>NC_090927.1:1050969112-1051275883 GCF_040938575.1 Ambystoma mexicanum | reverse complement strand
AACAAACTCGGCATTGCAACGCTGCTGCATTGTTACCCAGGCTGATCTGGAAATTTACAGTCGCGAAAGAGTGATGGGTGCTCTGAAACACAACAAAAGCACTTACAAGCACACAATGCTCACTAGGGCTTACATAGCTCATGTGGAGGAGGGCGCTGCTCCTGCAGCTCTGTGCTGACGAAAAAAGAATGCTGCTGTTACCTGTGGGCTGGTGGCACTGAGGTTGCATAGTTTTGGCCTCCATGACATGTAATTGGGCCACATAAGCACAATCATTTCGGCTTGTAGTTGCTGCTTAGTGCACCAATTAGTTTTAGCATAAAATAGGGAGCCAGGGATATTGTTATGTTTATAAGGGATGTGTGACAAAATGACTACTACCCTGAAGGAGTACAAGGATAAGTAGTGGCTAAACTGCCTGCTCAGTCCTCACACTGCAACGAACCAACAGTGATCTCAATCATAAAGGTGAAACAGGTACAGCCAAGAGATATACGCCCTTCACCTTTTGTGGTAACACAGGCTGAGGGCAGGCTATGTTCTCAAGAGGGGGGGTCAGTAGCAACCCAAAATTAAATTGTACAACAGTCTAAAATGAAGGAATGTCCAATCAAATTTCTATCAAAATATATATACTTCAATTAAACACTTTGGGCCGCATCACGAGTTGGGCGGTAACGCTGGCGCTAATAGCGCTGGTGCTATCTGCCCTACCGCCAAACCCACCGGCGCTATTAGCGCCGGATCACGGGTTTGGCGGATTTGGAATTCCCCATTCCCCACTGAGCCCATTCAGGAATGCCCCATTCCCCATTGGGCTCAATGGGGAAATGTCGTGCTCATACCGCCGTAGGATTTCCCGCCGGCGTTATGAGCACGAATTTTCTGCGGATTTCCCCCCAGCTCAAAGCTGGGGAGAAATCCGCCGAAGCCCTAATTTGGCGGACCCTTAAATCCAGCAGTAACAGCGCTACCGCCGGATTTAAGGGTTACAGCCAAACTCGTGATGAGGCCCTATATATGCAACAACTGAACATTAAAAACACTAACAAAAACTGGCTTCTGTGGAAAGAACATAGCATATGCAGAATGTAATTGATACTAGGACTCTGGGTAATGTAACAGGGATGGAAGGCAAATGAATTACAACAATGTCACCAAAAGGATATGTTCTTTAGGAAAAAGGTGCAACATGGGTTTTAGCCCATAAATGGATGAATGGGCAAGGGCTCTCAATACTACCTGATTCCAGCTCTGGAACCAGGCTTCTTAAAATTGTGTGAGCAGGTCGTTCGGATGTAGCGGGTCATGGCAATCCAGACGGGGAGCCAGCATCACTTCAGATTCGAGATGAAGCTCCATGCGGTTCAATGTAGTGTTCGAATTATGCGGGTTGATGTGGCCACTAGGATTGGTTCAACCTTGGGTCGATGATGAAGATGTTGGTAATTTGAGGCATGGAGGAACAGCAGCGAGCTTCTTGTTTGAGCTCGAGCAAGCAACGCGCTCAGCTGGTGCAGTCCAGCAGCCAGCTGGTTTGAGGAGTAACAACAGCGGTTTGTGGGGTGCATTTGAAGGCCCCAAACAGAAGTCCCTTTCACATGAATGGCAGGATTTTAAACACTGAAACAAAAACGGCCTGGCCTTTGTTTTTGTTTTTCAAGTCAAATTAAAGAGCCATGTGCAAAGGGGCCTACCTGTCTTTACCAATGGATAAGCAGCATTTTAATTTACAAAAGAAGGAGGAAACAGAAGACCCTGTCACATGGAAAACAGGATTTTTAAACATTGAAAACAAAAACGGCCTCCACATGTTTGTGCAGATAAAAATGGTTTTGAAAAAGTAAACACAAAACAAATATCGCTGCTCACAGGAAAATGTCAGGAAAACAAAACATGATGTGTGGGTTGACAAAGAGCAATATATATTATGTTTCACCCACAAAACTCCAGTGACATTTGAAGAGCCACTTTGTCTTCATGAAAAAAATGTCAGCCCAAGGCAGACCCTTTTTCTGGCTGTGGGCAAAGCTTCACAAGGAAAACTCCCACTCCAAGCCTTGATTTCACACCTCCCATCCAATTACCAACCGCAATAAAAATGTCCCTCTAAAGGCATTGAAATTCAGTGTTCTCCAGACCTGCTGGTTCTGAAAGCATGGACTTCAAGAAAAGTCACCCTTGGCTGGAGCCCTAATATGTGTGAAATTGGGGGCACCCACTTCAAAGAGCAAGCTTCCAACACAAAGGAGACTGATAAAGGTTCAGGCTGGCCCAGTGAAAACAAATGGACGAAAGCAGGAGCAAGGCCATTTGTCCCGCATGAAGATTCACAATTTATTTAAAAGGACTATTATCATTTAGGCCTTTTTATCAGCCATCATAAGGCGGATGAATTTCTTCTATGTACCATTTTCTATGTAATTTCCAGGTGATTTGGGGTATTTGTATTTTTATTTGTATTTATTTTGTTTATATAGCGCTTTACTCCAAAGCGCTGAACATTTTAACAACTTGATACATATAACAATATAACGGTAGAAGCAAATTACAATTATGAATCAGTCCAACAAAACAGTAAGAACAGCAAGTAAACTGAAGGGAATAGGGAAAGTAGTGCAGTAGGACTGTGAGGTAGAGGGAGGGTGAGGAGGAGAAGGAGGAGGGAAAACAGAAGGGGAAAGGGTGAGAGTGGGGTGGTGGGGGAGGGGAGGGAGATGATCAAGGGGAAAAAGATAAAAGAAGGAGGGGAAGCAAGAAGGGGGAAGGGGTTTCAAGGCGGGGAATGGAGAAGGAGAGACTCAAGGGAAGTGCAGAATGAGGAGAAGGTAGGAATAGAGCAGATTGAGAGAGGTAAGGAGTTCCAGTGCAGGGGGGCTAGGAGCTGGAAGGAGCGGGAATAGGAGGGGGCACAAGGGGACAGAGGAACAGTGAGAAGGAAGTGGTCAGCAGAACAAAGGGAGCGGGAGGGGGTGTAGAAAGAGAGGAGGGGGGAAAGATAAGGGGGAGCAAGACCCTGGAGAGATTTAAAGACTAGGCAGAGAAAGTGAAATTTAAGTTGGGAGTGAAAAGGTAAGGAGACAGAGGGTACAGACGGCATAATGGTAGATAGATTTGAGGGGGGTGAGATGAGAAGTAGGTAGTCCAAAGAGTAAGGAGGAGCAGCAAAAGAGGCGAGAGAAGATAAGGGTGCAGATCAAATGTTTAGTAGCATGGAAAGTGAGAGAGGGGCGGACTTTGCGAATATTGAAGAGGTGGTAGCGACAGGCACGAGAAGTGAGAGAGATATGGTGGGAGAAAGAGAGAGAGGAGTCAAAGAGAATTCCTAGGTTGCGAGCGTGGGCAATGATGGGGAGATTAGTAGGAGGAAAGTGAATGAAAGGTAGAGGAGAGGGAGGGGGAAGAGAGTTGGAGGGGAAGAATACAACTTCAGTCTTGTCAGTGTTGAGGGAGAGAAAGCGGGAAGACATCCAGTTCTTTATGGCAGTAAGACAGGAGGAGAGTTTCAGGTGGAGGTCGGTAGAGAAGGAAGAGAAGGAAAAGAAGAGCTGAGTATCGTCAGCATAGAAATGGTGAGAAATGCCGAACGAGGAGATAACAGGGGCAAGGAGGCAGGTGTAGAGTGAGAAAGGAAAGGTCCAAGAACCGAACCTTGGGGTACGCCGTACTCCAGAGGTTGGGTTGGAGAGGACCGGCCTCCCCAGGAAACATTAAAAGAGTGGGAGGAGAGGTAAGAGGAATTTTGGGGATATAAAATACATCTTCCTGTGACTCTGGGAACTGTAAGGGCCAGTTAAACCAGGTTTCTGGCTGATCTAAACATGTTCTAAATGTGAGAGTTTGTGAGCAGGGTGGAAATTGAAATTAGGGATATTCTTAATAACTTACATATTCATAACTTTTGTACTTTTTATGGAAACGTCAGAAAGGTGCCACATGGCAGCATTACATGATACAAATTTGGTGGTCAGTTTATCTAATTCCCCATGATTAGCGGAGACAGAAAATATGTTTAGTATGCCAGTTGCTAGTAAAATATGAAGTTGTGATACATAACTAGTTTTTGCCAAAAAGTTGAAAGGAGAACAAAGGATGATGACAAATTGGAATTGCCATATTTTGCTCCAGACCCCTAGACCAATCCTGATTTGGGGGCTGGGTTTGGGAGGAGAGAGAACGGTAACTGTCAAATCTTAGTGGCAGGGATTACGACAAGGTACTTCCCCATTATTGTAAAATTGGTGGTGTCATCGCTGCTATATAAGGGGGACTGCACTAGGTCAGGAGACACACAGAGACACAGAAAAAAGAGCAAGACAGGAACTGACAGACAAGAGATGGACCATCAGGAAGGCTGCTGAAACTTACCATCTGACAGCTGTAAGGAGACACCAGAGGAGATTGCTGAGTGTGCATCTGGGTGGAGCTGTCCATTTCTAGGAAGCCTCAAAGCTGACTGGGTCCTATGGTGGAGAGCGGGAGGCCATCTTTGAGAGTAGAGTGGCCAGTACCCTGCCCTATCTTTCCAGAGTGTCCTGAAATGGAGGTGGCTTTCCTGAACCTTAAACAGAGGCTTGCTATGTAAGTAGAACTGAGTCCTGGGAAACCAAAAGGTGGGGAAGTCTGCTTGCTTTGAATCCCTTCTCTTTATAGTGGGCAGGGGTGCAAAACTGTGTAGATCCTTAGCCTATATAACCAACAATATTAATTTAAATAACTCCTCATTTGGCAGAACACTATGGGGTGAATTGTGATAAAATTCAAAATTAACAAAGCTCACTTCCCAGTGTGCGCTGAAAACTATAGCCTATACATTAATTGGGTAATCCTTGTTGTCCAGCTAACCCCGACTTCTTTAAGGAAGAGGGGTGTCTTTGTTCTTAAATTAGTCCAACATTTTTATCCAGCTTCCCCAACACAGGCCTTTCAGTAAGGGGGGGGTCTGAAACCCAGAATTCCACAAAGCATTCCGATTTTTCTGCCTGACTTCCCAACATAGACCAAAGCAAGGGGGGGAGGGTGGTTCTGAAAAACAAAGCGATAAATTACTTTGTGTTTAATTTAAACCAAAAGTTTGGGCGAAATTATAATTGCAATATGTATTTTTACCAATCTTGAAATCCTACTGCTACCCTTTTAAGCCTGCAGGAAAATCAAAATTGCACAACATTGCATAAGAGGCTTTGTTATTGATCAGTGTAATTATTTCATGAAGTGACATTTGCAGAATGTTAAGAATTGTGATTGTGTTCTGTTTAATTCACTTTTGTGATTTATTTATGCTGAGAGAAGTTGATTGTGTTATGCGACGGACAAAGTGGTTTTTGATATTTTCGTGCTCATTTCTAATACTCTTAATTTAAATAAATACCATGATACAATGGGCCTGGTTCTTGGCTCATTGATGGCTCAGGGGAGAGGGATCCAAGGGGCATGATATGTTTCTGAGGTAGGGCTGAAGAAAAGAATCTGTTAAACAGTTTGTTGTGTCACCACTTGAGTGGGAAGGGACGGAACTCCCTGCGTTGAGGGTGGCTTTTGAATAAACCGTTACAGGTTTGAAGAGGTTTGGAAAAGTGCCAAAGGAAGCACTGTGGATCCTGGTGGTTTGATGGTGTTTGAGCACGGTTGACAATTGCTTGATGCAGTTCGAACCTGTCGAATGCTGGAGACCAGCTGCTTTGCTTTTTCTTGTGCTGTCAATCAGGGGGTTCACAAAAAAGATTGGGCCTTGCTCTCTTCCCTCTGAAACAGCGGGAAGCTAGCTTGAACCTACAGCAGTCCTTCGCCTCCAGCGAGGGGCCTGGAAACCAGTGCAGTTGACAGAGAGAGGCAGGTCTTGTCCCAGTATCAGGTCACCCCCCAATATGCCCTGGGCCTCTTCCTTGGAACACCTGCCTTCACCTCACAATTTGAGGACACTGGGTAGGACTGCTCTTCTACAATTCATCTTGAAGGTCCATAATGAACCACATAAGTAGATGGGGGGGCCTTCCTTAGAAAGGCAAAAGGACACCCAATATTGGACAAAAGAAAGCCTGCTTTAAAAGGTCAAAACCTTTTTAAGGTAACAAGTGACTTTTGCCTCTGGCAACATACCCAAAGTGCTTTGCTGTGCAGGAAGCATAGAAGACAGGATAGAAAAAGAAGCACACAGAAACCAATATGGAGTCCCTCCTTTTGTTCTGCTGTGTCTCACTGTGTAATCCACCTCCTTCCCTAAGCCTGCACTTCAAATACGCATTGTTATGCAACACCCTGATGTGAGGCTGGCCCTTTTGTTTAGGGTGTTCCCCATTGAAGCTTGCACTGCAGGGAGGCTCTTCTTGGGAGCTGCCCTGCTAGAGAAGGGTGTTAAAAGATTAGAGAAAGGAACAGGCTCCTTGCCCATTATTTTGCAAGTTTAGCTGGGTCAGGCAGCCTGGCAAGAATTTAAACAGCCCTTGCCTGTTAGGCCTGGGCTCCTAGTGTTGACATGTGTGAGCTACAAATCAGAAGTGGCTTCAATAATTATGTGAACTATCAGCCACCATAGCAGAACCTATGTATGGCTTATATTTCAAGATGACCTGCCCCCGGCCAATAGCTTATCACTGTTATGGTTTTGGGGCAGAGATGCAGATTCCAATACAACCTCTGTCTGCAATGAATTTGCTGTTGGATCAGCTGTAGAAAAGGGCTCCTGTGACCTCAGAACTTGATCTGTGCCCCTGGAGCACAGAAGCTTCAGACCAAGGAGACTGGTGCAGCAGGGCACAGGTGTACGCTATATTTTTGGCATGTGGGTTTCTGAAAGGGGGGGCTGCTTATCAGAGCCCTGTTTCTCAGATGGGATTGCCTGCATCATTTTATTATTCAATACAAATCAACAAGCCAGGCATTCTGCACTCTTCACAGATAACAATTTCTCACAGGATGTGGCAGGGAACAGGAAGTGCACAGTGAAACTAATAGACTGGTGATGTGGGGGACATGAGCTGGATAGAGTGGGGGGGGGGTTGCAGATTTCAGGAATGCTGCACTGCTTTCCCATGGTGGTGCCCCTTCATCCATGCCACTCGCCTTCAGAATATTTCTGCCTGGCTCCTTGAAGGAGGGCTGCATAGGCGAACACATACTTTTAGCAAAGCCAAACGCTTGGTTTTGACAATGCTTGCTTTTAATAGCACAGCCTACAATGCGTTAACCTGTGTCAAAGCGCTGTAAGTGGAAAATGCCCTTATGCTTGGATTGAAATATGGAACCTGCAGGTTTCACACAGATTTCTGCAGCAGGCACATTAACCCACGGAGCCTTCCTACCGACATTGCTTCTACTCTGACTTGTTGCCATGGCTCAATGTTTACATTCTGTTCAAAAGACTTGATGACAACTTGGGGCTTCAATTTTATTGCCTTATGCGTATCAATATTATTTTCAAAAGGACAACAAAAGCGTGCCTGTAATATTGCTCCAGTTTCCCCTCTCTGTGTTTCTTTTTAATTGACCTCATTAAGCGGTGCCTCACAAATATTTTTTTTGCATTGGCATGTAGGATTTACCCTGAGCTAAATTCAGAAGCCAGTTCCCAGCACCAACTATTTCTTGGACAGCGAACATTTGCCAACGACTGTGCTTATATTTTGGAACTGGAAGAGAGCGATACTTTAAATGTTTTCCTCAAAAGCTGGTCCCCTGCCGCCTCTGGCAGCTGAGTGGGCACTTTACCATCATTCAAAATCTATTGCTGAGCCCGCAGCCATTACAGCTACTGTAGTCCCTGCTGTGCTGGTTAACTACGCATTTCCAATCTTAATGCATACTAAGGTGCCAACGAGAGAACTATTTAAATAAAACACACATTTACATATGCGTTCGCTTGTCGTTAATAAAATGGAATTATGCCTAATTACGAGCAAAGATATTAGCATTAGGAAGATGAGAAAGACAACGTTTTAGGGGAGGCAGGCCGCAGCCGCTCAGTTGCATCTTGTAGTGTCAACAAAGCCATTTCAGTGGTTATAAAAGCAGGCTACTGGGCATTTGGCTCTAGAGATGCAACATTCACCAGCCCTAACCAGCATAGCCAATGGTGATGGATCATGGGAGTTGTATCCCAAAACATCAAGGTTAGGCAGTGCTTTAAGTGGCATTGGAAATTGAGGGGGGCCCTCCTTAGGGGGTGTGGCCTAAGGACACGCACTCTAACAAACACCCCCCCTTTCGATTTTCTGGTAAATGTTGGAGCTGAGGCACACTCGCATTATTACCTTTGATGCGCCCAGCCCCTCCTTTTAAACAAAAGAAGGGGCTGGGCGCACCAAAGGCGTGACACCCGTGTGCCCCAGCTCGCAAGCAGCAGGTAGTCCTTTCATTCAAGGAGCCGCTTTAACCACGGGCTCCTCCTTGAATGAAAGGTCTGCACTTCAAACAGGAGGAGGGCTGGAGGGCCCAGTCTCTCCTTTTGTTTTCGAGTAACTAGTCATCACCCAGCATGGTGCTGGGTGATGACTAGTTAGTTACTCGAAACAAAAGGAGGGCTTGGCAGTCCAGCCCTCCTCCTGTTTCGAGTACATAGACATCCGGCATCCCGCACTGCACGATTACACCTGCTGCTTGCATCTGTCAGCACTTCGGTTTAGAAGAAAGAAAAGGCAACGCCTTTTCTGTTTTCTAAACCAAAGTGCTGACACCGGCAGGCAGCTCGTGTAACCGTGCAGCCTTTCACGGGCTGCCTGAGGTGTCGGCTGGCTGGGGCTAGTCGAGGGTGGGCCCCGGCTCGGGAGCCGTTTCTGGAGACTGTCGGGACCCAGCCCTGGCAGGCCCCAGCCCACTTAAAGCCCTGAGGTTAGGTGGTTCAGTGTACCTCAAGCTTTTTAACTTTTTCAGAAGTGTTATGTTAACGTATTTTCCTGTTCATGTTACTGTGTTATCTGATTCCTATCTTTTGTTCTACGGATGGAATCTTAGTCAGTGATGACATCAGAGCAATCTTGAGCATTGTGTTGGAATGTTATTCTTTGAGTTGCTCAGTTAGTGCTACTTGTGTAGATGGTTGGGGGTCTCTACTACCCAGCTTACCCTTACAAGCAATAAACTGTTTAACCAATTGGTTTATTGCCTTACATTGGTGACGAGGATGGGATACGCTGTAGTAGGAGAGCAGCAACTGGAACAGGAGTAGTTGTCCGAAGCCGGACCGAGACCCCCAACCGCCAGGCCTACAGGAGAGGAGCTGCCCCCCCCACCTGGCCTGCGTCGTTGGATCGTAAGGAAAGTGCGCCAAACCTTTTTCGAGCTTACCTTCTGAAGCCCCAGCTGGCCGCTGACTCCACCCCATCTGGCGGCGGCCCAAACGACCGCCGGATCGCAGAGAAGTCCCTCGTATGTGGTGACGTCGCACGCACGATGCCTGTGAGCGGGGTGAGTGTCTTGGGGCACCCCAAATTGTTTTCGGCATCTGTGCACGCGCGTGCATTTTGAGGGTGGATGACGCGCGCGCGCGCTGCCTGCATGCGCGAAGAGCTCGTGGACTACAGAGCGAGCCTGTCTGCGCGTTGTTTGGTACGCGCTGCATCACGTGAGCGGTCACATGCGCGTGAGACAGCTCGGCTGCTTCAGGAGTTCTCTGCGCACCGTGTAAGCGTCACGTGCGTGGGGAGGACTTAATTCCACATCACGTGAGCAGACGCGAGCTGTAACTCGATCGGGAAGTTTATTTCTGACGCTGCTGTTGCAGACCTGCGAGCACAATTGCGCATGTTGGATTTGGATATTATATGGCGAGACTATTTGGAGGTGAGCAGTGCCTATACAGGAGGTGAGCATTGATTTTTGAAACATTGACTGCTCAGGTAGCAAGTGAGTGACATTCGGTTTTTCGTGTTCGGTGGATTGGTGCCTGATTTGGAGAGCACTACAGACATGGATTGGCGGCATGGCTTTATCTGGAATCCCAGGTCCGCAGATGTTTCTACCGACCCCGGGGCCCCTGAGAATTAAATGGGGGCCCTGGAAAAAAGGTTTTCTACATTATGTGAAAGCCACATGTGGAAATGGCATGTCAGTAGAAAGAAAGGTGTCTATGCTTATGCATCTTCTTGGGTATGAAGGGCAGCGGATTTTTGAAACATTACCTGAATTGAAAAGGAGTATGGATGAATGAAAGAGGAAGTGTGCCAAGAAAGTTAATGAGAAATTTCCAAGAAAAAAAACTATAGTTGAAGTGGCTGATCTAGTTAGAATAAGGAAAGCTGTTATAAAGAAAAAGGGTGATCCATTGTATTCGGATCCGGTTAAGGTTGCACAAGTCTTTGATCGTGCCGTGAAATTGGAGAGTGGGCAGGTGTGGAGCCTGTCAAGAGTTGCGAGAGTGAAGAGGTAAAATTGCTGAGGAAACAGATATTTTTTTTTCCAATGTGATTTGTGGAGTGTTCACCACTTTAATCATATGTAACATATTTTGTTTTGTGTAAATAGAAATTCTGTGTTCAGATAAGGGAGGGGGGTGTGTTATGTTAATGTATTTTCCAATTCATGTTAATGTGTTATCTGATTCCTATCTTTTGTTCTACGGATGGAATCTTAGTCAGTGATGACATCAGAGCAATCTTGAGCATTGTGGTGGAATGTTATTCTTTGAGATGCTCAGTTAGTGCTACTTGTGTAGATGGTTGGGGGTCTCTACTACCCAGTTTACCCTTACAAGCAATAAAGTGTTTAACCAATTGGTTTTGCCTGGTCTATTGCCTTACAAGAAGTTAGGCTGAAAAAGTTGTAGGTTTAAGCAGACAAGGGCAGAATGCGATCTCCCGCAAGACCTTTACAGAAAGAATGTCCCAATGCCCTACCAATGCCAGGAGGATCCTGGAGGGTGGTGAGGCACATTTTCTGCTCCACATTCTGGTGACGCCCTTGGAAATGGAAACACTTTTTGCATTTCCACCATGTAGGGGACTACTGGCGCTAGGCCTCGAAGAAAATGTCTATGCCTAGCACTAGTAGGCCCACTCATGCTAGAAAGCAGTAGCCCATCCATGTCTGTAACCTCAAGTTTTCAAGCACCCAGTTACCTCAGGGTTAGGCGTGCGATACAAATAATAAACTAATACAAAAATACAAAAAAAAAGTATTAGTATTATTCGCTGTCTGGCACTAGTGGACCCAGCTGCAGCATAGTTGCTAATATGATACATTCCATTCTGTAGGCACTTATCCAGTCCTGTTTTTTTTCTTTGCATTCTGGGACTTGGTAGCTACGCTTTTCACATTATAAACCTCGGACTACATGTCCCAGAATGCAAAGAAAAAAACAGGACTGGATAAGCACCTACAGAATGGAATGGGCCATGTTGGCAACTATGCTTCAGAAACATATTTTTTTCCATTTCCAGGATGGGCAGGCCCGCACTTGCTAGAAATTGAAAGTGTGCTTTTTCTATAACTTGAGCACATAGGCCCACTTGCGATGGAAATGGAATAAAGGGTTCAGTTTCCAGCATGGGTGGGCCAGCCCACTGTGAGGAATTCGACCATCCGCACGGGGAGAGTGCGCTCGCCTGGGCTTTTTGATTTTTTGATAAATGAAAATGAATGATGGGAGACCAACCTCAGAGTAATATGTGAGGCCATTCTGGACACATTTCATCTGCTTCCCTCACAAAGCACCTCTACGCTCGCTGCAGATCTACCGGTGAGTGTTGGCTGAACTTTTTAATTGACTCCTCCGCTAGCAACTTCTGAACCAAAACTGTGCTTATCTCACTTTGCCTTTCCTCACCTAATCTACCTCTTCTTTCATTACATTTGTGTGCCCCCATTCGAAAGTCGAATTTAGGTGTGCGTTCTTAACATCTTGCACCCCATTTTGCATTGCATTTTGTGTCCCTTTTTGAAATTCGAAATGAGGATTTGTGTTCTTAACATCTTGCACCACATTTTGCATTGCATTTTGTGTCCCTCTTTGAAATTCAAATGTAGGTGTGTGTTCTTAACATCTTGCAACCCAGTTTGCATTGCATTTTGTGTCCCTTTTTGAATTTCAAATGCAGGTGTGTTTTCTTAACATCATGCCCCCCATTTTGCATTGCATTTTTGTGTCCATTTTTTAAATTTGAATTTAGGTGTGTGCTCTTAACATTTTTCACCCGATTCTGCATTTCATTTTGTGTCCCTTTTGGACATTCCAATCTAAGTGTGTGTTCTTATCATCTTTGCACCCCATTTTGCATTGCATGTTGTGTTCTGTCTGCAAATACTAGGCCACCTGCTGAGTTTGTGCTAGAACTGTGCTTTGCAGCCACTCCTCTTTCCGTCAACTATCCTCTGCCGCTCCTATGGCACACACCATCTCCCCTATCTTATCTAACTGTTACACTATCACCTATCCTCCCTCTCTCACCAAGTCTGGAAGAGAAAAGCATAGAAAAGACATCCTGACCATAAACCCTGGCCTACCCATAGCAGACACCTATGTCAGCGCAACTTCCAGACAGGTCTTCACTGATATCCTCTTCTCTTCTCTGTCCCCTCCCCAGATCTATTGACTCCTCATCTCATCTCTACACTCTCGCCTTACATATCCTCTTCCATTAATGGTGGTACCCAATGGGATGTCCTCTTGGCAGGCTTCACATCATCCAGGTTTATCATTAATGTCTATCACACTGCACTATCTTGGTTCAGGGTCCTCAACCCAGCCTCCTTTTCTTTTCTTTGACCGGCAGCTGCCATCCCTCATCAACTTCCACACCTACTACTACATCCTCCACTCTCTCTGTCCCCCCTCCTCCAACTGGTGTACCAAGCCCCTATACCCTAGCTCGGAAAACCTTCAAAGGTGGAGACCTCTTGCATCTTGCCACACTCAATGCTCGTTCTGCCATCAAACACTCTGCCAACATCTGCCTCCTTCTCGAAGACATTGACCTCGATAGCCTTGCTTTTACTGAAACGTGGTTCGATGTCAGCTCAGTCACTGCTTTTGAATCCCATCTACCTTAGGTATCTTGGAGCAGGCACTGGACTGGCTGACCTCCTTCCTCAATGGCCATCTATCCCAGGTCATTCTGGGCTCTTTCTCCTCTCCACCTCTATCTGCACCTGTGGCGTCCACGAGGGCTCCAACCTTACTCCATGGCTTTTTAACAAGTATCTTTCCCCGCTTGAAAACCTCCTTTCCACCTTCTCCCCAAACTTGCAGTGTTATGCAGATGACACAACTCTTCTTCAAACTTCCATCTGATCCTCTTCTCACTTCATCTACCATTCCTGACTGTCTATCTGCCATCCAGTCCTGGTGCACTGCCAATGATCTCTGCCTCAAAGCCAGCAAGATTGAGATTCTTCCCATCGGGGCTCCTGCTCCCTCTTTCTCTCCCTCTCGCTGGCCATCTTGTATGGGCTCTCCGCCTTCTGCTTCATCTGAAGCCAGAAACCTTTGAGTCATCTTCGACTCCTCTCTCTCCTTCATCCCTCACATTCAGGACCTTGCCAAGAAGTCCCACTTTCAACTCCACCTCCTCAAAGGAATTCTTCCTTTTCTCACTTTCCCCAGGAGCTCTGGATCTCTCTAGGCTAGGATACTGCAACATCCTTTTCCTTAATCTACCCACCTCCTCTCCACAACCCATCAGGCTAATCCAGAATAGGGCTGCAAGACTTATTCTTGGCCTCAAGACCAGGGACTGCATATCTTCAGTGCTAAAAACTCTCCACTTGCTCCTGGTTGCTGCAAGGATCAAATTTAAATCCCTCTGCGTCATCCACAAGGCTGTCTGGGGCCAGGGACCACGCTATCTGCAACTTGCTCTCACTAAATACTCTCCCCCCAGATCTTTACGTTTCTCCGGCACCAACTCTCTGTGTGTTAAAAGCTTCGCTAAACAGCGAGCTGGTGGCCGATCTCTTTCCTCAGCAGGCTCCCTCCTATGGAACAGCCTCCCCCTCCTCTTAATCTTGAGCCGGATCACCTCAAGTTACAGAAGCTCCTCAAAACTTTCCTTTTCACCGCCTCCTTCCCATCCTCCCTCCTCTTATAAATCTTACAGCTGATGAGATTGGTGACCAGGGCCTTTATGTGTCCTCCTGGGTCCTGGCCTCCTACACCCAATCGTCTAAAGCCTCTGCCCCTCCCAGCACTTTGCCTTGGCACCCACTGGCCTGTGCCACCACAGGTTTGCACTTAGGCACTTACAGCTGCTCACTCCCTAGCACTTCCCACTTGATACACCTAGCACTTACCCCCTAATCTCCCACCCCTCTCTCTCTCTCTCTCTCTCTCTCTCTCTCTGCACTTGCACATTTTGAATGCTCACAAGGCCTAGTAGGTCTGCTTCTATCTTACAGTGTTAGATCTACTTTTACTGCCATGTTCCCTCCCTGCTGCCCTGTGGGTGCTTTGAAACACAATTTACTTGTTGTATAAGTGCCTTACAAATGCACAATAAATAAATAAATAAATAAAGTTAGACTGAGAGTGCCACTACCGGGGTCTAAAGGGTCGCCCTGCATCACACTTTCATCCGTCGCCTCTCTCTTCTATTACTTTGGCTGTTGATTTTATTTTCTGACGTCATACTATCCAGTTTTATTCTCCTGCACATTATCGATGTCTGTCGAGAAATCTGGAGGACTGCAACGGATCTATGACCCCTGGGTGGAGAAAGCTGTCTGGAGAACACTCCAGGGTCACACAAGCAGGGCAGTGGTTACCACGGTGTTTGCTTTTATTGAAAACTCGTGTTTGCCTGTTCACTTGTAAATGAGCGACACCCTATGGGGTTCATTTTGGAGCAGCTGAAACGTAAATGGATGGCGTAAAGGCCTTGCGTAACACTTTTATACCATTCATTCACGTCACAGATCATTTTCATGTATTTGTATGGTGGAGAGGAGGGATGGAATGTAACTTAAATTTCAGACGTTCCCTTCCTCGCCACCACACAAATACTGCAGCATTTGCACCATCATGCATTTTAATCCGAGTGCAAATGCTGTGGATTCCTATGGAGTCCGTTAGCAGGCAGTCTCTATAAGAATCCAAGTTAAACACTGCTTGCCATGCGTCGATGGCAGGCGGCATTTACGCAATTTGCACAGCAGAGTGCAAAAGGGTGCCGAACGAGCATGGACACCACTTTTTTTATCCTGCCCTGTTGTATTCCACCATACAAATGAGGAACATTTGATTGGCGAGGAGCCGTTTACACAAAAGTGTAAATGCAGAGGTCCACCGGCCCCGAATTACATGGAGATTCGAATATGAGCTCCAATCTGTTATGCGTTCTGCCCATTCACAGGAAACCACACTGTTAAGGGGGACCAGAGGCCCCAGAAAGGTCGGTCAGGCTTCGGCACTGTGGCAGGCTGTGAGCGCGCACATTAGAATAACCACTTGGAGCTGCTGGACTACTGCCGAGATCCTTTTCATTGTGACGCCTGCTCCCTATTCCCCTCCCACGCTCTGGCTGCCCTCCTTAGGTCCCCTCCCCTATCCTTCTTGTGAGGAAAAAAACCTTGGTGCCATCATCGACTCCTCTCTCTCCTTTTCCCCTCACATAGCGGACCTTGCCAAGAAGGCCAACTTTCAGCTTCACCTCCTCAGAGGAATTCTCCCTTTCCTCACCTTGCCCCAGAAGCTCAATGTCTCCAGAGCTCTGGTCCTCTCTAGGCTGGACTACTGCAACAGCCTCTTCCTCAATCTTCCTCTTTCCTTTCTTCACCCCCTCCAACTAATCCAGAATACGACTGTGAGACCTATCCTTGGCCTCAAGCACAGGGGCTGCATCTCTCCAGCCCTAAAATATCTCCACTAGGTCCCGGTGGCTGCAAGGATAAAGTTCAAGACCCTATGCATCACCCACAAGGCTTTTTGAGGCCTGGGATCCAGCTGGATCCAATTTTCTCTCCCTAAATAGCGCATGGCTGGAGCTCTTGGATCTGCAGAGAGTTGGAGCTAGATGATCAAACGTTTCTGCAAGCAGAGAGTGGGGGCTAGATCTCTATCTTCGGCAGGAATGGCCTCCCTTCCTCTTTCTGACTTGAGCTGGATCTCCTTAAGTTCCAGAAGTTGCTCAAGACCCTGCTGTTCTCCACTTCTTTCTGCCCGCCCTCCCAGCCTAATGCCCCCGTCTGCCTGCTGTGACTGGTGGCCTGGTCTCTTATGAATCTTACAGGGCATTAGGCCCCCCTCGTCTAGTCTACCTCAGCACCCACCCTACTAGCATCACCTTTCTGCCCCCCCCCTGACTAGCCTGCAGGGTTGGCACCCCTCACGAGTCCTATCGCCTTCCCCGCACTTGACGGTGATCCCCATTCCCTTCTGGCTAATGCCCTCCTGGTCTCCCGTTAGCACTTGCCTAACCCTGGGCCCTCCTTCCCCATGCCCTCCCACCCCCCCCACTCCCTCACCCTGCACTTCTTGATGTTGCAGTTGCACGAATCTAATGTCACAAGGCCTAGCAGGACCATTTGTGTTTTTTCTCTCCTTGTCTCCCCCCCCACTTTTTATTTGTTTTGTGGAATCTGGAAACACTTGTGTATAGGCACCTTATAAATATGCAATAAATAAATAAAATGCCCAGTGGCGGCAGATCTGTTATTTTAGCCTCTGAATCTGATGTTCTTGGACCCTGAAGCACAATGTTAAGCCACACAGATGCCTCGTGTCATAACATCCCTCTTTCACTCATACCTGCCTAAAACCCGGAGACTGCAGGTTTTTTACGCTCTTCTCAGGGTCATCGGGGAAGAGCGTGGAGTCTTTGGGATTTCCAGCCCTTCCAGTAACTCTGCCCACACCTCAGTGTGATTAGCTACAAACAGACCGATAGTAGCCAATCACATCCTGGTATGGGCAGATGAGCGTCAATCTTGCTAAGTTTGGCGTCATTTGATGTTAATTCTTTTTTAAATGTGGGCGGCATGGCTGGGCGGAGTCTCAGGGAAAAGCGGCTAGGGTTTCTGATGACATCTCCCAGGTTTTTATTTAGCAAATGTAGGCAGGTATGCTCTTCACCCATGAAAAGGAATTTCACCAACAATGACATTTTAGTCAAACATCGAGTACTCTGGCAGTTTCAAAAGGGGGTAATCGATTTGCTCGACCTGCATATCGCCTTGCAGCATAGGCTAGAGGTATGGATATGAGGGTTTCCCTTTCGGCCTGAGGTTCAGGTAGTTTCTCTGCTACTGCTGTTGAGTCACCGTCTTGTTCTTCAACCTGCAGCTGATAGTTGATACTGGGGTCGTCGCGTCGTGGGTCTGTTAGCTCAGCATTATCGTCTTGGGGATCAATTCTTAGCTTGCAAAACTAACTTTTCTTGCACCTTACCCCGCTGTTTCCTTGAGTTGCAGTAACCATGGAGTCTTTCATGGCAGCGACTGGCCATGGTATAGTTTCAAATGGCGGCTCGGTTTGTGGTCAGGGTGTCTGTTGCGGATAAGCACTTTGTCACCCCACCTCTAAAGTTCTGTCTTGCAAACGTCTCGTTGGATTTTCTCTATCGCCGGCCAACTTGTTCGGTGTTCACAAATGGTACTGGCCTTGATGTATGCTCTTGAATGATGGAGTCAACGTTTTGATAATTGAGAAATACTTCAGTAGGTGACATTTGGGTTGAAGAATGGGGAGTGATCCTGAAGGCCATGAGGAAAGACATGAGTGCCTTTTCTAGAGGGTTGCCTTTTTCATGCATTATTTGAAAAAACATATTCAATGTCTGCATTGTCTGCAGGGAGTCAATCACTTGTGTGTCACCCCATAAAAAGTCAGTAATGACAAAAATCCCCTTACTTTGAATGTCAGGAACATCATCGGATCCAATGGAATGGGGTTATCATGCTCGGCAAGTAATCCTTCCAGGTTTGGAATGACACACGCCACCACCATCGAGGGAAGGAACTTAACCTCACTGTGTCTCGAGGATGACCATCAAATGTGTGTTTTGCAGGATGATGCTGAATTTGATGCTCGGACTTGCCACGGTGCCAGGCTCCAGACTAGGAATTTAATTAGGAGTGGCTGTGGAGCCATGGCAGATGTTTGACACCAGGTGCACACCTAGTCCAGCTCCTTCTCCAGGTTTGGGCACCACATTTTTTCCCAAAGGCAAGCTTTTGTCTTGTTTGCTCACTGGTGTCCTGTGTGAGTAAGGCTGAGAACCTGCGGAATCTGCTCTGAGGGAACGATCAATCGAGAATCCTGCAAGAAGAAAACCGTCTTCTGATATAGAGAGTTCTAATCGCACCATCCACAAGTCCTGTAGAAATTGTGTCTCTGATAGTGGATGTCAATGGACAGTCATGAAATTCTTTCACAACACTCGCCTAACACTGTCAATGAGTGTCTGAATCCCCTGGTGACATGCAGAGGCATCCAGAATTGACTGGAAGAGTATTATATTGTCTGTGGGACAGCTACTCGCATGACCGTGTAAACCTGTTCATCCACAACCACATCCTTGCCCACACCCTGATTCACAGAGGATGGTGGATGAAGTCATAAGTTGGACACAGGGTTGTCCACACTGGTGCATACTGGAGTGGCTTGACTCTACAATCCTGAACTTATGGAAGCCATTGCACTAATCTTGGAGCAGATCTTCGCATGATCGGGAGAAGGGGGCTTGTGATCAGGCATCAAAGTTATGGGGTGCCCGAAGACATTGAGTTGGAAATTATGACATCCCCACAGTACTGCCAAAGCTTCACCGTTGATCTGCGAGTATCATTGTTCAATGGGGGTGGCTGACCTGCTGTCATATGCAATTGGCAATTAGGCCCTGCTTAGTTTACTTGTGCAAAAACAGACCCTTTCACGGCTCTCTCCCTTCGCTCCCGTTCCCGGCACTTGGGGGCATGTTTTGGGGTTTATTCCCTACTGGACATTTCCTCCGAACCGTATGCTACAGTGTTGTGATGAATTGGGAGCGCTAAAACCTTATTTTCCAAGTTACTTCCCTTCCGGATCCATTCCAGGTTTTTGGCAGCCAGCATGCTACTTTAATCAAATGACTATGCTTCCCAGAATGCCTGGCTCACTGCTTCACCTTCTCCCTTGCAGGACAAGGTTGGGTGGAGGATAGGCAACACCTGTGGCTGCAGGTGCAGCAGGCGGCACACCTGAGGGGTGTGCTCGTTAAGCAGCTTTAAAAGCCTCAGTTTGCTTCAGTCCAGCGCTGGTCATTGTTGCAGTGTTACTGTTGTGACTGGTCCCTTGTTCCTAGCTTTTGTGCCTAGTTCCTAGTTCCTGTTTCTTGTTCCTCTGCCCTGGATTTCAGATTTATGTGCTTAATTGATTTCTGCTTTCTGGATTTCCCTTTCTGTCTTCCTCTGTCTGCAGGCAGCCTTTCTCTGTGCTTTACCCTTTGATGCAGCCCAATTTGCCTGTGTTCTCTGTTTCTTTGATGCAGTCCTTTGCTATTGAAAAACTTGATGCATTATTCTTTCCCTTTTTAGATTTAGCTTCCTGCCTTTTCTCCTTGGATGGGTGGGAAAGGTTTCCTTTTGTGATATCATTTTCCCCGCTCCTGATCCTTACTTTCTATTGGGATCCATTCCATGTTTTCCATTGCACTTCTGCATTTATTTCCCATTGATTATTAGGTGTGGGGTGCTGTTGTAACTAGTCCCTGTGTGAATGCCTTTTGTTTTCCTCACTATTCTATAATCACAATTCCTACTTGCCCCTTGACTTGGGTCTTATGAATTTAGTTATCCTCCACCCATTGCTGTTATAGCCTTCTGGGTCCCTGTTTGATCTACTGGGTTCGTGAATTTACTGACATTCAAGTGGTCTTTCCGGTCCTCGTGAGTACTGTTTCTAAGTTCCTTATTCAGTATCATCCAGAGTGTCAGCTCACAGATCCTGTCCTTGCTTGCCCTCTACAGGGGCTTAGCGCTGTCAGTATGTAATAGCATAGTGGGTAAGGAGTTTGCCGACTTTCCTTTCAGTAATAAGGAGGTTCTAAGTGCTTACCCCACATCCCTTTTCATATATTGGTATTATTGTTTCACTTTATTTGCACTCCTGGGTTTTAGTATACACGAGACTTGGGTATTGTATGCACGTTGTTAGATTCAAAGTTGTTCACTGTGCGATTCCGTGCACATTTCCCTTGCCATATTCATTGCCTTCTTCCTTTCTTAACAGACCCTAGACCAGCCAGACTAGTATCCACTAGCATTTCTAAAGGCTTATAGGGGTCAACAGATTCCATTGTGGTATTGTCGATAAGTACTGCTTTGGTGTGTCAAAGTCTTCCTGCTTCAAGGGGCCCCACATCCATGAGTTTTCTTTTTCGTGGATGCCTTTAGAGGTCCAGTGACAGGGATGATGAGCTCTTGCATAAATCATCTGCAAAGTTCACCATTCTGAGATTGCTTCTCACCTCGGATGGGAGGCATTGGAGGAGAAGCTGTCTTGATGTCTGAGATTTCCTTTGGGTCAGCAGAAAGGCCTGTGTCCTTGAACGCATAGTTAAAGGACTCAACTTGCCATTGTAAGAACATACATTTTTGTCTACTCAAAGTGAAGCCATTGTCAGGAAGATAGTGAAAGAGGGCTGAGAGCTTGTTCCTTTTTCTGAGGCCGCATTTATGAGAATGTCATCACTCATGTTCAAAACACCAGGAAATAATGTCAGCACACCTCAGATTGTGGTTTGGAATACTTTGGCCGCTGACAAGACGCTGAAGCTAAGACGCTGGTACCTGAAGGGACCTAGATCCAATAAGAATGTTGTGATCGGTCTGGTATCTTCAGACAGCTGGACCTAGTGGCTGTTCGGCATTGTGGTTGATGGTAAAAAAGAATGTGGTGTCCTGCTAGTCTGCAGGGCGGGTGCCTTGATGGCTCTGTTAGGCAGTCGCATGTCCACAAAGATTTGGAACACGTAGGGCTGATTTGGTTTGGGGGCAATGACAATTGAGGAGATCTATGGTTTGGGGCATGTCACCCTCTCAATGACATCTTGGCACAGTTGCCCTTCCCCCTTTTTACACAAATGGTAAGGTATTCTTCTGTGCTGCCAAGCCACCGGTTGTACTGTTGTGTCAATTCAAGTCTTACTTCATGGCTCTTGAGTCAGCCATTGCCTTCAAATGGTCACTGTACTCTTGTAACTCATTTGACTTTGACTGTGTCTTGGTACATGCAGAATGCAAAGAGAATGCCGCTCAGCTACTCTTCTGTGGTGCAACTCAGCAATGTGTCTTTCACATCCAGCATTACATAGATCGGGGAAGGTGTACAGTCTATGTCTTGTGATTCCCTGTTGTGGAATACCACGACTAAGGGGAATGGATGAGTTCCTCCACATATTTAATGGACATATTGGTGCATGCCATATAAGGTCATGAGGCTCATGAATTTATAGGTGGGCATCACGTTGACTAATGCCCCTTTGTCTAGAAGTACAGGAATATGTTCAGACTGCACTGTTGAGGTACAACCTGGTTGGTGCTGTTTACCTTTTTGTTCTCGTACATGCACTTCAGGAGCGGGTGTCTCCAGGGACAGCTCCACCCTTGTGCAGGGGAGACATGCCAGGTTTGATGGTCAATGGGATGTGACAAGCCATAGTGCTCTGCAAACGTTCGCAAAATGGTTAGGCTTCGCACATCATCCACATATCTGGCCAGCAATTGGACAGCCTTGGGTGTGGAGCAACGAGACTCAGCAGGAATCACACTATGGCCCAGCAGATTTCCTTTAGTCTCAGCGGAGTGTTGTGAGATCCGCCTGCTCCTCTCGAGTGTCCACTCTGTGTTTGATGCTTCTTGATGGTGTGATAACAACTTGAATGCCTCCTCCATTTATTTATTTATTTATTTCATTTGTAAAGCGCACATACAACCCGGAGGCATTGAGGCACTTTTGCAGGTACAAGTCAAGGAGGCAAACTTAGTCATACAGTAAAGTATTTGTAGCACAGACAAGAATGAGCAAAGGTAATATTACAGTTACATTGAGGGATAGCATTATTGAACATATTGATCATACTGTACATACTGTAAGGATGTATAGTGTGGATAAATTGCTGACGTGATGGGAAGGGTGGGCGGGTTAGGAGAAGAGCTGAGTTTTGAGGGCTTTACAAAAGATCCAGTAGGATTTCTCATCCCTCAGGGAGGGGGGTCATTCCAGAGTTTGGCAGTGCGATAGGGGAGGCTGGAGCCTCCAGCTTTACATCTCCTCACTTTAGGCACAAGAAGTCTGTCCGTGTATGGGGTCCTGGTGTACCTTGATGAGTGGGGTTTGGTGATTCCTTGTGTAAGGTGAGGGGGCGCTGTGTTGGAGAGGCACTTATGGGCAATGGAAAGTGTTTTAAAAGTGATCCGCTCCTGGATGGCAGCCAGTGAGCTTCTGTTCTGGCTTCGCAGATGTGTTCTCGTTTCGGGATGTTAAACGCTGCTCTCAAGGCGTTATTTTGTATAACTTGCAATTTTTGAATATTTCCAGCAGAGGTGCCTGTAAATAGGACGTTGCAAGAGTCTATCTTGGCAATGGTGAGACAGTTATGTTTAGTGAGAAAGGGTTTGGCTGCTTTGAGGACTTCAGTGGCGTAAGCTGCAGAGGTGGCGCTAACATGTCTGGGCAAGGTGAGTGAGGCATCAAGGTCGACCCCTAGTGTCCTTACTGTAGTTGAGACCGGAATCACACACTAGTCAATCCGGAAGGAAGTGCATTGAGTGTTAAGCGACTTGCAGGCATTGGGTGTGCCGACAATTAAGATTTCTGTCCTGTCGCTGTTGAGGCAGAGGTGATTAGTTTCCATCCATGCCTGAATTGTAGAGTAGATGTTGTTGAGGGTAGTAGAGTCATCTGTGTAATTGCCTGAGAGTGGGATCAGGATTTGCGAGTCATCGGCATAGTTGGTGTAAGCCATGCCGAGGGAGTCTAGGTTGTTAAAGAGTGGACTGGTGAAGATATTGTAAAGGGTGGAGGTGATGCAGGGCCCTTGGGTACACCGCAGGTGATGGAGAAGGGTGAGGCATTGGCAATGTCTGAGAAGACTCTCATGACTCTGACTTCCAGGAAGGCTGCAATCCAGGCTGAAGCATGTGGGAAGAGGTTGGTGTGGGTGTTAAGGTGTTGGCAGAGGATTTGATGGTTGACCAGGTCGAATGCTGCAGACAAATCTAGGAGGAGGAGCGAGGCACAGTTTCCTTCATCCCTGACCTCATCAAGCTGATTTTTAAGATTGAGAAGGGCAGATTCTGTTCCATGTCCTGGGCGGAAGCTGGATTGGCGCATCCCTAGGATTTTGTTGTCCTCTAAGAATTGCTGAACCTGCAAGTAGGCTGCAGGGTCTAGAATTTTTAGTAGAAAGGGGACAGTTGTAATTGGCCTACAGTTGGATGGAATGGATCGGTCTAGTGATGATTTTTCAGGAGTGGGAGGACCCGAGCTTCTTTAAGGCTGGCTGGCACTGTGCTTTTGGAGAATTAAGCATTTATGAAGGCTTTGATGACTGCGGCAAACACGTCAGCACAGTCTTTGACGAGGAATGCTGGGCAAATATCGCCTTAGCAGTTAGTGGGTTTCTGGTTTTGGATTAGCTTTAAGACTTCACTTTCTGAGAGGTCTCTGAAGGCAAATTGTTTGGTGGAGGTAACTGGGGGGTGAGGAATGCAGTTGATGTTCGTGGCAGTTGGGTCATTATTGAATGTGGCTTGTTGTGAGAGTATTTTTTGGTTTAGGCTGTCGATTTTACCTAAGAGTGCTGCTTGAATGTCAGAGCACCATGTCGCGTCTTTGGTGAGGGTGGTGGGTGTTGAGGTGGGGAATTCGAGTTCCCTGTATATAGTAAAGATGTATTTTGTATTGGAGGTGGCCATGCTAATTCTAGTGTTGAAGGAATTTGATTTTGCTGCGATAGTGGCTGCCTTGTATTGTGTAGATATTTTACTGAACTCATTTTTCAGAGAATCGGAGGGGTCCTTCAGCCAAGTGAGCTGGGCTTGTCATTTCAGAGTGCGGATTTCCATGTGGTCCGGTGTAAACCAGGAGTTCGAGAGTCTAACTCTCTTTGATCTATGTGAGGCTGGAGGGCCTAGGGTATTCACAGCTTTAGAGAGGATTGTGGTATAAGTTGCCACTAATACATTGGAGTTAGATGCAAACGGGGGCTGGAGGTCTGCGGTGTTAAGCAGGGGAAGGATGTGGTCCATGTACGTAGCTCTCGCAGTGGCCAGTTCAATGCACCTGCCAAGTTCCAGAATGATTTGGAGGACTATGGCAGGATCATGCAGGATGTGATGGCGGAATTAATTAGAGAAACAGCTGTGTCATTATTTCATCTTCCCCATCTATGAGGGTGCAGGCCAAGGCATGTTGTCACAGTATTAAGCCAATGATCTTTTTTTTCCCAAAAGGAAAAAAGACTGATTTAAAAAGATCGATCCGTGACCGCACAGAGCGGTCTTTATAAATCGAACTGTCAGCCCCTGCACCGCACACAAGTGCGCACAGGTGCTGAAAGGCACGGTGAGACGGAGAGGACGAGCCACAGGAGTTAGGGGTAAATGTATGTTTAGTGTGCGTGTGTGTGTGTGCGAAAAACGTGTGTGTTTGCGGGGGGGGGGCTGGGAGGGCGACCTTCAGAAAACAGGAAAATGACATAGAACCAGTGTCTCGCATACACATGGAATACCTCCAGGGATTCCTGGGGGCAATGCCACACTTGGCAGATTTGAAACCTCTCGTAGTCTATGCTGACGTGGAGGACTGAAGTAGTCTCTGAGAGCGTATTCGGTCCTGCATACGAGCCATCTGTCGCAGGCCAAGATTTGTAAATGTTATGAAGAGACCTTCCAGCAAAGACAAGCAGCATGGAGGGCTTGGCTGCATCATCCTTTTCCTTGGTGGCTGCAAAACAACATGCCAGTATCTCTGTCAAGGGTTTCCTGCTTGGGCAGCAAGTTGCAGGAGTACATGCCATGTCCAATTCCGGCACCAGGATGTCATGGAACATGGTCAGATATCATTGGGCTAGAGGCCGAGGCGACCCGGCTGGGACTGCTACACCTCTGCTGGTTCAGGCAGATGATGAGGATGACGATGCAGCGCCATCCCCCCTCTTGGTCCCTGGCGGCTTTATGCAAACTGGGGGTGGCAAGAAATACATACTGTGTTCAGGCACACCAGAATATGTGATGTTGATGCCAGAGGTGGTTGCACACGTTCACTGAGGTTGCCCAACTGGTTTAGCTGTTTGTGACCATCCTGAAGAACCCACTTTGGGGGAAAAGTCCTCATGCAAGCCTGGCAGTTGCAGGCTGCATGAGCAACCACCATTAGAGATCCAGAGAGGGCCACTACCACTGCAGTCATGTTGAGGGGAAGGTGGGAGCCTTCGGGGGACAGCTAAGCCTCAACACACTGGGCTTGCTATCGAGTGTCCCCTGATGCCCGCAGCGAAATTAGAGAGACCGAGAGAGAGCGCGCGAGAGAGAGGTAGAGGGAGCGAGAGAGAGAGAGAGAGAATAACCACTCAGAGCCACTAGTAGTTTCCAACTGACCGTGCCCAAAGCGGGGCAGGTCCTTTTTTCTAGCATCTACCTCTGACGTCTGTCTATAGAGTCCATCACAGCAGATATATGTATTCCTAGGTCTGTGCTCGGAAGCGTGTATCAGGTGGCTCCAAATACACATGGGTGACATCACTTAAGGACAGCAAGTTACCCCTCCTTCCCTTTTCCTTTTGTCCCCTCAAAATAATAACTTTTTTCGACATTTGGCGGGTATTCTCTTGAAACACTTGTGTATCGGCACATTATAAATGCCACATCATATCATATCCTTCTCCAGATGGGAAACATACATAGGAGGGAAATATTCCTTAGGGTAATCCAAGGATCACCTGTTCAGGAAGGGTATGCCAAAGCTAAGGGGGTGGAAGTGAGCTGGTCAGAGAGAGCAAGAGATGATGTGGGCATGTGGCGAGAATGCGCATATATGTGCAGGTATCTGTCCTGGTATGGCTTTGCATGGAGCAGGACAGTAGCGGCTAGAGGGGGCAGCGGGTCCTCCCCTCAGTTATGAACTAGACACACTTTCAGGGGCACCGACCCTGTATTGGCATGTGGGAGCCCTCGTGGACACCACCGGATATCAACAGAGCGCGCCGCGCAGTAGTATGTCCACAGCAGAGGCGGCGCATGCAGCAGATTGAGATCAACCGGGTGGGGCGATACGCGAGGATTTGCCTTGCTGAATTAATTCGGTCGGTGTCTGTTGTAATCATAGATACCCAATAGACTTTCAAAGAGCAATAGTACAAAGGTCCTCCAACGTCTGTGTGATACAGGAAAAAGCAGGCAGGCTAGTGACATGGCCTGGTGTCCGAAGAAGGGTCAACGCAAGGGGTGTATTGCAGCTCAGGCAACATTCCATGTTGGTCCCTCCCTCCCTTATAATGGCGACAGACTTGATGTTATAAGGCTTGAAATGGTGCCCCTGTGCCAGGTCTGAACGGTGCTCCCTTGGCAGCCACTCACAATTGCCTTTTTGTAGTACATGCTCTAGTCTGAAGCCTGAATCAGGGCACACTCCAATGTATTGAGTTATTCTAAATATGCATCCCCACCTACGAAGTGTAAACACTGTAGATTAGGCGTAGGGTACTTGATTTTTTTTTCACTTTGCGTTCTGGGACACATGTGAAGGGCCATTATGAGGGGCAGGAGAGTGGGGAGAAACTGTCCCGGGCCTCGCTTCATGCAGGGGCCTGCAGGGCAGGGCAGGGGTGGGGGGGGGGGTGTGCGCTAGTGTCACCCCCTGGCTGGCAGACTGCATTTGTTAAGCTTTGTTGACAGGTAACACCTACCACTGAGTGACCCTGTGCTTTAGCTCGGATACGTTCAAAGGTAGCTGTTATCTTGCTGGTGCCATCAAGCCACTGTCCAGAAAAAATAGGGCCTGGTGGAAAATGTCCATCAGACCTGGGGTCACCAACAGGTGTAGTGAATACTACTTAAAAACACCAATTAAATCGTTTCCAATTTGTGATGTTTGGTCAATCCAAAAATCAGGCAGGAGTCCTTTGTGATATTTTTAAATCGATAATTCTTCTTTTACTTATACAACATTTTTCATGAAGATGCAGATTCTACGGGACCTTGAAAAATGGTGCTTCTTCAGGGCGAGCTGTACAAAATCAAGCAGTATACTTATTTATATGTAATACCAAAACACAGCATCCTGATGCTAGACGCCTGTAGTACATCAGCCTTTCAAGCTATTCATCAAGCTACTGCCCACTCACTCTGCTTTAGCACCTCTCCATCAGGGACATGGCAGCGGGCACTCGGGCAGGCTGGCTGCACAAGGAGTATAACTGCGGCTCTCCCTGTGCCCTCTTCCCAGGCGTGTTATGCACACCGAGATTACCGCCCTGCCGCTTTGACTCTGTGGCTTGCTTGACCCACCTGGGCAGCAGGCTTCCTGCATGATCGTTGGCTTTATTCCTGCTGTGAAAGGGCCTTTTCCAGTTTTCAGGAGGAAGTGTACACAGGGGTGTTACTGTGTAGGTAGTTCTCTTGGCCACCAGATGGGTTTAGGGGCAGAACAGTGCATGTATAAAAATGTCTTGGCATCATCCTGTTTTTTGTGCCCCAGCAAGCTGTGTGAAGGCATCGTCATCTCACTGCCAATGCATGGTTACCCCTGTGGCATTCCGCTTCAGACATGCCAGCCTGAAACAAGATGCCCACATATCTCAAGGAAGCAAAGAAGCACGCGGCTGTGATCGGTAGGTAAGCATGTATGAAGTGTTTTAAGAGTCACAGAAGTCACACTTAAAGCGACACTAATTTGAGATAATGACGACATACTGGGTCTATGCTTTGATTGCTGGTAACATTTAGGGATTCACAATAGTCCATTACATATGCAGTACTTTCACCGAAGCACTTTATATAAAACACGTATATAAAATGATTGTTACCCGGCAACCATAAAAATATGAATGTGTCGCCCTCAGAAGAGAAAGAGGTTGAGTAGACGTTGCTAGGAATCAAATCCGAGACTTGCAGATCATATGTAGATTGCAGCAGTGAGCACTTTACCCTCTGAGCTATCTTAGCAGCTGTTTCTCCTTCAGTCTACATACCACAGCATTTGCTGATGCACTGGCCCTGAGGGTTACATTTCTCATTAAATGAACTTTTATTATTACCGTGCTTGGAAGCAGGAGGAATGTGGCCCACTAGCAAACACGATACTAGTAGTGTTTCTCATTTTCAATCATAACTTTTATTGATGTAATAACACAATTTGGACAAATTAGCAAGCAGATCAATGAAATGATCAGTGGCGTCCATACAGAGTCCAATCCCGAGCCATACCCCATCATCGGTTGGTCTCCTGTTCTTGCCCCCGTAAAGTTTGTTATGATACATTCTCGATGAAACCTAACCAAATCTCCTCAAAGAAGTTTATTACTCTCATCCAGAGATCCCTTCTGAACAGTGATATCCTGCGCATTTCCTGCACCCACTCAGAATTTGATGGCGGTTTCGCCGCCTTCCAACCTCCCAATATCCGCGTTTTCGTTGTTATTGCTGATCTGAGCACCCCACAACGCTCTGGCGATAGCTTTCTTAGGCTTTTTCAGCCTTGCTGTTTGCGCTACTTCAATCCTTTTCTTGCTATTCAGTGGGTGCATTCTTATCCTTGACTCCTCTGGTGCCAGGGATGAGCGGGAGCTCTGTAGGCCAGGTGCTGCGCTGCCAGCTGCTGCGCTGCCAGCTGCCACTCCGGAGAATCAGACAATAGTAGTTTTATGTTTTTTAAAAAGGACTGGAAAGGACATGAGAGGGTAGTGGGTATCTACCCTAATACATCATTCTTTTAAACTGCACAGCTGATTAAGCAGGATGCTTGTGTCACAGTTCGATATCTCTGCAGGTTAAAAGCTCAGCTCTGACATGTGCCAGTCTGGACTTTCCAATTTCATATTTCAGCAGGGCTGAATCTGCCCCTCCTTCTTCTGAGCTGGACGAATTAAGTACTATTCCATTCGGTAGAAATAACACCTAGTTTTACTGCACTTAGAATCAGACACGAAGCGCTATACATACTACCAACTATTTTATCTTGATATGGGACAATCTCGGTCACAGTGACATCAACATGTGGAGCCTTCTTGCACACAAGTATAGGCCTCGGAAGCATAACACAAGCAGGTTGACTCCAACTATGATACTCTGGGGTATCCAGTCTGCCTGGCCGATTTAGACAAACACCACTTCCCAGTTGTACCTTGGCGAATAAAGCACATTAAAGAAAGTCAAAACACACATTCAATAAGTGAGGCTTCTGGCAGGCGCTAAGTGGAAGGAAATGTGCTTCTTCGGCTCACATTAGGAGCAGCAATGTGCACAGAGCTTCCCTGACTAGAGTGGACAAGGTAGGCCCATGACCCTAGATACCGTTGGAAGCTGGCATATGTTGGGTGACCATGAAAACAAGATTTTCTCTGAGTTCAGTGCCCAGATTTAGCCCATAAATCGTTTTTTTTAAACTCTCTTTATTTTTGAAGTGATAGCACAATACATAAAGATCAAATAATCAAATACAAAGGAGATCGAGGTGGGACACAGTGAACAGTAGTCTCAGAGAAGCATGCATTATTACTAAGCCACAGGTACTCCTTGGCTAGACTACCAGCATGTCAGGGCCCGCCTGCCATACACGAGGTAGCACTTGTCTCATCAGCAGTCCTGTCGCCTTGGGCAGCTACTAACACAGTTGCGAGCAGAATCCTGGACTCAGACCATGTATCTGCTGGTCGTGAGCCTGGGGGCACCTGGTTCCAGTAGTTTATATCCATGTCTGTGGCCCAAACCACGTCCTTCAGCCAATTGCTAACCCTTGGAGGAGCCCGATGTGACCATGATAACAAAATGTGTCACTTGGCCATAATAAGGCACATTGCAAGGAGTTTCTTGCTAGCTTTAGGTACATCAAAGGTCCCCTGAGGAGGCACACCAACGGCTGAGGAGGAACAGCCTTCCCTACCGCTGTTCTGTATTTGTGGACAAGACCAAATCAGATGAAAGAATCCCACACCCTCCACACCGCATTTCCTACAGGCATTCTCATGCTCCTGGTCAAAGTGGGCCTGTCTCGCAGGGGTCATATAGGCCCGGTGTATTATCTTATATTGTATAAGCTTAAATCTCAGATCCACGGCAACTTTACGGCACATATTCGGCTCCACAGTCTTTCTGCTGCCACAGAGATCTGTAGATCTCGCTCCCATTTCGATTTAGCACTTATACGGCATTTTGGTAGGTGACCCTGTGCTAGTTTATAAAGTGTTCGAGACAATATGTCCACACCCAGATGACAGCCCTATAAAGGGGACGTCTCAAACTGAACTGGGAAACCAGAGTGCTTCGATCTTCCCAGGCAAAGAAACCATCCTAGCCAATCAATGGACCACCCTCCCCATGAAATCTAATGCGGTTTTATAATGATTACATTTGATTATTTATAACACGCTTAATACTCAGAGGTTCCTAGGCACGGACCCGAACCTGTGTTGCTCCGTGCAGTCTTGCTTCCGAACCCGTGTTGCTCCATGCTGTGTTGCTTCCATGGCGAGCACGTTGCCCCTGGGCTATCCTCCCGAGCACACGTCAGTTTACAAAACTGCACGATTCGTTTCTTCCATTTGACCTTTCCATGGTCTAATTTTTCTGATTTTGTGTTGACTGTTATACTTAACATTTGCACTATGTTTTTTTGTAAGTGGGGCACGTGTTTACCATGAAAGATGAATGGTTGATAAAACTTGATTAACGAAAGGGCCCAGCAGAAGGGTTTCTGGTGTTGTGTTTTTGTTTAGCGCACGCAACAAACCGAAACACCTCTAGTCACTCTCTCCCTCTAAATTGTAGGGTGGATTAGAAATGCATGCTCGGTGCAAGATCTTAAAGTAGAGTTTTCAACCATACAAAAAAGATAGCAGGCGCCCCTCTCTCGAAAGAACACGGCATGACAACCTGTTCAGTGGTTTTTAACCACTTTGAGAGTTCAAAGCTATCTGGTTTTTGCTCACTGTACCTTTCACAGATGGGAAATATCCATTTGCATATCAGTCTTTGTCCCGCCCACATGGACAGTTCAGCACCAAAATGCTATGGCAATTCCCTTCTGAACAAGAGTACCAACAGTAACCCCACACACGTGTTTCAGCCTGGTCAGGCCTCAACGGCGAGGTGGAGCTGCGCCTCTCTGAGCACAGTGAGCAGGGAGTCCACACCTGGTTGTCCCCAGGTAACTAAGAGTTTTCAACAACTATGCAAGTCCATACCACCGTTTGTCACTGCGCAAGTTCAACAAAGGATAGACTGTCACGCAGGAGATTATTTTCAGTAAATTAAGTTCTGCAGTTCTGTCAATACAAACCCACCAATTCTTTATTTAGGTGTTTTGTGGCGCACTACATGTCGCCTTAATGCCACTTTAATGAATGATTGTCCACTAGGCAGATGGTGTCACTCATTTTTAATGTAAGGAACGTAAATGACAGATTCCAACGGGAGATCTAGTGACTTTGCTACAGTGGTAGAAACGGAGATCTGTGCAGGCGAGGTTTACATGGAGAGCGAGGCCGTTTCGCCATATTTTATATGCAGATAAAAGGTTGCCGGTCAGCTCGACTCCACCATTTATAAAAACATGTTGTGAAAGAATGGAAGAGGTGCAATGAGATTCGTGGTGAGAAATACTTGCTCTGTGCGGACTGTAGTTTGTGGAGGAACCCAACTTTGAAACAGGATAACTGCAGTCTATCGTGGATTTCGTGGCAGAAGGCTAGCATTTGGAGAATTGGACAGATCCATGATGGTCAGAATATGCTTGACTTTGAATTCTTGCATTTCAAGTACAATCTGAGGGCAGGAGAATATTGTGGTTATTGCAAATTGAGGGACCTTTTTGCTGAAATCTTTTCTCCACTGAACGCTGCCATGCATGCCCCGCCTGCGGTCGTGCTCTTATATAAGATCATGCCTCTATCTGCATCCACCTTATATAAATGTATTACTCCTTCTGAGTTTGCTCTAGCCTCGCAATGCGGAAGAGGCAATTGGGATTCGGATTTAAGCCGTTTGTTGTCAGCCATTGAGTGGAACCATATATGTGCGGGTCCGGTTAGGTACAAGGTTGATTTGGAGCTGCGATATATGCCGCAGCGGATTAATCACTATTTCTATTTGTCTCCTTGGAGGATATGGTCGTGCAAGTTGTGTTGTGAGGATGTCTGCTATAATTGTGGGAGTGATGTAGGTACCACCTTCTATAATTTGTGGTCATGCAGGAAGATTCCGTTGTTGTGGGATGGTGTTTTCCAAAGAGTGGATTTGGTCTTGGGCCTATCTCTACCCTGAGACCCACTTATTGGTGTGCTAGCCTTATTTCCTTCTGGTATTGTATTGACTAGTGATGACCTCCTTTGGGATTGCAGGGCTTTCTTGGTTGCTAAGAGGCATATTCTGAAATTCTGGAAGAGCAAAACTGCCCCATGTGTAGATGATTGGCTGCTGAGTTTGTCTCTTCTATCTAGGAGATACAGAGTGTCTTTCCATGCTAAGGATCAGCAGCATAAGTATGAGGCGATCTGGGGTGTGTTTAACAATCTCTCTGCTTAGCTATCCTCCCCCAACTGTTTTATGAGACCCCCCTATTTTTCTCTTCTCTCTCCCTTCTTCTTTCCTTTCATAAACATGATTGCTGAGATTAATTCATGTATGTTTTGCACTTACATGCTAAGAGGCAAATGTCATTTTATTGCGTCTTTGTGTTATCTTTAAAACAATAAAAACTATTATGAAAAAAAGAAGAAAAAATGGAGATCAAATGTTCAAGTGACACAACAATGACAGGGCTGAAAGGCGGTTCCATGGCTCGTAACAAAGGCGCTGCAAAAAGGTAGGTTGTAGAAAATGTGTTGCTTTGTAGCATGGTGCAGAATCAGAGCCCTACCTTTTTTAGATTCCAAAGCTGAGGAAAAGTACCATCACTTTTAGGTTTGGGGCTGCAGCGTCTTCGGCTGGATTCTGGCAAGGAGTAGCTGCAAAGCCTGCCTGCCTTGCCTTTGGACACCCTCGAACTAAGGACTGCAGAAATGTTCATCCAGGGTTCTGCAACCTTTGGCTAGCCAGATGTTTTGGACAGAAATTCCGTTGGGGTATACTGTGAGGAATTCGACCATCCGCACGGTCGGTGTGCGCACGCCTGGGATTTTTCGAAATGTTGTATTAAATGCAATGATGGTGGACCAACCTCAGGAAAATGTGTGGGGCTAATCCACAAACATTTTCTTATGATCATACCACGACAAACGCATAGACCTGTGTACTCTCGGTGTACACACCCTACAGGCACAGTCTGCGCTGCCATATTTAGTTGGGATGTGACAGCCAGGAGTACACCTTCCTCCTGCCATGGCCTGCCCGATTAACTAAGAAAGGCTCCATGGACCCGCCTTGCTCTTTTGTTGGGCCCTGCAATTGGTGTCAGCGATTATCATACTCGGAGTGCACATCAAACAGGCTCACGTGGGACCTGGCTGCAGAGGTTAAAAAAGGAGACAGGAAACACTAACAACCTTTCATATGCACTGTGTCAACCTGAAGCCAGCTTCTGCCCTCAGCATCATTAACAGTGAGCTGTCAAGTCTGGGACTGCATGTTTACAGTAAGCCTCCCTGGTAGGGGGACCCCATTCATCAGGTATGAGAATGTGGTTTGCAGGCACCAGAGAGTCTGGTCTCACAGCAGCTTCCAGGGAGACCTGCTGCTTTAAATAGGAACCACAGAGAGAGCCATTAACCAGAGAGACTCTTTGATCAACAACGAACAGGAAGATGGGTGGGACTTAGTATCATGTTTTCACCCCTTTACCTTTCCTGTTGCAAAGCACTCTGGATATGACCTCATGCATACAGAAGAGGGCTTGTGAGGGCCCCAGGATTGGTTCATTAAGGTGGGCTTACACTACACCAATCACTGTGGCCCATTTGGCTTTAAAAGAGGACTGAGCCCCTCTTTTGGCAGATCATCTGAAGACTTTGCAAGGAGTAGCAGGAAGAACTCATCACGGGACCCTGTCCAAAGGTACAGTGTGCCTTACATCTTCCACCAATGAGAGAAGGCCAGGACCTTCAAAGAGGTAAGCAATATCCTCCCGTAAACATCGCCTACGGAATAGAGTGAGATACCAAATCCAGAGGACCATCTAGTTGCTCCAGAACCAGTACCTAGCCAGCACGCAGCATGTCCAGCTGGGCTCTGCAGAAAGCTTCCTAGGTAGGAAGTGCCAGAAGGTCTCTGAACCCAAAACCAAGGACAAGGCAGCTGTTTTCAACACACACCTCAGCTTTGGGCCGACGGCCTTAAAGGATGATACAAGCCCATTGAAGAAGTTGGGCAAAGTGCTTCAACGAGCATCTACTGACGCCCACCTTAAAAATACATTTTTGAGCCAGTCGAGTTCCTCGAGCTGCAACCGACTGCAATGCTGACTGTTGTCAAGCCGCAGTAGCTTAAAGACATCTGAGACGTCTCAGCCAGTGCTTCAGAACCACCGACCAGCACCCAGACAATGACTCCTGACCCTGAGCCGCCGTGTAGACCAGCCTGTAGCTGTTCATCCAGCTTCACTTGCCGAACGTTGTGCTGCCTAAGACCCGCAGCTTGCACTCTGTCCCAGAAGCCTGCAAAGCACCCTGAGGCCGACTCAACCTGTTTTAAGCACCAAGAACATCTACAGCACAAGATACTTTGTGGCTCTGTCCCACTGGTCTTTCTGAGAAGGCCCCTAGAGACATATTAAGACTCATTGCTCCCTTTGTGCTGAAGCCAAGTAACCTTAAATTGCTGTGAGTATTAACCATACTGACTACCCTCCTGTCAGTATCTAGAGTGCATCCCCTTTCCTTCTTTGAAACTGTCTGTTCTCTGCATTCCTTTACAGGGTGGGTTGTATTTCGTCGTGTTGCTAGAACTGTCTGTTGTGTATTAATAAAGTAGGTATTTGTGTATCAATAAAGTAGGTATTTGTGATACAACTTTGAATGGACAGTCCCTTTTATCATTGGGTAATAATTGTATTTTCGCTGTGTTGTAACTAACCAACGATCCACAACCTTTCGGAGATAAGCTTGCTGTTCCATCCTCGTTACCAAAATTGGACAAGAAAGTTAATAATTTGCTTGTTGTTCCAATCTGTGCAGATCCCCTCTGCTATAGTGGAAGTGTGGGGTTGATTTATGGTTTAGAAACTGATAATCCATGTTTTGGTGCCGGCCGTTTCGGTGCGCCCTTGTGGCCGCAGAGCCCATTTTGGCGCAGCCACATTGGTGCAAAGGTCGTTTAGCCACGGCTAACATTGCAGCCTATGTGTAAACGGACCGCATGCCAAATGAGCTCCATAAAAATTACAATAAAAACGCTAAGACATGGCCTTTCGCCAACAGTCCACAGAACTATTTTGCAAAACCTCGCAGTGCAAGAAACATAAGGGGCAGTCTACATAAATACACTATATGCAGAGCACTTACCGAAATAATTGCATACGCCGAGGCTCATATAGTAATGTGATAATTTGAATGTTTTCTCTTAAAAGTAAATTGAGGTGATAGAATGAGCACAATTGAGCTGAGCAACAAAACACATTTGTTATTTGTTTGTAAAACCGAGAACACCCTACCTCCCCTGCTCCCTAAGCGTGACCATTTGTTCCACAAACGCCTGTTATGCTGATTACCTCATCACTAGGACTTATGGGTTCTGAAACAAAAAGATACATTAAATACAAAACCGTGTGTTATGGGGGTATTACAAGGTCTGTGTCTAGAGGCATTAACCACAACTGGAAGCTAGCTGCAGGATTTTCAAGGCAGCGATATGTGAACAGGAAGTTGGGTGTGTGGTGGAATATCACGCTTAATAGTGATAAGAACTAACCAGAGAGCAGGCAGTCGTGGGCACTGGCGCCTCAAGCTTGCGTTAGGAGTGTATCTACAGCAGGGGGCTATGCCTTCCACTCCATTTTGATGCACTGCCCACCGTGATGAGGCACCTATGCCTGCAGTGATGCAGTGCTCACTGTGATCAAGCACCTATGCTAGCAGTGATGTGCTCCTCACTGTGATGAGGAACATATGCATGCAGAGATGCACTGCTCACTGTGATGAGGAACCTATGCCTGCAGTCATGCACTGTTCACTGTGATGAGGAACATATGCATGCAGAGATGCACGGTTCACTGTGATGAGGAACCTATGCCTGCAGTAATGCAGTGTTCACTGTGATGAGGAACCTATGCCTGCAGAGATGCAGTGCTCACTGTGATGAGGAACCTATGCTTGCAGTCATGCACTGTTCACTGTGATGAGGAACATATGCATGCAGAGATGCACGGTTCACTGTGATGAGGAACCTATGCCTGCAGTAATGCAGTGTTCACTGTGATGAGGAACCTATGCCTGCAGAGATGCAGTGCTCACTGTGATCAAGCACCCATGCTAGCAGTGATGTGCTCCTCACTGTGATGAGGAACATATGCATGCAGAGATGCACGGTTCACTGTAATGAGGAACCTATGCCTGCAGTCATGCACTGTTCACTGTGAGGAGGAACATATGCCTGCAGTAATGCACCGTACACTGTAATGAGGAACCTATGCCTGCAGTAATGCACTGTTCACTGTGATGAGGAACCTATGCCTGCAGAGATGCACTGTTCACTGTGATGAGGAACCTATGCCTGCAGTCATGCACTGTTCACTGTGATGAGGAACCTATGCCTGCAGTAATGCACTGTTCACTGTGATGAGGAACCTATGCCTGCAGTCATGCACTGTTCACTGTGATGAGGAATCTATGCCTGCAGTAATGCACTGTACACTGTGATGAGGAACCTATGCCTGCAGAGATGCACTGTTCACTGTGATGAGGAACCTATGCCTGCAGCCATGCACTGTTCACTGTGATGAGGAACCTATGCCTGCAGTAATGCACTGTTCACTGTGATGAGGAACCTATGCCTGCAGTAATGCACTGTTCACTGTGATGAGGAACCTATGCATGCAGTCATGCACTGTTCACTGTGATGAGGAACCTATGCCTGCAGTAATGCACTGTTCACTGTGATGAGGAACCTATGCCTGCATTAATGCACTGTTCACTGTGATGAGGAACCTATGCCTGCAGAGATGCGGTGCTCACTGTGATCAAGCACCTATGCTAGCAGTGATGCGCTCCTCACTGTGACGAGGAACCTATGCCTGCAGTAATGCACTGTTCACTGTGATGAGGAACCTATGCCTGCAGTCATGCAATGTTCACTGTGATGAGGAACATATGCCTGCAGTGATGCACTGTTCACTGTGATCAAGCACCTACGCTAGCATTGATGCGCTCCTCACTGTGATGGGGAACCTATGTCTGCAGTGATGCACTCCTCACTGTGATGGGGAACCTATGCCTGCAGTCATGCACTCCTCACTGTGATGAGGAACCTATGCCTGCAGTGATGCAGTGCTCACTGTGATCAAGCACCTATGCTAGCAGTGATGCGCTCCTCACTGTGATGAGGAACCTATGCCTGCAGTAATGTACTGTTCACTGTGATGGGGAACCTATGCCTGCAGTGATGCACTCCTCACTGTGATGAAGAACATATGCCTGCAGTAATGTACTGTTCACTGTGATGGGGAACCTATGCCTGCAGTGATGCACTCCTCACTGTGATGAAGAACATATGCCTGCAGTAATGTACTGTTCACTGTGATGAGGAACCTATGCCTGCAGTAATGCACTGTTCACTGTGATGAGGAACCTATGCCTGCAGAGATGTGGTGCTCACTGTGATCAAGCACATATGCTAGCAGTGATGCGCTCCTCACTGTGATTAGGAACCTATGCCTGCAGTGATGCACTGTTCACTGTGATGAAGAACCTTTTCCAGCAGTGTTACACTGCTTACTGTGTGACATCTATGCCAGCAGTGATGCACAGATGACCCTGATGAGGCAGCTATGCTAGCAGTGATGCTGATGCACTACTCACACTTGACCACCTATGCACTTTTCACTGTGCATTATCTATGCCCTCAGTGATGCACTGCTCATCATAATGGGATCGCCTATGCTAGCAGCAAAGTGCTGCTCACCATGAGACTTCTGTGCCAGGAGTGATGCACTGTTCACCAGGAGGCACCTGTGCCAGCAGTGCCGTACACCCCACTCTGGGTGGAGACCCCCATCACCCATAAGATTGACTGATGTGGAGTATACCCATCCGCCTACATTCCAGAATGAAAAACCCAGAGATCTACATCACTAGAATGCTCCGCCCACATGTTCACTGGGCCACACCCACACGTTCGCTGGGCCACGCCCACATGTTCACTGGGTCACGCCCGCACGTTCGCTGGGCCACGCCCACACGTTCAAAATATATTTTTCTTTGTACTATATGTGTTTTATAAACTCCCAGGATCGTAATAAGCACTAAATATGCAAAGCGTGTTAGTGAAACCATCATAAATATACATGTACATGTATGTGAACTAATTGCTTTATTAACGTGATAACGGAATCTCAAGAACACGCGCCACATTAGCTTTTATTTTCTTAATCCACATGCGGTATAAGTGTTCCCCCTAGCGGAGGCACGTGTGCCCTTACAGTTACTCGTTTTGAAGGCAACCATGAGCGCATTTCGGGAGGGACGGCCAAGAAAAGTTTACTCCCGTCAGATGTGCTGTTAAGAGGCGCTGCAGGGCGCAGGTACTTGCTGGTATCGCGTGGCAGGAAAGGGATCCATGGAGGAAAGGGAAAGGAGGGAACAGCGTATCTTCCTATGGCGAAGACTATGAAAGTGCTCCTGTGACGATTTTAGAAGGGCGGGAGAAGATAATTCAGGCAAGCCTTCGAGGGGGAAAGGCCGGTTTCGCTCTCGAGGGGGAAAGGCCGGCTTCGCTCTCGAGGGGGAAAGGCCGGCTTCGCTAGTCGTCCGAACAGGCCCTGATGCCGCCTTGAATGAAAGGGCTGCGTGCGATCGGGGGCACACTGATGTCACACCTTTTGGTGCACTGAGCCCCTTCTTTTGTTTAAAAGGGGGGGCTGGGCACATCAAAGGTAATAATGCCAGTGTGCCCCAGATCCATCTCTTTTGCCAGTCGCTCCCCTGCCTTAATGGGGGGGGGCGGGGGGAGCACTCGTTAGAGGTTGTTGGCCACACCCCGTAAAGAGAGCCTCGATTTCCAGTCCCACTTAAAGCACTGGGTGGAGTGCCCCCCAGGAGTAGGTCTGTTAGCTCGGGCACAGGGAACTTGTGACTCTCGAACCTATAGCAGCACCCTGGTCGACATTTAGCAGATGGCTGTCTCAGTGACAGTCATGCGTGTATTGTTTTCATTAAGACATGTCTGGTGACATGCCACCTCTGATACGTGTATTGCGCGTCTATATCGGAAGCCCAGTATGTGCGAGTTGGGCACATTACAGTGTTACATAGGGTGTTTTCCCCTCCCCCCCCTGTTGATGTGCCCACCAGTTTCTGTTGTGAGAGATTGCCCCAGTACTATGTAGTCCTGTATTGATCCCGGGTCTCCCAGCAGGACCATCGAGGGAAGGGGATGGAGAATGGGTGGTTGACCATGCCACTGGATGACTAGCACCCACCTGTGCTTTGGTAGTGCTTGGCAGGGACTGCACGGAGTGGCTCAGGCAGGTGGCAGGGTGACATGGGCGAGTGAGGAAGTGCATTCTCCAGTGTGGAAAAAGGTACTAACTATTATAATTATAATTATTATAACTAACTGAGTTGCTATTTTCTTGTTGCCATGTCACAGGATAGAGGGCTTCACAAAAAGTGTCACATCTACAAGGTGTGTGGCAAGTGGTGGGCCAAGCAGAGGAGAAGGACACTCTTTGGACTTAAAAGTGAATGAAGGACTGGCGAGAGGTACAGCGGGCAAAGGGTCCATTTCAGGTAACGGCCTGGGCATGGGCAGATGAGAACAAGCGCTGAGTGGCACTGGTAAGGTGGGTTCATGCATGCATGAAGAAGGGACCCAGTTAAGGACGAATAGGACCAAGGGCTGAGGGGCACTGCTAAGGTGGTTTTGTGCATAAAAAAGTGGGGCGCCCCACGCGGGGCAAGTGATGTAATTTTAAGAAAACAAAGGTGGCAAATGTTTGCCGACTGGTTCACAATTTCACGTGTCCAGGAAAACCGTGTGTCCTACAAAGAGCGGTGTATGCATATTTTCCAGGGAAAACAAGCCTACGCTAAGAGGAGGAGATGAGCAATGGTGGACCAGGTGTTTGTTACATTGAATGTTTGAAGGGCACAGTAAGGGCTATTAAGAGGAGTGGTTTGAGCATGCGTGCGATTTGTGTCCCGGGCACAGGTTAGCATCCATGGCTTGGTGGGGCTGGGTGCGACTAGTGAGTGCACTTGTTTCCTGCTAGATGGCAGGAGTAGATGTTACGTACAACGAGGCCTTTGAAGTGGTTAAATGAGGATGAAGACAATTGCGACACATGACTTTTAAAGGACGTTCTCCTGTGGAAGAAGAGGGGGAAGAGGGGGGGTGAAAATAAAAAAAACCCAAGGCCAGAATTAGGTGATTTTCCTTTGTTCGCTAAAGATACCATGCCAAGGTACTCTCTTTTCTCTCCTCCTTCCCCTTCTCCCTTTTCCTATCTCCTCCCCTTACTTTCTTCTATGCACTTACTCTATCAGAATTGTCCCTGGACCTAATATGATAGCAACCTCGTCTGTTTCCTCCACCCTCCCATTACTGTTTTTTTCCACCCCACCACCCCCCCAGCACTATCTGAAATGTCGTCAGGCCTAGTATGATAGTCGCTTGTTTTGTTCCTCCCCTCCCTTTCTGCACCCCTCTCCCTCACTTTTAGTTTTTCTCTGGCTCTACCAGAAATGTCATCAGGCCTGTCTGTTTCCATTTCCTTCCCACTCTCCCCCTCCCTTCCTTATCTAAGTCTTAGCTCTTGCACTATCTGAAATGTCGGCAGGCCGAGTATGATAGTTAATTTCACATCCTTACTGTTCATGGCCTGTAAGAATGTGGTTGTATTTTCCCTTCTACCCTCCCTTGCCTTGAAGCGCTTTGAAACACATTGTGTATAGGCGCTATATAAATAAACAATCATATCATATCATATCATATCATATCAATGCATGCGGTAATGGCAGGTTGCATGCATTCAGATCGACAAAGAGACTAGAGAGCAGTTAGAGAGGGAGGTGTGGCGGCTGGTGATGTGGACCGGACGCTCTGGGACCTAGGGGAGCATTTGCTCATGCCAGGAGTTAGGTCTAGGTACCAGCATGGCTGTGTTACGTCTTGAAGGTGGTGTCTAACAAAGGGCACGCAGAGAGGTTTTGAGGAGTGGTGTAAGAGTTTGTGCCGTGGGCGATTAACGACGTTGAAACTAAAAGTGGGCCCGCAGGGCACCTGACAGTGGTAGTGAACAAGGAGGGGTGCATAAATGCTGGGCTATGTCATAGGCATAGGGCATGCATAGACCAATCTGTTCGTGATGGACTGCCCAAGAGGACCAGTGGCAAGGGGAGCTGAGCAGGAACAAAGTATAAATTCCGATCATAGTGAACGGTAATGGCAAATGGGCCCTCGGAAGGGTGAATGACCGCCCGGAAAGAGTATGGGATAATAAATTGGCAATCTTTAGCTTAGGGCCGTTGGACTCCTCGATAGCTGCAGAGAACTCCCGGGGCTACGCTCAATTCAGGGTATGGGAATAAATTAAATGGGAATGGCAAAGAGCCGCCCAGAAGTTAGACCGGAAATGACAGGTCTCCCCGGTGGTGGAGAAACAGGAATGGCAGAGTGCCACCCAAACAGGTGATGCGGTGATCGGCCATCGGTTAGACGAGTAGAATTTAGTGATCAGTTTTACGGTAGGTATGTGTTAACGGTGAGATGTCGGTTTTGAAAAATTTAGGAGAAGGGAAAACAATGAGGAAATGCATGCAGGTGGAAGGACTGGGTTCATCAGGAACAGGCTGGGTGAAGAAGACGCTGTCTGTTTTTCTGGCGATGGGGTGCACTTGTCTGATAGTGGACATGATGTTTTCCTCTTGGATGTTTTTTGCAGCTCTCAAGGGGATGGGATGTGCGTAAGGTGCTAAGGTGAATATCGGTACTAAGAAGTGGGGGCATTGAGGGTTGAGGGGCGGCACCCGCAAAGCGTGGCAGAGTTATTGGGCAGTCCTAGCCGGGGAGGAGTCACGCTGCGGATGCTGCCTCAAGCATTAACTGCTGCCTGCACAAGCCCGGTTGGAGTTCGGAGCGCACTGAACCCTTACGGACAGTTGTTACTCTGCGGTAACTGAATACAGTGCGCCTTGGGTGTTCATTCCATGCAAGGGTCTGGGAGACTTACTGACCTGGCAGTAAAAACAACCAGAGGCAGTCGTCTGCTAAGAAATAAAACCAGAAGTGACAGGGTCACCCAGAAGGACTTTAAATCGAAGGACTGGTGCACCGATTGTGGAACCCCGGGAATGACAAAGGGCCACGCGCTGAGTGTTTTAGGCCAAGTACACTGAGCAAGGCTGGGACTGCTCATTATATTGACTCCAATAAATGTGATCTGTTTTTTCCAATATAAAATTGTCATCGCAATTTATTCTGATGGTAATATTTGGTATGTTGTGTTGGTGGGAAGCCTCAGTAGGGGTTAGCTTCGCTATGCACCAAGGGCAACCCCCGGCTACTATTCTCGCCGCTTTTTTCTGATGCCGTGCCCGGCGCAGTAGCACCTTCATCACTGATCCGACTGAGCAGCTGAGCCGCCTCCCTGAAGCATTGTAACACACTGAATACACCATTCGATGTCAGCTAATTGAATGCAGTATTTTAATGACGACTTTAAAGCGACTTGGCAGCCAGAGAGTGCGTGTCTCCACGCTTCTTAAATTCAACTTCTCTAAATGTTGTAAAGCCCCTTTGGGCTCCCATCGAAAGCGATGAGGGCATAAGCCCGCATCCTCAAAGAAAGACGTTTGACTTAGGAATTACAACACACAGACCGTCGTTTGGGCGTTTTTAATTGTAGTGTGATGTGATTATAATGTAATTATTTCAGAAAGTAATTACAGTCGGGCGCAATCAATTACAGTTACGTGAAATTACGTTTATAATTGTAACTGATTTCCACTTGCGATTTCGGGTTGGGTTTAATTACTGTCACACGTTTAAACAACTATGCTGCAGCACAGCTTTCTTTCTGGCTCCAGTCATCCGCGACGGCACTCGTGTGTTAAATAATTCAGCCGCACGGTGAGCCACATAAAGTTCTGCTCAGAGCCTGACTAAATGGGCCACTTTTGCCTTCCACGGAATACTAAACTCTGTATTAAAGCGACAATGGCGCTCTGAAATCCCGCTCCCAGCTGGACTACTCACTCTGCATTGGGAATATTTTGCCCAGCAGGGCGAGTTGGGGATGTGCATTTCTAGCCATGGCCCACACTCATAATAGGGACGGTATGGACGTATCCACCATGATCCCCAAAGTCTTATTTACTTGATGGCTTTAAAAGGCTGGCAACAAGTTGGGAGTCTAGGAATGGTTCTATATTCGCAAATGAAATTCTCTTCTGTTTTAGAAATGCCTTGGCGTACACTGGAAAAAGCTTGATGTATTTTATTGTAGTTGTCATTTGTCTATCGTCTTATCCCAATTTGTATGGCCTCAAAGCACTTTGTGGTAGGAACACCCTCAGGGACCGAAGTCCAGGCATGGGAAAGTTCCAAGAGGAGGCTTAGGATGCGTGTGTGCACTTGGCCAAGATTAGGATTTAGGGTGGCTGGCTAGGCTCCAACAAGCAACCCAAGCGGCTAGGCATGTGGACGGGCGCTGAGGGAGGTCATGCCCGGGCGCTAATGCAGGAGACTTGATATGCACCCAGCTAGAACAAAACATGTCATAGGTTGTCGCGGTATTCTAATGGCATAGGTGTTGAAGTAAGTCTGGTGTCTCAGTGCGAAACGGTTATGTGACCCGTTAGACCGAACTTGTCATAGTCGTAGGTGCATTCTAAAGTGCATGAATGTATAGCTGTGCTGGCGGCAGATGTCCACCGAAGTGGTGCTTTATCCATAATTTACGCTGATCTTTGATGTTGCTGTATCATCCGATCTTCTGTAGGGAGGAGAAAGCCAGCTACCTTTGTAGACCTTCTTTGCACTATGGACATGCTACCCTTAAGTCTACCAAGTGCAAGTGCCTGGATTTCCTAAAGCTTCTTCTAGGCGGGACAGAAAGGCTGCCCTAGAAACTAGGATAATGGGATATCGGTTACCTTTATATCTTACTACATATCTTCCAAGTTCTACAAACGCTAGAGAAATGAGTCCACCAGGTGCGATATCAAGGATACCTGCATGCCACAACTGTGTGTTACAATGGCTAACCTAAGCAGTTATAAGTGCGATGGATCATAAGCAAAATGCATTATGTTGAACGTCATGGGCGGGCTAACTATTTTAACATTTTAAGGCATAGATGCTCTAAGTGTGACGCGTGTTAACCTGCATTTGTTTTTGTCTAGTTGCAATGCCCGGTTAACCGCATATCTAGGTACAACCTCATGACTGTTCTTACAGGTGTTGTAAGCGTAAATGCGGGCTGGCATCAAGAAACTGAGAGGTCCAGTACCAGGGCCCTGGAGCAGTGGCAAGCTATCCCAACAGGTCTATTAAGCACAGCAGGGGCAACCTTCATACATCTTCTTGGTGCAATTAGCAGTCTGTACCCATAGGAATTCAGGTGCACTGGGGCAGATCTCCCTATGATCTTCAGAATGGATTAAAGAGGTTGTCCTCCGATCGCAGCCTTAATAGCATTTAATATCTGAAATAGTGCATACTCTTTACAACCTTTGATAACCGCATATAGAGGACCTGTAGATCCCAGTGTTCTTTTTGGAGATGAGGTACAGACAATAAATATATATCATGACTGGAAAAATCACAAGATAGTTTGTGGTGCCAACGTTTGGGCCAGGTAAAGGAAGTTCTATATGAATGTATACATCTTGGTTTAGCATGACCAGACATGTGAGAATTGGCATGTACTCCATATCAGCTACATCTGGTCAGATTATGGTTTGAAATCTGACATCTGATCTTACTATTGTTAAGCCGAGTATTTTCTATCTGACACATTCAAAATGTGTTTTTTTGTTTGCACAAGAAAGAAAATCCACACTAAATAAGATAACTATCAATTTGGATAAGTTTGACACTTAAAGAGGATTCAAAAGGTATTTGTAAAGAAAAACAAAGGGCCTCATTAAACGGTAGGCAGTACACCGTGGTGCTATTAGCACCATGGTTGCCGCCGGTACCATACCGGTACCACCATGGAGGAAAGGGGAATTACCACCCCATTCCAAGGTTGGCGGGGCGGTAATTGCCCTTTCCTCCATGGCCCTTCCCCATTCCCATTTTTGCCCCATAGGGCATAATGGGAATGGGGAAGGAGCTAATTACGGTACCGCAAATTGCGGTACCGTAATTAGCACCAAGGTCCCTTTGCGGGTCCCAACTTTAACGGCTGGTCTACACCAGCTGTTAAGGTCGGGTCCCGCAAAGGGACCTCGTAGTAAGGTGGTAAGGGTTTACCGGTACCGGTGCCCTTATCAGTACCGGTAAACCCTTACCACCTACCGTGTAATGAGTCTTTTGATTAACAGACAAATGATGAATACTTGGAAAAAACTATCAGCCAAAGAGTTTGTGAAGGTGATATCAACTGCCTGTAACAAATGGTATATATGACATGATCTAATGTTTCTCCCTGGTCTGGATAAAAGACATATATTTTCAGTTTTGGGTTAAACAATTGCCAACTATGAAGATGACTGGAACATGGAATAACATCTCTCCTGCATATTGTTATTGCTGTTTATGTATTCAAGATGGAAACCATAGAATGCCTGATGCCTGATGACAATCATGTTATATGCTCCAAAACCAGATGAGACATGTTTTTCAAGATCTTTATGTACAATACAGTGTTCTGTTTGAGGACTAACTTAGCCTTATCGACCACAGGATGGGTAATTTGCCATATGTTGGGAAAGGGCCATTACCCCAAGCGGTAGTTACTCCTCCTGAGGGCGATAAGGCTCTTAGCACATGTATGTAGGCAGTATCAATATATGTTTCTGAGATTTGGTGGTGAAATTACTTAAGTAGTGGGTGGAGCAAATAGGCAAACTGAGTTAGTTAATGAAATGTGGTTTTATTTTGTAGCATTAAACACATGGATGTCCTCATGAAATAAGCATTTTAATTGCAAACCTGGTTGAACTGAAACAGGTTTAGCATGCGTTGTGTCATGTAAAAGTAAATGGTTTCTCTATGAGAAAGCTAAAGCCGTTCCCATTGTTTTAGCTTTCACTTTCGTATGTTAAATAGGGTGTTTCAGCAAGAAAAGGCTCTCCTAGAGAGGAAGTTTCTTGTTAAAAGCAATTTTGCCTGGAAATTGTATTCTTGTTTCCCTGTCTGCTTTCGAAGAAAGGATGTTTAGAACACAGTCCATTCCAGTAGTTATTTACTGAACTGTAAATATTCTGATTAGCTGAGAGGAGGTCAAGAGCGATCTCTGATATGATATGATGTGGCATTTATAACGCGCCTGTAGACAAGTGTTTCTAGGTGCGACAAGGCAAGGAGGGGGAAATAAAGGGAGGACAAAATAACAGTCTTACTAGACCTTGTGTCATTCAGTTTGCGCAAGTGCGGGAAAATGGAAGGGGAGAAGTGCCAGGGGCGAGGGGAAGGGAGAAGTGCAGTTAACTCAAGGGTGCAGCCAGCGGGTGGCTCATACGTGCAGAGAGAAGGGACTGTAGGTTTGTAGATATAGACCCTTAAGTGCTGGGGTGCCCGGAGGCAGTGCAAGGGCAACTGGAAATGCAGGAGCCTGGGCACGTGTTCAGAGAGTGACCAGGTGACCAGTGCGCAGAGCAGTCAGCTGCATTAGCAGGGGAGATGAAGAGAGAAAACGGAAGTGAAAAGGAAGGTCTTGAGTTGCTTCCGGAACCGGAGGTGGTTCTGCTCACGTTTGAGAGAGACAGGGAGGCTGTTCCAGAGGGAGGCCCCAGCCGAGGACATAGATCTGCCCCAACTCTCTGCTTGGAGAAGCGTCTGACCCTTAGAAAGTTGGAGGTGGATGAGCAGAGAGCTCAAGAAGGAAGATGTTTTGGAAGAGAACGTTGGAGGTAGAGCAATTCCAGGCCCCAGAAAGCCTTGTGGACGATGCAGAGGGCTTTGAACTTGATCTTTGCAGCCACGGGAAGCCAGTGTAGAGATTGCAGAGCTGGAGAGATATGTGTGCTAATTGTGTGCTAAATGTGGCTATTATGTAGAAACTACTTGTATTTGTATGGCTAGTGATCAAGTTTGACAAATCATTAAGATAAACGTAAGAATTCAGTAATATTTAATATAAATGACCCTATGTATTTTAGAAGTTGACTAACATTATATGACATATTGTTAATGTTTGAATGAAATTAGATTTATTTTAAAATGTTCTTAAATATTATGATACTAGCGGTACCTCCCTGCGTTGCCTGGGTCTGTAGCTGACATGCACGTGGGGGTCTGCTATAGCCTTGTGTATGTTTTATTGTGTCCTAACCTCCTATTTTTGGAAAGGTTGCAGAATCGGCAATATCCCAAAATTGCCCATACTGATAGCAGAGGGCCGGACCCCACCCTCTGCAGGGCGAATCGGTGGGGTTGGTCAGATTCACCATTCAAAGTACACCCCAGACTGGTATGCCGACCTCGGGTCAGAATTCCACCCCACAAACTGTTGTGAGGCGGGAACAAACAATCGTAAAATCAGCAACTTCCTGAATCTGCCTATACTGATAGCACAGGGCCCCACCCTGCGCAGGGCATATCGGTGGGGTTGGTGAAATTTCACTATCGCCACTACACCCCAGACTGGTATGCCAACCTTTGGCCAAAATCTCAGCCCACCAAGGGTTATGGGGCTGGAGCCAACCCATAACATACAAACACACTCTCACAAATATATATAGAGGTTGTATTGAAAAGATATTCTATAGGCATTACTAAGATATAAATAAATAAATAAAGTCGAATTGACCTATATTTGCGAAGTAAAAACTCTTTTGTTTTAGATCTGTATTGGAATACATTTGCTAGAGCAAGACGTAATATATATATATTTTTTAATGTGCATTTATTATGCGCCTATACATCTAAATTGTGTTTCAAAGGGCATCAAGACAAAAAGGAGGGGTGGGGAATAACGGTGATGAAAACAAGACTGAAACGTTCCTACTAGTCTATGGGACATTTGGAACGGGCAAGTGCTGAACAGAAAGCAAGGGGGAGAGGAAGTGCAGGTCCAAGTAGGTAAACAATTATGACAAAAAGTGGTATGAATGACTGCGGACTGGAAAAGCTTTGGCTCCTGGCATGAGGGGCTACATCAGACCTGCAGACAAACAATTATGACAAAAGCAGGTATGAATGACTGCAGACTGGAAAGCCTTGGCTTATGGCATGAGGGGCAACAACGGGCCTGCAGACAAACAATTATGACAAAAGCAGGTATGAATGACTGCAGACTGGAAATGCCTCGGCTCATGGGGGGCTGCATCAACGCCTGCAGACAAACAATTATGACAAAAGCAGGTATGAATGTCTGCAGACTGGAAAAGCATCGGCTCATGGCATGAGGGGTTACATCAGGCCTGCAGACAAACAATAATGATAAAACCAGGTATCATAATTGACTGCAGACTGGAAAATACTTCATCAACATTTGCAAGAGGTATAGATCTCACGGGCAACATTATCCTTTGTAGCTGAATGGCTGAGCAATGCCTCAGCATCTGGCTAGCTTTCACACTGGACGGCAAAATTGATTATGTGGACTCTGTTCTGTGCTCTAATTCCTGTTTGACGCATATGATGGTAATGCAGGACAGCCATTACTTGACAGTGGGCCTCATTCCGAGATTGGAGGCAGCCATGGCGCTATTTGCGCTATTTGCGCCATGGCTGCCTCCAATACCGGGTCCGGCACCGGTCTCATTCAATGGGGACCGGTGTAGTCGACCTTTGCGGGACCGGTAAGTCCCCATTGAAAACTCCATTCCCCATTCCCATTGAGCCCCCAGAGGGCTCAATGGGAATGGGGAAGGAGCTAATAACGGTACCGCAAATTGCGGTACCGTTATTAGCTCTGAAGTCCCATACCGGGTCCCGTCCATAATGCCTGGTCAGACTAGGCATTGAAGGAGGGACCCGCTGAGGGACCTCCTAGTAGGGCGTTAAAGGATTACCGGCAGGTAGGGTGCCTGGTAACCCTTACCACCCTACTCGGAATGAGGCCCAGTATGTTTGTAGCTGATTATTTACCTACGTTTCCTGCGCTCTTGATTGGGAGGTTGAATCGGAAGGCAGCTTGATGGTTCATTTATATTTTCATTGGGGTTCTTTAATAGACTAAGGGTGTTTTGTATGGGTCAGGAATGGTGCCAGGGCCTGCTGATTTTTTATGATTGATCTGAGTGCTGAGTGTTTACCTGCTTTTTATGGACCATGTTTGCCCTAGTAGTGTCAGTGTCAGTTCTACCTTGATGCTCATGACCAGATTGACTAGGTCTGCATCTGCCATTGGCATCAAAGCTCTTAAGGGTGATTCGAGAGAGGGAAGATCGCTGTCGGTCGGTGATGGCTGAAGCTATAGGATGGATCTCCAACCTTCATTGGATTGTTTCACATTTGATTTGATGTCATGAACCAATAAATCATTGGCTTACTGCTAGGATGCCACAATAGTATGTGTACTTGGTTTGGTGATGTCATTCCTTTCACTGTTTTGAATAATTGCTGATTTTATCAGTGGGCTGAGTTATTGTAAATTTTCTTTTGTTATGTTGTGTTGTGCTATTGGGATTAGTACCACACACTGCTGCCAGTTGCTTGGTCCCGAGGCGCTCTGGTGCATATGAATGATAGGAGGGTGGGTTACGTTAGTGGGGGCGAGAGAGAAAATGAAAAAAAAAACTTTGTTGCTGTATTGATGCAGGCAGTTCGGAAGTACCTGGTTACTGCATACACGTGTGTGTTTAGGTAGTCTTTTGTGGAGGGTATATAGACATGTGTGTTCAGATATTGAATCTCTGAATTCTGGAAGCACTTACGAGCATGCTTGCAATTTCAATTATTTTCAAAAGACCCCTTTGTTTAATACTGTGTTTTTGAATGGAGTCTGTGTAGTAGTACCATGGGGTAGCTCAGCACTTAACGTGGGTATATGCAATGGCCGCTAGGATTGTTCTGCAAACATGTTTCATACATGCCCCTCGTCCAGTGCTGGTTTTACTCTCACATCCTGGGACTTGTATTCCCAGATTTCCCATTATTAGCACAGGACTATGATTCCCAGAATGTAAAGTTAAAACCAGGACTGCAGTTCCTTCCCCCAAATGGAATGGGTCAATTTTGGCATGTAGGCTGTTCTTAGTTGTATGTAGATTTGTGATTGAGATAGTGTCGTGCAACATGGTTTGTTTTGTAGATCAGTCAGTCATTTGCCCAAACATTATCAGGTCCTCTGCCTCCAAGCCCAAGTTGAAGATCTCCTCTAGTATGGGACCTTACTCATTTGGTGGGATTGTTCAATATTCTGGGGAACCGTAGCTTATGTATGTTGTAGGAACCATGATATCATGCCGTTCATGGCCTAGGCAGTGAATAGAAGGGGATTTACTGACGTTTGGTTGTCATGGAAGTCCTCAAAGGCATTCCAGCTCTGTGCCAATGACACAGCCACCTCATACGCTACTGTTCCAGGTGCTTCTCCTTGTGGACAGTTTCCCTGAGGACCATTCATCTTTGATGGAACACCCACTCACCTCTGTGACAGACGACAGCATGAACAATCCATGCAGTGACGTCATACGCTATGGTTCCAGGTGCTTCTCCTTGTGGACATTTTCCCTGAGGACCATTAATCTTCAATGGAACACCCCCCTCACCTCTGTGGCAGACGACAGTGTGAAGAATCCATGCAGCCACCTCATATGATATGGTTCCAGGTGCTTCTCTGTGTGGACATTTTCCCTGAGGATCAATCATCTTTGATGGAACACCCCCTCACCTCTGCGTCAAGAATCCATGCAGCCCCCTCATACGCTACGGCTACAGGAGCTTCTCCTTGTGGACATTTTTCCTGAGGACCATTCATCTTTGATGGAACACCCCGTCACCTCTATGACTGGCGACAGTATCATGAATCCATGCAGCCACATCAAACGCTAATGCTCCAGGTGCTTCTCCTTGTGGACATCTTCCCTGAAGACCATTCATCTTTGATGGAACACCCCGTCACCTCTGTGACAAGCGACAGCATCAAGAATCCATGCAGCCACCTCATACGCTAAGGTTCCAGGTGCTTCTCCTTGTGGACATCTTCCCTGAGGACCATTCATCTTTGATGGAACACCCGTCACCTCTGTGACAAGCGACAGCATCAAGAATCCATGCAGCCACCTCATACGCTAAGATTCCAGGTGCTTCTCCTTGTGGGCATCTTCCCTGAGGACCATTCATCTTTGATGGAACATCCCCTCGCCTCTGTGACAGACGACAGCATCAAAATCCATGGAAATGGTGAACATTTTGCTTTACAAATATTGCTTAACATATAATGAATTGTGGATGCTAGTTTGTGCGTTTGCCAACCCCTAAGTTCAGATGCTCTAATATGATCGTTTATTTGCGCTAGTGAATTTTGTATTAAAGGCATATCAAGGAAATTGACCAGGAAACCTCACTTGTAGCCTCTTGCATAATAAACCACAACCAAGATTAAAAAATAATAGTTGTCGATCTTACAATGTGGAGACAGATCTATGTTAGATAGTGAACGACGTTTTGGTTGTAGGTCCCGGGCATTGAAGCCTGTAGGACTAGACGAGTGCCAACTCAATCGCTTCTTGGTGTCCCTTTGTTTTTATGATGACCATGAATTCCCGTCATAGAGGGTGTTCTGGACTGGGCATGTAGCTGTTGGAGAACCAGTGTTTGGTCATATTGATAGCTTTATTTTGATACGTTTGTGGATGCTGGCTGCATTGTTGATGTGGATTAAAAGCCATATTCCATATGGTGCTCCTGAGCTGATTAGCACCGGGTACAAAGGAACCGTCTGCTGCACGTGACACACTGTGACATAAAGAACTAGGTTGCAGATGCCCTCTTCATGAGCCCAAGGGTTGGCGACGATGGCAGACATCCAGTGGTGGCCTCCCCTATGGATGTGTGTTCCTCCGTTTCCCCTCCCGAAACCTCCTTGGGAGTGCAAACTATTCACCACGCCTAAAGATGCAGAATTTGGCACACTACGGGCCTCATTACGAGTTTGTAGGTAACCATGGTGCTATTAGCGCCATGGCTGCCTCCAAACTCGTGTCCAGGTCCGGGTTCCTTGAATGGGGATTTACCCGGTCATTCCACCCTTGGAGAACCAGGTAAGTCCCTATTCAAAATACCCATCTCCATTCCCATTCGAGCTCCCATGGGGCTCAATGGGAATGGGGAGGGAGCTAATAACGGGCCCGTTAATAGCTCCCTGGTCCTTTCGCGGCTAAGGGACCTCGTAATGCGGCGGTAAGGGGTTAACGGCACCCGCATCCTTACCGGCACTGTTAACCCCTTGCCGCCGCACTCGTAATGAACCCCTATATCGCCCAGATATTTATGGGCTCACATGCACATGTTCAGTGACAAAACATGCCTGGAGAAGCACAGGTTACTTACTATTTGCATAGGGGCACACTCACATGTGAATGATGGAAGTCCCTTAGAGAATGTGCCAACAGAAGATTCCTTCTTGGGGATTACAGAATATTGTAATTCTCTTTATCTAACCCAGCCTTGCTACCCCCTGAGCCGTCTGCAGGCTTTGCAGAACTCTGCAGCAAGAGTTGCTCCAAGTACTCCCATTCGCACCTCAGTTTTGCTAGTTCTTGGTGCCCCTCACTGGCTAATTATTACTCGCCGTTTGAGTTTAAGCCACTCTGTATTGTTCACCGCGCGTTCTATGGCAAAGGGGCAGAGTGCCTTTAGGAAACATTTCGCTCGTACATTCCCTACTGAGTTTTAAGACCTGAGCATGCACTCCTAATCCAGGTGCCTAGGCACAAACGCTCACAGGTGGAAGCGAGTTCAGTTCTTTGGAACAAATTCCCTCGCTCTTTAAATGCCATAGAAAGTCATCTTCTATTCCGATGTCATCTTAAAACATTTGTTTTTTAAGAATTTCGTTTTCTCCTTTTCAGATGTTTTCCTCCTCAGTTCTTTATAGCACCATGATGCCTTAATTGGTGAAGGTTGCGCTCTGCAAAAGTGATTCACATAACATAACAAGATGTCAAAAAGCCCATTTGGTGGCCGAGAAGGCACCATGAGGCCCCTTCTGGACTGCCACATTGGGTGAAAAGTAGAAAACGTGGCACACATTAGCTGTCACCTTGGGGTTACACCACGTACCTGTTTTCCTATGCAATCGAACGTTGCAAAGCTGACTTAGAGGGTTCCGCCTCTATTTAGGAATGTATCGGATACAGATCTGTTCATGTATGGTCATGCTCTGCCAGCCTGGCAGACCATAAAAGATCAGTGTGAATAGGTGTCCGGAGTCAACGTTTCATGCAGATCTGCAGAGTTTGCTCAGTATGCGGTCTACGAAAGCTGATTGGCTGGTCACCATAAACGATGAATGAATGCCTTTACCAATGCCCTAAATGTTCATAAGTGTGTAGGGTCTGCTGTAGTTACTGCAGGCCATATTTGAAGTGTTCAAAAGATGCTGACATTAAGTGTCAATATGTAGAAGCTACACTGGACCCTGGAACTTTCCAAGACCCTTCTGACGGAGAACTTGTTTTCTGTATCTGCCGGATGTGGAATTCCAACTTGCAGAGTGAGAGCAATATTGTTCTCCCCTTTCTTGTTTTGGCAGGACCAGATTTGAGACAAGCCTTAATCCTTATGTTTGCCAGAAAACGTTCTTGTCCTGGTCACATCACTGCCCTGGACATAGAAAAGGCTAGAGTACAAGAACAGGGATACACTGCTCATGCGATTCCTACCACCCTACCGGATCCCGACTTCAAGGATTTCTTCCTTTCCTTTTCACCCTTGCACATCTCTGTCACTGGGGCTGCTCCTCGACTGCAGAGTATTGCTCTACAATGCATCCTGGATTCTTCACCCAGCCTCTGGCACCTGCAGAACAAAACCTGCAGTCCCTAGGTGGGGCCGAGCATATGGCAGCTCCTATCAGAAGCAACCAAAGACAGAGGTGCGGCATTCAAGTATTTGACCGTTCATTCAAATGAAACCGAGTAGCCCCAAATGACAGTTACCCACACATTGAAATGAGCCAAGGAGTTGTGGCCCTGGTTGTCTCTCAAGACACCACAATACTTGGGTATCTGGACTATCCATCGAAAATAAATTCATCGAATTGAAATACAACTAAATGTATTAATTGAAAGCCATTTCCAATCGAAATGCACTTTCATTGAATACATTTCGTTGGATTTTGATTAGGGTTAGGGTCGGGTTAGGGTTAAGGTTGGGGTTGAAGCTGGCCAGTGCCGAAATACTTTAAAGATTTCAGGACTGGACAGCTCCAAGTAACGTTTTAACGTGAAAAATAAATGCATTGAAATGCTATCTTTTACAGTTAAAAGTACATATACATCGAAACTTCTCCATTCCTATATTCGATGGACAAGTTTCGATGGATATGTACTTTTAAATGTAAAACATAGCATTTCGATGCATTTATTTACATTGCATTTTATTCGATGGATTTTTCGTTTCGATGGTTGATTTTCGAGGTAAAGACCATAAACCCAATACTTGTACAGTAGAGTAGACCAAAGACCGGGGGACAACGAGAAACCTTACTGGCAGGCCTCGAGCACCCAGAGCTGCATGGTTGCTCATTATCTCTAAGTTAACTGTCCAGTATCAGGACCACCATCAGCTCCACCAGTCACCTACCACTCAAGCACCAGACCAAAAAGATAACCCTAAATCCCAGCAGGGCTGAGCATGGACCGCCCCACCACCTCCAGCCATACGGATGGGGTCCCAAATGTGCAAAGCCATGTTAGTCTCTGAACCAGACGGTGAGCCCATGGTTTATCTTGACCTTGATGATTGGTGCAGAACAAAGGCTCTCAGCTAAAGACTTGGAGTGCCCTTTGATTAACACTGCCTTACATTTAATATAACTAAGTTACACATCTTTAAGAGATGAACTATGTTTCGTACACCTCTTTCGGGGCCCTACGTTTATTCATGGGGGTGACGCATTACCCTGCATCTGATCCGCCTCCTTCCCCTCCTAAGAGCTTGGCCATCAGTGTCTGAGCCTAACTACCTTTAGGTCTGCAGAGGCAAGCTATGATGCCCCGTCTTGACATGTCTAGCCCCTACACATACATCATGGGAAATCTCCTGACAGGGAGCGTATCTCTAAGCTGTTGCCAACCCTAGTTCCCACTCATTTGGCCTTTATTGGCTAACTGAGAATTGCTCTAGGTGTTTTTACCTGAACTGATGACAAACAGTCTTGTAATGTAACAGCATTTATTAAGCAATTAACTAAGGCCCAAAGGAATCTAGGCGCTAAAACAGCCAGTGATCAGGCCACCAATCAGAGCAGTGCAGCCTAGTCTGCTGGTGCCCTTCTGTAATGGAGCAAGCTGGATAAATAACCATGCCTTATGATTAATTCAACGCAATGAGTCCATCATTTTCTGCTGTCTATTTAGTCCTCCATTAGTGCCCAGACATGTTGTGCACCTTGCTTGCTGCGGCTAGGGAACCAATCTGTTCCCGCACTGACGATGCCCACAAGGCCGAAACATGTCTGGATCTCTTTTGTTGCCATGCAGAGGGAATATGACCTAGCAGTTTGGCGTGGGCTTTTATTGGTGGCATGATCAAGACCGATTTGCATATGGCTGTAGTGGCGCTGACTAAAACCCCTTGAAGTGAAATGTGCCACTGTAATACCAGTGATTATAATGATTTCAAAGCTTACCATCCATCCCATTTTTGATGCCCTATCTGGTTGTGCCGAATGCACCAACTGGGACACATATCAAATGTGGTCACGCATTTCGTATCAGGTCACAACTCAAGGTGTCATATTTCTCCATATCCAGCCCAACTTCAGTTCCTGCATCTTATCAGATGTGTGCATTTTATTGAGTTATGCATCATGCATAAGGCGCAGAACATTGCTGTACCTTCTGTCCTCAACGGCAAGTTCACCCATTCATTGATATGATATGATATTTTATTTATATCGCGCTCGTATACAGGTGTTTCAGAGCGCGACCAGGCAAAGGGAGGGGAACAGGGGAGAAAACAAAAACAACGATCTTACTAGGCCCAGTGCCATTGAGAACGTGCAAGTGCATGGGAAAGGGAAAAGGGGGAAAGTGCATGGGATGGGGAGAAATTGGAAAGTGCAGAGCATAGAAGAGGACAAGATAAATAATAAGTAAAATAAATAAGGTGATCCAAAGCAGTGTTAGTGCAGCCTGTGAGTGGCCAAGTGCAGGGTTAGTCAGATAGGGAGTATCTGATAAGTGCAGAGTGGGGGGGGGCTGAATGCGTACAGATACAAGCCCAAGTGTAAGGGGTGGCCAGGAGGCAGTGCAGGAGGGTGGCAGGGTGAGCGGGTACCTGGGCCCGAAGGGAAGAGGGTGGCCATGTGCAGCAATGCCGAGAGAGAAAGCAGATCAGCAGAGGAGAAGAGGGGCAAAGGCAGAGGCGAAGAGAAAGGTCTTGAGGAGCTTCCGGAACCGTAGATGGTTCTACTCAAGTTTAAAGGTGGCAGGTAGGCAGTTCCAGAGGGAGGACCCCACTGAAGACAGATCTACCACCAGCTTGTTTCTTTGAAAAACGACTGACCCTGAGGGAGTTGGAGGTAGAGGAGCAAAGGGCTCTAGAGGGGAGGTATTTACAGAGGGATAGTTGAAGGTAATTTGGACCCAGGCCCCAGAAAGCCTTGTGGACAATGCAAAGGGTTTTAAATGTAATCATTGCAACCACAGGGAGCCAATGAATGGATTTCAGAGATGGAGAGATACGATCCCAGGGCTTGAGGCCAAGGACAAGTCTTGCAGTCCTGTTCTGGATTAGTTGTCAAGGGCGGAGAGTGGAGGCAGGTAGATTCAGAAAGAGGCTGTTACAGTAGTCCAACCTAGAGAGAATCAGAGCTTGGAACACAAGGAGCCTCTGAGGGAAGGAGAGGAGAGGAAGAGTGCCTTTAAGGAGGTGCAGTAAGAAGTTTGACTTTTTGGAGACATCAGAGATATGTGCAGAGAAGTAAAGAGTGGAGTCAAAGATGACACCAAGGTTCTTAGCTTCGCAGGTAGGGGCAGGAGGAGGGCCAAGGGAGGCTGACCAGAGAGTGAGGGGAAAGGATGGAGGGGGTGTACCAATGAGGAGGATCTCAGTCTTGTTGGCATTTAAACAAAGATCATTTGCGGCACACCAATTTTGAGTGGCGATTAGGCAGTCAGAGATGAGGGAAGGAGAGGAGGTGGCTGAGGGAGGCCTGAAAATGAGTTGGGTGTCGTCAGCATAGCACTGGAAATTTGAGCAGAAAATGGAAATGCAGTAGGCGAGAGTTTCCAGGTATTGGTTGAAATGCCACAGTGAGAGTTTAGACCCCTGGGGAACACCACAGGTAGAGAGGGAGATAGAGGATAGGAAGGACCCAAGTTGTACCTGGGAGGGTCGATCAGAGAGAAAAGAGGTCAGCCAGGCCAGAGCCTGATCAGTGATACCCAGGTTGTCATAGAGATGATTGAGCAGGGTGGTAAGGTTGACCGTGTGAAAAGCAGAGGAGAGATCAAGTTGAGGACAGAGGGAATGTTAAAGTCAAGGTTTGAGAGCAGGTCTTCATGGATGTGTAGCGGGTAGCCAAGGATTTATCTCTGGGAAGGTGTTGGCTTCTCCATTTTTACCTTTGGCCATTGCATTGGAGTACAGCTAAGATGGAGATGGGATGTGAGGAAGGACCCACAGCATTTGGGCATTGTTTTGTCATTTATTTGCTCATTCACTGGCCATCCCCATGACAATCCCAGTGGTAGCTGAGCACTCAACAAAAGCCATGGCATTACACAACATGGACAAATGATCACCTCACATGGTGCAGAACAGTGGAATACATTTTACCAACAATGAGACAAGAAGAAACCCCCTCAGATTTTATAGAGCCATAAAGACATTCCCAACTACCCTTTCTGATTTGACTGTTCTCGTTGAAACCGCCTAAGGACATTTAACAGTGGAAATTCAATTGGTGGATAAAGACAACTGGAATGAGACAAAAGTCACTGAGAATGTCATCCAGTCTACTGTCAGCATCGCCCTCTCGTTCCCATTTGTTCCTACTGAGAAGGTACATACATATTGTGGCGGCAGGCCATCCTGCAGGTAACGGCCCACCACCCAATTTAAGGGGCCGAGCGAAGCGAGGGTCACTTAATGAGGGCGGTGGTGACATTGCCGGTAGGATCAGCCCGCCGCCTCGGTATGAATCGCCATTAGCATCTGCGAGTAACACACACGGATGCTAACTGGAATTGAAACAAAAGAAAATACTTAGTTTAGTCAGCCTGCGACACTGCCCATAGGAAAGTCTGTTTTCAGTGTTGATTACACGATTAACACTGACAAAGGACTCCCTCTCCCACAGACAGCGTCGACTGACTGAAGGAAAGTACGTTTCCCTTTAACATCCGCTGGTGATAAAGGGGCGAGGGGCACACAGACGTAGGGGAGCTTGGAACGTGAGCGTATCCCAGAGGATACATGCCGCATTCTGAGATCCCTCATTGGCTAGCAGCCCCACCCATGGTGATAATGTAGATACTATAACAGTCCTATTTCACCCATGTTCTTCCCATGATCCCCTTCCTCAACCTCCAGCTGCTCTCTGACGTGATTGCAACCTATGCCTCACGCGGCACAAACCCCTACATTTAGTGACATCACATAACCTGACTTATCCTAACTCCTGAGCGGGCCATGGCAAACCGTTAGGCCCTGAAATGAGTATGGTTTATGAGGTGCTGGCCCGCTCCATGGTTCAGATTAGCCTTTTCACATACATCTCTTTAGGGTACAGTCTCAGAACCTGAGGCAAAATCATGCAAAATAGATGCGCACACTGATACACAGTAGAGACAGGTATTATAGGAAGTTTCAAACAAATGATTGCCCACAATCACAATTATAATGGAGAAAGTTTGTTTAAAAACACATATTACCCACATTAGTAAAGCCTCCAAGAAAGTTACTTTTCAACGGGCTATGCAAATACTTATGCCAGTATAACTGTGAATTGCAGAGCACATTGGGGGTCTGCAACATATAAAAGGAAGCTTGAATGGGGGCAGAACTAAGCCTTAACCATCTTCCTTGCAGGGTCCCCTCTCAAGGGCCTGCGCTTGGATACAGAAGCCGGGGAAGGGAGCATCTACACCCTATGAAGAATTCAGCAGCCGCAGCTAGGGCCAAATTGATATGGACAGTAAAGGGAGGGGATCTGTGCTCTCCAGGCTATGGGCGACTCCCCTCGCTAGACTTTGCACAGCACATGAATTCTGATTAGCTCATCAAAAGTTTCACCATCTCCATTTCACGTTAAAGAATGCAGAGATTGACAGTCGAAAGCTTCCAAGCGGCTCCGCTCTTTCAGCATGAATCCTCTGCAACCCGATGCAGGCCTGACCCAGACAAGGGCTATTGTCTTTTAAGCCGCCATATTGGAAGAAATATGGCAGCACTGTTGCAAATGGGCACTGAAAACCTGAGCGTCCTGGCTGCAACTCGTTTTGAGATCTTCTATAAAGGCAAATTAGCCAATCGTTTTGGCTTCATGAGTTGTGTAACACTCAAATAATCTTCCCAGCTAAAAGTGTATGGCTTAAGCTCTGGAACTGAAAGCAGGTAGGGACAATACGAGTGTCTATTCAATTGGTCTTACATGTCCCCTCAGCCTAACTCTCTCTTACTCTTCCCCAGCAGAAGCATGTCTCATGTCTTGCACTGGATGGAGTCTGTGTCAAGGCGTTTCCATGGCTTCCAGTGAGAGGATTGCTTCGAGATGAATCAAAGAGCAGTTTACAGGGACTCGAAGTGCACAGAGTGACAAAGACAGCTCTGGGGTCCTGGGGTGACTGGAAATGACACAAACACAATGGAGGTGACTCGAAGAGTGGATTGGGGCAGGGAACAGAGATCAAGGCTGTTCCTCTGCCTCTTGGTTGCTGGGGGGACCAAGTTCAGAGTCACCAGGGATGAGGGGAATCCTTGTCCTGCCCTTCCCAGCCAGTAAGGTTGTCAGAGAGCAACGCCAGGGGCTGTCACATCCAGTGAGCAGGTCCCTGGTTCAAGTGTTCAGACAGCTCATAGGCCAGTTCACCCCAAAAGTTCCTCTGGGATGGGAAGGGATTTTCTCCCTTCTTACAGCTTTTATCTTAACCTCTATGTTAGAGTGCTTTGTGGCAGATTGTACTTGCAATAAGGTTCCAGGTGAAATCTTCATCTTCTGCAGTCCAAACATGATACAACAGAGGGGTGGTCCCGCCCTCTTAAGTATTCTACCAAAATTGATTGTTCCCATTCTAGCCTTCTGTAAGAGGTCCAATCCTCGCTGATGTGTCTAGAGTCTTTTGCCTGGTAATGTTAGGCCCATAGTGCTTTGTCTGCAGGAAGTGGGAATGCGGCACAGGAAATGGTGGAGCCCTGGGAGATTCTAAGCTGATCTGCCTATGTCTAAGACTCTCTAGTAAGCAACACGCTTGCGTGAGCTCTACAATGTCATGACAGTGCCCACCTCTGAAGCAGTAGTCTTAGCTAGCCCCTCTGAGTGATTTCCTGCCCTCTGGAGAAGGGGAAAACCTTTCCAGAGCGATCCAAAGGTGGGGTTTCCCAGGCTGTGCCGAATTGTTTTGGGGTAGAAACCCAGTCCCAGTCTCTGATGCACATAAGGCCATGTCAGTGAAATGAGTCACTAGCAACATAGCTGACAATAAAATTACACAAAATGATTTTGTCAAGTATAATTGTACATTCGAAGAGACCACCGTGTCAAAACTACACATGGCTTATATTTAGATTTAACTCTGCCACCAGGCGCTGGGAGCACACCATTATAGAATTTTTGATCAGGACTGCCCATGAATATAGGAAGTCCCAGGCTGTTGGAAGTTTGGGTCCCATCAGGTTGTTGTCAAGAATGCAAATGCCACTCTGTACCTGCTATGATGCTTAACTACAAGCCAGCTCCTGAGAGGTGTCATAAGACAAGCTCAGAAGAGTTACATGTTTGCACCATGCTTTTTATACATTCTGAATGTAAGGTTTGATTAGCAGATCTCACTTTCAGAGACAGATTTACCTGCATCATTTTATATAAAAAATAATATTCTACCTTCACAGATGGCATTCTATCACACAATCCCCAGCCAAAAAGGGTTGAGCAACATCCTTCTAAGTGTCCGGGTCACTCTTAAATTGAGAATATCTACAGAGGCCATTTGTATTGGAGTGTTGAGATCTAGCTCCAGACATAGGCACCGTGTCCATGGAGGATCTCTGTAGGGATTAGGCTCAATACCAAATGTTTTGGATTCTTCTCAACTGTGTTGGGGAGTGGAGGCAGAAGTCCTAAGCCCTGTCAGTGATTTTAGGATGAGGTGATGGTCGAAGGTGATATTTTGGGGAGCTATGAGAATGGAGGAGTAGAGGGGTCACCTGTAGAAGTTGGATTGTAGTAGAAACATAGTGAATTCTGGTATTAATATAACACGTGTAGTGAGACTCCACTCAAGAATTCAGACGCCATTTTGTAATTGAGTCCTAGTGCCATAGCTATGCCAGTACACTTTATCTCATTCCGAGGGTTAGCTGGGTGTGCGTGCGTCTCTTGATCGCAGCCCTGGCAGCCCTGCAGAAGGTTAATTCATTAAAGACACACATTTCCCCATTGTGTCTTACCATTAGTGCATGTAACCCAGAAGGAATGTGCCCTGAAAGGCCAAGAGAGGGCCGGAATTGATCTTTGTAGAGATATCCCACGAAAAAGGGGGGTATGAGGGCTTTAGGCCTTCACAAGTGCAGATCTTGAAGTTATAGAAGCCAGGGACCCCCCAAATCCAGGACGCAAGCATTTGAGTGCACTGACCAGCCCACATCCTCTCGCCATAAAATTGTAAAGTGGCCAATAGATCAGGAAGATCAGAGAACAGTGACAAGCTGCCCCCACCATCGGTCCACGTGATTTGTGCTGCTAAGCTGCTGGGGCAGAAGGTACCAAATTTAGGAATGCGGGTGGGAAAGTTGTGGAGGCGCTGATGTGTCAGAGATTGGAACGGGGGTTCACTTAGTTCTGAAGAAGTTATCACAACCACAAACGTTTCCACCTCACTTTCTTTGGTACCAGGCACACTGCTGAGCTATGGAAATAATTAATTGTGTAATGAAATTGCCAATTGGAGCCTTTGTGCCGGATGACAGAAGAGGAAGATCGCCATGTGGAAGGCGATGTAAGTACACCTCTTGCGGGCGAACACAATGGGGGAGGATGCTGCGGTGGAATTTGGGGGAACCGGGGAAAAGGGGTGTGGGCTTATGTGCATTGACGAGGAGGGGGTGAGGGTGCCTGGTGGAATGGTGTGTGACTGATTTAATTAGTGTGTAAAGACCACGCGGCGGTTATATACATTTGTATTATTATTATAGGTATATTAGAAGTGAGAAGAGAAATACAGTAGTGGAATCCTTTCCAAGGCAGGGAAGACAATGGTGCCATATTTTAAACAAAGATAAGAGAATAAAGACATAGGGGCTCCATATAACTAGAGGGCTCGAATTCCTGTGCCCAGTATATTCCGGGCAGGGGAACAAGATGAGGTAGTGGTTGTTAATTTAGTTTACTGTTTTAGCTTGTTGTTTTAGTGTTTTGAACTTATATTGTGTAGTAGCAGGGGGCCAAGGGGAGGGCCTGTAGACGAAGTGGATGGGAGGTGTGTGTCCATGGAGTGAGCAAGAGAAAAGGGAGTGTAGGTAGGGGGTGCCGGGGGAGAGGGAGCGAACGACTGTCAGGAATACTTAAGACGAACTATATTTTGTTTATGGTGTGACATTTTCATATATAAACTTTTTCAACATGGGGGTAGTTACACCGTTGAAGTGTATGAGCATTGCATTGCAGTTGAATACGGATAAAATTGAGAAATACCATAAGCATTAGGTGGCAGAGACACAAGGGGGGGATGTGTCGCCCATGGCCAAAGCAGGGTACGAATAATAGTGGGATACTGGAACACATGTACACATTTTTGGCTGCTAAATATAAAGGTAAAAAGCTTCAAAGGCGGAAAGAGATTTTAGAGCTATGGACAATGGTTGAGGACAAAGAGGACAATGATGAGTGTAAATCCCATTGTGACAATGACACAACCCTGAGTGTAATTAAAGCAGCAGTATCTGAGGATAAACAGCTACCTCCACCGCCTTTAGGATGCTATCTGACACTTCCTGCCACCATACCAATCCAACGAATGTGCCCCAGTCAGCCCCCGCACCACCCCATCCATGTTAACACCCCCATACCAAACAAATACTAACACTGCCATACCGATGGATAGGAAACCAGAGAAGGAGTTAGAAGAGGCATTGAAGGCACCGCAAATGGAAGTGGCGTGGTTGAGGGCCCTAAGGGAGAAAGGAAGAAAATTGGGGTATGGACTAGATGAATGGAGGGCAGGAGACATTTTGTTTAAATTGGATACCACCGTGATCAGGGGTGTTCACATTGAAATGGGGAAGTTTGATGAACGAGGGACGGGCATGTAGACTACAGAACAGTGAGGTTGGATGGAGATACAAATAGGGAGTTGCTGGAGGATGAGTGGAAAACATTGGAGGAATTAGGGGATGACGAAGAGATGCCAGCAATTAGCCCACGGGTAGAGAGCTTGTGGGGTCCGCAGTTGTGGAACAGATTTGGGTGGGCAGCAGTGGCAAGGAAAAATGAGAGTGACGGCAAGAAGGGGAGTGGGCACACAGTTGACATTATTGCATAAAGGCCCCGGGAGGGCGCAGTATGTACCTTGGGCTCAGATGAACAAAAACAACCTGATTAAAGTGCTCCCGCCCCTCACCACAGGGGCTGGGAAATGGATATATGCTTTGGAAAAAACAACGTCCGGCATCCCTTTAGCAGTGGGAGATAGGTTTGCTTCTGGCAATTGTGGGTGATCAGACAGGGGACGTTTGAGTTAAATCTGGATATCCAGGAGTGAAGATAGATGATGATGTACGTGATGGTGTAATATAAAGAACACTCCAAGATGGTTTATGTTGCTTCTTAATAAGTTTACTTCCAGTTCTTAAGTTACAAGTTACATGACTAAGACACCGGCACCTATCACCCAGGGAGGGAGGGACCAACTGAACTCATACAGAACACTCAACACAGCATTCTCACACTGATACATCAACATTCCACTTGACACTTGCATGTAATCACTAAGCACATGACCAGCTACAGCAGACTCAGACAAGCACATCATAACACATCTCCCTCCTTACCGAAACACCTACACAAACAACAAGCACTTCACATACAGACAAGTCACACCACCATCCACCATACAAACTTCACAGGTACTCTCACAGCTATGCAATTCCAAACTTTACCTACACATATCCAGGTCACCCTCAATAATAACACAAATCACCTTCTGTCTGTCCCTGCCACGAACAGACTCTAGACTTACACTCTAGACACATGGCAGCCCATACACAAGGCTAAGACTACCCTATAAACCAAACACCCACTAAAATAACATTTATCCTTCCGCCCGCCCCTGCCACAGGCGAGCCTCCAGGCTGCCACCCTGAAGCACAGCTTGCCATCCTGACGCAATACTAGACATCCAGGATGACAACAGAATCACCATACCTAGTAAGAGAACTCATAAAATCGCTAAAACCACTGCTACGAAATATCACCAACTATGCCTACATCACGAACATACAAACAGATACATCAATGGACTAGGCCAATCGAGCCCACCGAACCACACCAAGGTATACCGATCCTGCAACAACTTGGAAATGCTGGCCTGCCATCTCCAAGACCACCGACAAAACAAAGGGTTGGCCTAAACACTCATCTCAATGGCAGAGCTAAACAAGTCCCATGATCAAACCGTGACCCAAAAGGTTTGTGGCCAGGGTTGACAAATAACACACAAGATAAAGAAAACACCATGCGACTCTTCATTTTGAACAGCATCTTTACCTTTCGCCATTATACTTACCGGAGGGCGTCCCTTACCAGTATCACACTTCATCTACCTCAACCACTGTCCATTAAGATAAGAGTTGACTTCTCCTAACAGTGCACTACTGCCAATCCTACAATCACCAGACTTACAACTCCACTATCCTTAGTGCACTTCTCACATACCACTCACTAATACTCCTGACAGGGCGCTACCCCCAGGATTTACCTCACTCGACACTATAACCAAAAGAGGAGCTAACTCACAACGGTTAACTCATACAAAGGCGCTACCTCCATATACAATATACCAAAACCCAAAACTACTCTGGGTGCTACACTCAAACACCTAAAAAAACACTCATCTCCTGTCACTCTCAAAGGAGACATTACCTCCATCCCTTACTTCAAAAACCAATGAACAACCAAAAGAGGCGCTACCTCATCATGGTTAATTTACAATGACACTACCTCTGTTTCACTACACAAAGGCGCTAACAGAGGCGCTACCTCCTAACCTACCCTTCACTCATTATGGCATACACATACTGCATGCAAAGTCACCTTGCACCACTAAAAAAGAACTTTGCACACATCAGTCATACCTGTGATACTCATCATATCAATTCCATTAAGCCTCATATTCACTCCCAAACTTAGAAACAGTGTGAGTACCACAAATGACACTTCTTCAGAATTTACAACTTTAAACTGAAACAACTCCAGCATAGTTCATTTCCTTGTCCATAGCTTGCAATAGTTCTAAATGCCTAAAAGTCCAAGTTGATGCTTAAAAACCTTTAACCTAAAAATCCTCAATAGGTTAAACTAGCTCATCCACATACAAATAAGCTCCACACCATATCTCATTGCATTTAACATGCACTTTTCCCTATAATGCCTAATAAGTCCATGAACCTGCAAATGCTAAAGAAATGGTTAAATTCTAACAGCAATGTCTTAACCTTTGCCTTACACACACTCATCAGACCAGCATTTCAAATACGGTAGTTTTCACTAAAGCCCACCATAATGCTCAATGTCACCTTACCAATACAGCATTATCCAACAAAGCCAGGGTTGCATGCAAAAAAAAAAAGAACTACCATTTTAACATGAATTTGACCATTTTAACATGAATTTTACCGACACGTTGGCCGCTGCATTACGTCTCGGCAGTGAGGCGCAGCGGCGTTACCTGCACACAACCTCATCAGCGAAGGATGCCTTGCACAGTACTTCGCCACGTTGCCTGCTACATCACACCCGTAGCAGGCAGAGCAGGTTTACAGCACACTGACCAGTACGGCGTTCCTCGCCGCACAGTAGAATAGGGCGCGTTCCTGAAAAGCAGGATCGCTTCTTCCTGCCTGGTCTCCGTTCCACTCAATCCAATTTGAAAAAGCATCTTCCGGATCACTGAACACGACGTTGCGTCCAAAACGTGAGGTCCCTTACTCAGAAGGTACGATCTTCCTCTACGCTTACAATAGGCGGTGATCCCTTTCTTCGTTTAGTTCACTTGAAGAACTAAACGAACGGAACGTTCGAACACACCACCAACTCCTCCTTACAGGTAATAGACGTCATCACTTTCAAATAGGCAGTAGAGGATAGAGAAACTCTTGCGCTTTCTAATGGACCAATGGTCCCTTGGGCTCCTGCGCTTTCCAATCTGTGTGCTGTTTCTTCACGCACCACTAAGGAAAGCTCTGCTCAAACTCCCCATGGACTGATCATCCGTGCACTGAACAGTTCCGGGAAACGTACTTCATATATATATATCACGTCCATTGTCCTTCAGCACATACTAAAAGAAACGCTTAATCTTTCACTTGCTTCACTTCTATTTATGGGACCGTTCCAACTGCATGCACAACAGGGAATAGAAAGAAACGCGTATTCTTCCTTTAGTCCACTATAAATTACGGGAACTTTCCACCTTATTGGCAAGCTTCTCATCACCTTAGCTGGCCTTTGAAGTCCCTTATAGCCCACACACAGCACTCCCTTAGAAAACAGGCTGCTGGTCTGGTCTGCCCAAATTAGTCCAGGAGTACTTTTCTAACATGGATCACTTCCACTACATATGTCCCAAGATCCAGCACTCTAAGGGCACCCTTCTCACGTGGATACCTTCCACTTCTTATGCCCCAAGACCCAGCACTCCCACAAAGGTCGAAGAGCTGCTGGTCAACTTCTGCTAAGGGCGCTTAACCTCATGAATCACATCCATACTTCTCAAATCCAGGGATGCAGCACTCCCAATGACAAACAGGCGGCTGATCCTATTAATAGTGATACACTGAACCTCCTCCCTTATCCACCCTGGGTGATGGGTTTTCTTACTTGGGGGCGGTGATGTCCATTTTTATTTTCTTCTTCCTGATGATTCCTGCACCCCCCGCAGCAGTCCTCTCCAGTCTCTGTCTTTCCTCTCCAGCTTTCCTTGCACCAGGGTTCTTATTTCCAGAGATCCTCATCGCCAATGTAATATAAAGAACACTCCAAGATGGTTTATGTTGCTTCTTAATAAGTTTACTTCCAGTTCTTAAGTTACAAGTTACATGACTAAGACATCAGGTATAAGACAGAGATCACCGGCACCCATCACCCAGGGAGGGAGGGACCAACTGAACTCATACAGAACACTCAACACAGCATTCTCACACTGATACATCAATATTCCACTTGACACTTGCATGACATCACTAAGCACATGACCAGCTACAGCAGACTCAGACAAGCACATCATAACAGAGGGGATGCATTTTAATGACATCAGAGCGCAGGTGTGGGCCACGCTTTGGCGGGCATACCCCGATACACCAGATTTGCAGTTCATAATGCAGTATACAATGGGGGACGATGAAGACCCCGCTCAATATATTTTGAAAGTACAGGAGATGTGGAGGGCAGAGACAGGGGAACAGTGGGACCGATCAGTTCCGCTTTTCTATTTTGTCATCAAAAGGGGACTGCCCAAGGAAGAACAGAAAGCTCTCAATAAGAAAGTGGGTATAGAGGGTAAGGGTGGGCTGGATTACAGACTATAATTATACATCACTGTAAGTGGATCAAGGAAATGGCACATAGGTTGCAGGCTGAGGAAGTGAAACTAGTACAGAAAAAGCTAGCAAAAATAGTAGTCTAAGGGGTGGTTGTGGCAGTGACTCAAACAAACTCAGCAGAGCAGGCAGCGACGCGAACAGACACAAGGATATGAGCGTTTTGGCCTGGCGGAGAGCATTGGAATGGTGGCTTTCAGTCACAATACCCTGAATGGTACCAAGGAGGTCAGCAGCGAGGAAGAGGAGGGTTTCAAGGAGGTAGGGGGGGGCAGAGGTGGATTTGGAGGAATGGGGCTGAAAAGAGGAGCAGGACCAGTTCAGTGTTGGGGATGCGGAAAAAATGTTCATTTTGTGGGGGAATGCAGGAGTAGGATGGGAGCAGAATACAATCTGTACACTCCCGTGGTCCCAACACCACAGTAGAAATATTTTCCAGCACTTCTGATGCCCACATCAATTACCATATGAGATACACCAAGGGTATACACAGCTGCCACCACAACCCCCTCAGGCATAGCTGCCTGCCCCACCCAGCATCACAACACAAGCTGCACCGCCAGGCCAATCATATAGTGCCCAAATGCCTGATAGCAATGCAGTTCCCAATGTGACAGTAACACATTATTGTGGAGCAATTGTCATGGGAGGCAACCCTCACGTTCCCAGGTACCAATACATATCCTGATTAGGACAGCCCACAGAAAGCTCTTGTGTGCCCAGTCCTGTCCATGACTACCCACCCAAATGTGGAAACCTGGGTGGGCGCTGAGGTAGGAAATAAACAATTCATCTTCATGTTTGACAGGGGGCCCACTAAATCATGCATTAGTGAAGGGAACTTCCTGTTATCGGGTGAAAATCTCAACACGCAAGGCTCCTCTGGGGCTTGGCAGCAGTTTCTTTCACAGAAGAAGTACCCATAAAATTGGAGGCACAGAGGTGCGTGCACATTTATTATATTCGGAAACCTCCCCAGTAAATTTGTTAGGGCGTGATATTCTAAGCAAACTTAATATGACCATCTCCTTTACAGATCGAGGAATAGTATGTGTCACCAAGGAATGTATGCTGTGAGAGCCATGATGATAATACATGGCATAGGAGCAGAGGTGGTGGTTCGCAGTATTTCTGTTCACCCCAATATGTTTGTGTATGGGATTACAGTTTTACTTAATGCAGTGCCCCAGGTCGGAAAAGTGTTTTGGCGGAAACCATCAGATTTGATCTTTAGACCAGTTGTGTCCCCGAAGCTTGGATCAGTGACTGTCATTTCACTGGACTTGGAAGGGTTGGTGGTGTCATAAAAGAGGATTGTGGCAATTGGGACTGATTCAGATGGAAGTGAGGGGCGCACTGTATTGTGTATTGAGCCAACAGTACCCTTGAAAGAAGTGACTGATGCAGAGTTGTTTGAGGACAGGGTTGATGATGGGGAGGTAGTGCTGGCTATTTGTATATCCTGTTAGATAATGGTGCAATACTGTAGAGTTAGGTGTCCCATGATGGCCCTCGCAACAGTGTCCCCTTTCAATGAAAACGACCTAACACAGGTTCCTGAGAGGTTATGGACAACCAGTGCCCACGATGTATGCCTCTTACAGGGGGTAGAGGAGAAGATGTACAAAACCGCAGGACATCCTACCCCCCTACCTCTCATGTATTGGCGACATGAGACTGTGCCCTGTCTAAGACCAGCTATTGTACCAATACCACAGTGAGTATTTGGATGATGGTGTCCATTAAGACAACCATATCGAATGTACCCTCGAGTTGATGACCGCCTGCAGGTGGAGATCCCAGAAGGAATATGAGAAAGGGCTAGGAAAATGAACTCATGGGGCCTCATTACGACTCAGGCGGTAAGGGGTTTACGGCGGCGTAAACAGCGCCGACCCTTACCGCCTGATTCCGAGGTCCCTTAGCGCCATGGAGGTTTTAACACCGCAGGTGTTAAAATCCATGGCGCTAAGGGACCTTGATGTTAATTACGCCACCGTAATTTACGGTGGCGTAATTAACGCCTTCCCCACTCCCATTATGCCCTATGGGGCAAAAATGGGAATGGGGAAGGGTAAATGGGGATTGGGGACTTACCGCCCCGCCAACCTCGGAATGGGGCGGTAAGTCCGCCAACCACCATGGCGTAAACATAGTTTACGCCATGGTGGTAAAGGTACGACCCAGGCGGTAACTTACCGCCTGGGTCGTAATGAGGCCCATGATGTCATAAGAAAGTGTGCACAAAGTCCTTAAATACTGAATGAAGACAATGTATGAATCCTACAGGAGAAATGATGAAGTAAAGAATCAAGTGAACCTTAATCTTAAAAGTGTAAAATAAGAAAATTACATGTTAGAAAGTGCTTCAGAAATCAGAAGTATAATGAATGTACATACGCCGAAACCCAAGATGGATCAAGTCATCGTACAGGCTAGCTACAAGTAGTGAATACAATGCAGGCGGAGCCGCCATTGTACAGAAACTGGACATTGGGATCATGAAATAAGTAAGCCAAAGAAACGTGAAGAGAAAATGAAAGGCTGTCTCGCAGTAGAATAGCAAGTTGTTGGAGCTGCATTGGGATGCTGCCTGGCTTGAAGTCAGGAACTGAGAAGTTGAGGACAGATATCTACACTGAAGAGGAATATTTGTGCGGAGTTAAGGTGCAAGAAAGAACACTGAAAATGCCAAGTCTTAATTCATGAAAACATTTACAAGCCTGCAGAATTAAATGAATTGTGGCCTCTTGTCACGTGAGTTGAGGCTGAAAATAGGGCTTGAACTGGAGTTCCAGACACAATAGCGAGTGCCCTCACTCCTGTTGCATTCCTAGGACAAGAATACTCTGCACGGCCAAGTACAAAGAGAATTTAATGGTAGAAGGCATGGGTGATGAGAGATGTTGGGCTAATTGGGTGTTAAGGTAGCTTCATGTCCTCTCTACTTGCACCTGGGTCTTGGCTTACATGCTGCTAATTGAACTAAATGTTCCAGACATGGCACAAGCGTGCCAAACCAATTATATTAGTCCATATAACGAAGGACCTTATAGCTTGAGAAACCAATGAAACACTGTGTAACTGATTTTTCTTAAATGACACATATAAAGAGGTAGTCATAAATTGTCCACCTGATATCGGACAGCCAATAACACACCCTGCTCCTATATGATTGTATATCTAGATGTGTCCCTTAACCAACCCCAACCCTTGATAGGGTTTTCACTATTGCCACGTAGCATGATGTCATTCTGATGCATACAAAAATATGTAATTGTATTTTGTGTGGAAATTGCTGAGAATGAGCATACGTCTGTTGATGTTCATTGTAACCTCCCTCTTTTAGATAATTTCTTTTAAAACACCAACTTGCCATCTTCTTGAGTTTGTCTGGTTACTTGAACTCAGAATTATTCTGGTGTAATCCCATCCAGTAACAGATGCACGTTTCCAAGGGCCATATGCTGAAGGGAGTGGCACCCATTCAAATTACACTCAAACCAGGTGCCGACTTGAGACAATATCCACTGTCCAAAGTAGCAGAAGAGGGGATAAGAGACACAATTTCTGCCCACCTAAATTAAGAGATTATTGTGCCCTCCTTCTCCCCATGCAACATGGCTATACCCCAATAAAAAAGGTGAAAGGGTCAAGTTGAAGAATGATACAGGATCTCTGCCTCTTGAACGACATTGTACAAGCAGGAATTTCCTATAGTTCCTAACCTTGCAACCATTTGGTACAGCATCCCAAAGCAAACAACACATTTCAAAAATGCCTTTTTCTTCATATCCCTACACTTAGACTCTCAATATCTCACCGCGTTTATGCATGGGGGAAAGCAGTATGAGCACACGAGATTACCACAGGGGTATTGTGATTCCCCTAATATCTTTAACAGAATATTACATACAGATTTGAGGAAAATACAGGTACTCAGCATATTCAATATGTGGACGACTTGCTAGTGTGCAGTGAAGTGACAACGAACAAGAGTGTTGAAGGGACTCTGTCACACTTTTATAGCTGTTAGCACATAACGGGTACAAGGTAGATACAGCTAAGTTACAATACTGCCTCCAGGAGGTTCTTAAGCCAATTGATATCCGTCCATGGAAAGAAAATAACACCTGAACGCTCTGCATCAGTGCACAGTGTTCCCCAGTCAAAAATTGCCAAAGAAATGCAGAAATTCCTTGGGCTGTGTAATTACTGCAGAGTGTGGATCCTAGATTATGCTGCATACACTAGACCCTTGGTACAAACCCTTAAAGAAGCACAAAAGACAGACAATGAGATTACATGGACAGAGGACATGCTCACAAGATTTAACAAAGTAAAAGAGGTTATTTCCACTGCCCCAGTGTTGGCAACCCCTGACTACACTCAAGGGTTTAAAGCAGAGACGACACAGAGCAACACAGGTTCGATCCCCGGGTCTGCGCTTAGACACCTCTGGGTATTATATTAGAACCCTGGGGAGCGGGAGGCCCTCACCACCTTCCTGCCCACAAATCACTAGACAGTCGCAGAGACATGCCACTGCTTTGCGCTGAACCAGATGAATGAACCGACAAAGGAATGCTCCTGAAAATAGCAAGGGCAGGGACACCTAACACAGATGTCTGAAACAATGAGGTAACCCCACTAACCCATCTGCTAAATAACATCAACTCTCCACTTACACCCTAAAATAATACAACCACTTCCTTGCACAGCATACCACATGAACTTCACTACATTGCAACAACAAAACAACAACAATGCAAACCACAGGCCTCGCCAAGAGTTTGGTTGTAACCCTTAAATGCAGTGGTAGCACTATTACTGCCGCATTTAATGGTCCGCCAAATCACGGGTTTGGCAGATTTCCCCCCAGCTCTGAGCTGGGGGAAAATCCACCGAAATTTCGCGCTCATACCGCTGGCTGGAAATCCGCCTGCGGTAAGAGCGCGAAAATTCCCCATTGAGCCCAATGGGGAATGGGAAATTCCCGAATGGGCTCAGTGGGGAATGGGCAATACCTGTTCTGCCAAACCCGTGATCCGGTGCTATTAGCGCCAGGGGGTTTGGCGGTAGGGCTATTAACGCCAGCGCTAATAGCGCCGGCATTACCGCCCAACTCGTGATGAGGCCCACAGTCTTGCACAACACCACATGGGAGCCTACCGATCCGTTAACCGCACCCACGCTCAGCGAACAGTGTTAACCCAACTGAAGCTGCCAACAGGACATCAAAGATCTTGTTCTACCCTTTTCCCTGCTACACCCTACTATCCCTCCCTCCCTGCACTACCCTCTTACCTTTCAGATCCACCAGAGCACCAGGGGACCACTCTGGTGGTGATAGTGCACGGTATAAATGTCCTTTAACATTAACATTAACATAACAGGTACCCTACTGGAATGGAGTCTTTGACTGCTACACAGTGCATGGAGAATTCCCCCTCTAGTTGAACTCTAGCATTGCCTGTGACCTCTTATATGTATTTTGAGCAGCCCATTTACAATAACGCCCACCAAATCTTTTTAGCTTTGTTTTATTTACAATCATAAAAAAACAAGAGCCTAATGTAAACCCTAAATCTCTACTGATCCCCCCCCCCCCCATTTCCTTGCAAGAAATACAGCTTCACCACAGACACTGTGGGCCTCATTTTAAAACGGCCGTTGTGTTAAATGGAGGCATAATTGTGAGCCGTTTTGTTTTTACTAGACCGTTTAACGCTCTACCCTATTTTCCAGCACTGATAAGACCGGGGAGGGACACAGTGCCAAGAAAAGATCTATGCCATGCTGACCTCCTCCACCTTATCAGTATGTTTAATTTTACGCCTGTACACTCCAAATTGTGAGAGAAATGGGAACTGGGGCACTGTGTGATGAAGTCGTTTTCCAAAGATAAGTTGTGGTTAAGTAAAGGAGCTGGAGCTCCTGGATCCATAGCCTGCAACTTTGCCAAACGATGACAACTCTTCTCTACCCCAAAGCCACCTCTACCACACCAGAAGCACGCACACGGATTTACCCAAGATCCCACATCACAGTGAGGGATAAAGGCTGGAATTGGCACCTGGTGCTTGTGGATCATACCTCAGCAATGAGGCCACTAGAATCCAATGTCTCCCTATCCCTGATCCACCTTTGGCACACATACGCTGTTCGTACTATGTGGACGCACAGCTGTCAACAACAGATGCTCTACTGGAACAATACTTCCAAGAATAGCAGGTATGCCGGTATCTTGGACATAGGGGAGCCCAAACTTGTTCATCTAAGCAAAAAAGATCCTGTCTTAATAATTCCCTAGGATTCCTTAAGGATTGTTAGACAAACCCCCAAACGATGGAAGTATACCAGAATTTAAAACTTATGTGAATATACTCAATGAAACTTCACAATTTGAACACAAAAATAATATTTTTATTACACATCAATTGTTCATAAAAACTGACTGTAAATATCATTCAAAAGACCTTCTAAAATTACTGAAATTGCTCTAAGAAAAAGTGATAACAAAAACTCAAAAGTCAAAAATAGGAGAGAAAAAAAGGAAACGAGAAGGGAAAGGAAAAGTAAACAATTAAATGACTACACACAGAATTGAACGTAAATCAAACATAACTCGTAACAAAATCACCTTACTATAAACAAACCAAAAATATAATATCTAAACCACAAAAAAATATATTTCTAATTTTCTAAAAAACGACATAACCAATGAAACTAGCAAGTTGCACCATTACACATGCTCATGTCTAGTATCATCACCCATAATTTTGTTATAGGGTTAACCAATACAGTATCATTTTTTAGCTAAACTTGCCCACTCCCCAGGTCCTCCTTGTTCCCACTGGCTCTGCACCCCTAGAGAGCGAGAGGTACTGGGCACAGCATAACACATACGGACGATGTACTCTCTAGTCATGACTTACACTTTACCCGTCAGTGCAAACGATTGTTGCTTGATATTCTTCAACACTATTCATGCCCACTGAAGATTCACTGACATAACACAGTACCATCATTAGAGCACATCTCACACAGGGCAGCTTACACTATTCGCCAACCTATTTGTTTGTTTATTTATTTATAGCGCGCGCCAGACCCGAAGGTATAATATGCTCCAACCAATCACCCTTCAGCCACTGCACCAACTCTCATGAACTGTCCCGCAAGCCCTGAATAAGACGCAGCCACAAGAACGGAGCACCACACGCAGTGCACATCTCTCTCCCGCATGGATGACACCGGACATTCTAGGCCTGCATAGAACATACTCGAACCATATACTCTATACCAGGGTCTGTAAAGCCAAAGAACCAGGCGGAAATAAACCCCCAGACAAGCCTACAGTGTTACAAGGCCATACCAATGGCTGGTGTGCACCATACAAATACACACAAAAAACATAACCTTGGATTCTACTTTCATTGTAAATTAAAACACTTCTCCTCTGGATAAGACCGGCGCTGACTGAAGTTTGCAGTTTCACAATGTTGCATATAACAGAGCTAAGGCATGTCACACCTGTCCTTTGCTCAGGGATGATGAAAGGTGGAGTGGACCCTCTGGGACTTAAATCCGAGATGTTCATGGGGCATACACCATGGAGAGGTTGTTTTAGAAATAGACCCATGTGTAAATCCCGACTTCATCACCTAAGCGAAGCGTGTGTGCTCCTGGGCCAACCAGCGGTGTCTCAGGTCCCTTCTATTAAAACTGTGAGTGACCAGAAACAATCTGACAATCAGCATATAGCACTTTACAAAAAGCTGACCCATTCTCTTCAGCCTTGCATATGTATTTGAAAGGAATCCACTCCATTTTAATGTTACTTTTGCAAACTTGTATGGTAAATATCCATGCACATGATATATACAGTACACCTAAGTAAGAGAGGTGCATAGAAGCCAGGCTGTATAAACAGTGCAATGGGAGAGAGGTGCATAGAAGCCAGGCTGTATAAACAGTGCAATGGGAGAGAGGTGCATAGAAGCTAGGCTGTATAAACAGTGCAATGGGAGAGAGGTGCAGAGAAGCCAGGCTGTATAAACAGTGCAATGGGAGAGAGGTGCAGAGAAGCCAGGCTCTACAGACAGTGTAGCGGGAAAGAGGAACAGAGAATCTAAGCTCCACAGGCAATCTAAGAAGAGTGGGGAGCAGATATCCAAGCTCTACAGACAATCTAAGAGGAGAGGAGAGCAGATAATCCAAGCTCTACAGACAATCTAAGAGGAAAGGGGAGCAGAGAATCCAGGCTCTACATACAATCTAAGAGGAGAGGGGAGCAGAGAAACCTGGCTGTGCAGACACTCCAAGAGGAGAGGGGAGCTGAGAATACAGGCTGTGCAGCCATTCCAAGAGGAGAGGGGAGCAGAGAATCCAGGCGCTACAGACAATCTAAGAGGAGAGGGAAGCGGATAATCCAAGCTCTACAGACAATCTAAGAGGAGAGGGGAGCAGATGATCCAAGCTCTACAGGCAATCTAAGAGGAGAGGGGAGCAGATGATCCAAGCTCTACAGGCAATCCAAGAGGAGAGGGGAACAGAGAATCCAGGCTCTACAGACAATCTAAGAAGACAGGGGAGCAGAGAATCCAGGTTCCACAGACAATCTAAGAAGACAGGGGAGCAGAGAATTCAGGCTCTGCATACAATCTAAGAAGACAGGGGAGCAGATGATCCAAGCTCTACAGGCAATCTAAGAGGAGAGGGGAGCAGATGATCCAAGCTCTACAGGCAATCTAAGAAGACAGGGGAGCAGATAATCCAGGTTCCACAGACAATCTAAGAAGACAGGGGAGCAGAGAATTCAGGCTCTGCATACAATCTAAGAAGACAGGGGAGCAGAGAATCCATGCTCTACAGACAGTTTAAGGGGAGCAGAAAAGCCAGGCTAGAGAGACAATGCAAGACAAGAGAGGAGCATAGAATATGTCTCTACAGACAATGTAAAAGGAGAGAGGGGCAGAGAAGTCAGGATCAGTCAATCAAATAAGCTTTTTTATGGCAGTACCCCATAAAAGCCAAAATTCCATAATACTATTCCAAATTGATCAAAATATACAATAAATTGAAATTCCTCTCTTGGTTTCATTAAAATTACATTCACAAGAATCCAACAAAACAGCCCATGTAAGCAGATTAACGTCAAACAACTAAAACCACAAAAAGAAGAAAGATTTGCCAGTAGTTCACAGAGCAACCCAGTAAACTCCACAAGAATACATCGTCTTTATACAAGTTCTTTTAGATATGCAGATCTCATCAGCCATTCTCCAGAAACCTATTTTGCTACGGCAAACACGTTTACACCATTGTCAGTACTTCTAGAGAATATCATGGCTTCAGTGTTCGTTCTGAAGCCGTATGTTTGAAATCTCGGTTTCATATCGGCCCTTCTTTATAATAAGTCCAAGGGACAGGTAAGAAGGAAGTGCTCTATGGATTGAATCCTGTACAAACAATGTGGAAATGTATTTGTTTTGTTGGGGTTCCAGGTGTTATGAAGAGCAGCCACTGGGAGAATACTAAACCTGAACTCAAGGTACAATGATCTTAAAGGCCTCGGTCTCATTAGGTCCAGATACATTTCACAGCCCCTGTGGCTCTTGTTTTCCCAATAGATTTTCAGGACGGATGGGCTCTACTCCAGTTCTCAAGCTCAATTTTCTGCCAATAGCCTGTCTTTATTCTTTGTTTATCGTTTGGTATAATAGTAGTAGGAGAATCCCACAAGTCGGGGAAACCTAGAACCCGCAACCAGGTTTTAACATACAGGAACCATTTCAGGGATGGTCCCTCAGGTTGACCCAAGAGATCTCTGACAGAATCTTTGATTTTAGGATCTCCTCACATCCCCAGAATCTAATCCAGCATAAAACCGGCATGAGGGCTACCACATCCTCAATATTTTATAGGCCGGTTTCCTCATGAATAAGGATTGTGGATGTCCCTACTGGTAATCCGAGATTTTTCTTTAGGAATCCATTCTCCACTTTCCCAAGTGTTTTACAATGTGTATTTCCCCATAGTTCAGCGCCATAAATAGCAGCTTGTCTCACTTGGGCTTGATAAACCTGCAAAAGCGGTCTAACTGTACCATCCCCATGACTGAAAGAAAATGTGGTAACGGCCCCACCATATGTCAGCAGTGTATTTTCTGCATCAAGGTACAAGCAGTAACAAAACGCACACCAAGTTAATCCTTATGGTGCACATGCTCTAACAGTTTACCATCCACGGTTATGCTACATCCAGGTTTTTTCCTTCTCCTAGACAAGATCATGACTTTAGTCTTGTCTGTATTTAAAGATAACCTCATGTCCTTGCAAAACCTGGCAAAAACCTGCTTTTCTGTTCTCAAGCCTGACAGGTTTTGCAAAAGCAGAATTGTGTCATCCGTAAATGACAGAACCCGAATTTTGTCACGAGCTAAAATAGGGGCATCGGTAGGTGTGCCGAAAAGTCGGTCTATTAGACCATTAATGTACAATAAAAAGAGGATGGGGGCCAGGGCACACCCTTGGCGTACGCCCTTTTGCACTTGTATGGGGTGTGTGGTTCCTCCCCACCCCCAGAGGGTAGAAGATCTTTTTCAGGAATTGCCCACATTTGCTCACAAAAGAAGCACTAATTGGAGAGACCAGTTGGTAAAGACCAGACACGGAATGAAAACGGACCGGCACCTTCCGATACCTGCATTGTACAAACTGCGGGTTGGTAACTAAGAGCACGGGTAATACAGTGAACTATCCTAGATCTGGTGAAAAAATTTAAATCTACAGTTTTGCAACATGCCATACCAGCAATGTTATTTACACCATCAAATGTCCCTGTGGAGTATAATATGTTCAACAGTCCAAAAGACAATGTAAACAACGATGGACGATGGAACGAGCACTGGTCGTGCATCAGGATCAAGAACATGACCTCAGCAGTGGCCTGACATTGGTTCGAAAAAACACATGATATCTCCCAGATCCGGTTTCAGGTAGTGGATGCGATTTTCAGACGAGATACCCATGAAGACTTAGCCAAAAGATTTGATCAAAGGGAAAACTTTTGGATCGAAAGACTTGATGCCATGACCCCTCGAGGTACATGTGTTTTGTATAAAGAACTAAGTATCACTTATCACAAGTCATGTGACTGTTTTAGGGGACGAGGGAATCTTTCCTGGGATTAGCTTTGGTCCCCACTCAGTAGAATGTTTGGTCATTTGTTATGTACATGCGTTACACTATGTATGCTTTAGAGGTGCAACCTGGTTGGCGTCTAGAGAAGACCACCTGGAAGGATTCAGCATCACTTTGTGTTTAATGATTTTAATGTACCAACAGTACAGCTTTAGGAAACCTGATCAGGACACCGGGCTTCAGTACAACCTTGCCTGTATCCTGGCGGTAGAGCCGCCAGATTATTGGCAAAGGCTGTTACCGTTTGCCGCCGGATTATGGGTGCTGGCGAAGCAGTGTAAATCCCCATTTCTGGAGACTCCATGAAGGGATTTGCTTTGATTACCGGCACCGGCAATGCCGGTGTCGGTGATGAGGGCTTTGTTTGCTGGTAGGGCCTGCCTCACCTCCCGAATTAGCTGGAGGTTAGCCAAGGTGCCCCACCTCAAATCCATAGTCAGGTGATCTGGTAAAGTGCCGGCATCCACGAATACTGCCACTTTTTTACCGGACCGTCCGACTTGGAATGAGCCCCACAGTCCTTTAAGACAGATTTCTGTAGGCACTCTGATGCACATTTAATACACCAAACCTGGTGGCATAGGATCTATGGTGTTGGGATTGACCCATTACAAGGAAGAGTGTGTTTACAGACATAAGTACCACTTATTCCGAATGTATGATATAGGTTTTCATAGTACAGCTTTCATACTGTCTTCCTAGATATATTAAGCGTTCATGCGCATTGACATGCTATGATAAATTATACTTGGTGTAAGATGGTGTTCAAATATGTTGAGAAAACTGGGTTTGACTGACTGCAATGAATATGGTAATCATGTAGGCCTTCACAGTATGGCTTCAATGTTTGATACTGTCCTTTTGACATATTAAGTTTTAATGCACATTGATATGCTAAGCTACATCATCAAGATGCCGTTTAAATGGGTAGATGAAACTGCTATTGACTGACTGCAAAAATCTATCTTTAAAAATAATATATACATGTTTATGTTTAACATAATGGTGCAGGGGGATTGCCGTGACCTGTTGCACTCTTGTGCTGGATGGTGCTCAACAATTATTGTTTTGGTCCCGTGCAAACTGTTTACACAGCCTGCGCGTGACGCAGGACGGTTATGACATCACCACGTGCCCGCACACATGACGCCACATCGCCTGCGACAGCAGCAATGAGGAGGTAAGATTTTGGCTGTGCTAGCAGCACGGGTCGACGGCTCGTCATGAGTCATCATTAGAATATACGGTAGGCTGGATTTGGCGGTGAAGAAAGAAACATCTGAATTTCTAGTCTAAAAAATACATGTGTATTAGTGAACTGTCCACTTTTCTTCATATATTTGATCTTCCTTTCCTGTTGCATTTCATCACATTTGGTGTTTATGATTATGGTGCAGATTGTTAAGCCCTGAATACGGACATAGCTCCGAAATCCATTGGCTTTAGGACACTTTTGGATTATCACTGCCTTTTAAGAAGAAATACAATATCAGAGTTATTTAATACTAAATATGGATAAGGATAATATAAATTTGAGAATTTGAAAAATTGTATTGTATTTAGCCATGAACTCGGATTCAACTTGCTAAAAGGGAGTAACGAGAGCACTTGGTTGGTCCAGGGGTAACCATGAACCTTTCTTTGTATATTTGATATTCTTGTGCCAATGATTTTTTCACTGATGTTCTCCGAAGAAGTATTTTAATTATTGAATTGATCATTTGGACAACGGAATGGTAGAATTTAAGCAGTGAAGTGGTGCCCACCCTCTATCGATTCCCTTCAGACCCTTTCTTATTACTGCTTCGTATTTTCATAGAGCAGTAAAATAGCAGATAGCAGTTCATTCGGAAGTACCTCCTTCTTTCAGTATTTCTCAAAGCTTGACCCGTGGAACCGTATCAAAGGCAGTACGAAAATCTACAAATACTGCATATGTATTTAGTTTCCTTAATTCCACATATTTATCAGGGATCAGTTTCAGCCTAAAATACTGGTCCGCTGTGCTGAAGCCTGCTTGCCAGTGATCAATAGTATTCCTTGACTCAACCCAAGTTTTAAGATGGCCCAGAATAGCTTTCACAAAGAACTTTCCTGCTGAGTCGAGCAAAGAAATAGGCCTGTAATTGCTCCTGTGATCGCGACCTCCCTTTTTATATACAGGCACTATCTCGGCTTTAGTCCAAGATTCTGGGGCTACACTTGCCCTCGTCACCGCATTAAATAACTATAGGAAATATGGGGCCCATATCTGCACCTTATCCTTAAAGAGATCACCTGGAATCTTGTCCGGGCCAGAGGCCTTATTAGCTTCCTGTGTGAGCATTGCTTCACTAACCTCTGAGAGTGTAAACTCTATCGGGGATATGGTTAGAAGTCAGGATCTACAGAGTGTGTAAGTGGAGAAGGTAGCAGAGAAGCCAGATGCTATAGGCAGTGAAAGAGGACAGAGGAGTCAGGCTGTGTAGACAGGGTGACAGGGGAGAGTAGCAAATAAGCCAACCTTTACAGACTGTGTAAAAGGAGAAGTCTGACTCTAGAGACAACGTAAGAGGAGAGAGGAGCAGAGAAGCCAGGTGTACATACATTGTATCCAGGGAGAGGAGCAGATACGACAGGGAGTGTAAGAGGCAGCAGGAGCAGAGAAGCCAGGTGCACAGACAATGTACGGGGAGAGGAGCTGAGAGGCCAGGCTCTACAGACACTGTGATGGGGAGAGGAGCAGAGAGCCCAGGCTGTACAGACACTGTAAGTGAGAAGTACCAGGCTCTACTGGCAGCATAAGAGGAAAGGGAGAAGCCCGGCTTTAAAGACAATGAAAGAAGAGAGAAGAGCAGAGAAGCCAGGCTCTGTGGTCCGTGAAAGAAGAGAGAGGAGCAGAGAAGCCAGGCTCTGTGGTCCGTGAAAGAAGAGAGAGGAGCAGAGAAGCCAGGCTCTGTGGTCCGTGAAAGAGGCGAGTGGAGCAGAAAGGCCAGGCTCTGTGGTCCGTGGAAGAGGCGAGTGGAGCAGAAAGGCCAGGCTCTGTGGTCCGTGGAAGAGGCGAGTGGAGCAGAAAGGCCAGGCTCTGTGGTCCGTGGAAGAGGCGAGTGGAGCAGAAAGGCCAGGCTCTGTGGTCCGTGGAAGAGGCGAGTGGAGCAGAAAGGCCAGGCTCTGTGGTCCGTGGAAGAGGCGAGTGGAGCAGAAAGGCCAGGCTCTGTGGTCCGTGGAAGAGGCGAGTGGAGCAGAAAGGCCAGGCTCTGTGGTCCGTGGAAGAGGCGAGTGGAGCAGAAAGGCCAGGCCCTGTGGTCCGTGGAAGAGGCGAGTGGAGCAGAAAGGCTAGGCTGTGCGGTCCGTGGAAGAGGCGAGTGGAGCAGAAAGGCCAGGCTGTGCGGTCCGTGGAAGAGGCGAGTGGAGCAGAAAGGCCAGGCCCTGTGGTCCGTGGAAGAGGCGAGTGGAGCAGAAAGGCTAGGCTGTGCGGTCCGTGGAAGAGGCGAGTGGAGCAGAAAGGCCAGGCTGTGCGGTCCGTGGAAGAGGCGAGTGGAGCAGAAAGGCCAGGCTCTGTGGTCCGTGGAAGAGGCGAGTGGAGCAGAAAGGCCAGGCTCTGTGGTCCGTGGAAGAGGCGAGTGGAGCAGAAAGGCCAGGCTTTATGGCCAGTGTAAGAGGAGGGCAGAGCAGGGAAGCTAGGCTCTGCAGACATTGCTCAGGAAGAGCAGAGACGCCAGGCTCTATAGTGTAACAAGGCAGAGGAGTAATGAGGCCAGACTCCACAGCCTTTGTAACACAGACCCGACTCTACAGCCAGTGCAAATCGTTTTCTTCAGCCAATGGTTTTTTGCTGTGTTTCATCTTAAAAAGAAAGATGTTCTCTCATCGTTTGTTTTAGCTTTTTGCATGTATAAGGCTGACTGCAGCAGACAAAAGCATCAAGTGCATTGGAGCGACGACTGATGCTGCCCCCGCTGCCACACAGGCGAAGGGAGTAGAGGGGCTTGTCTTTCAGAAACACCCTTCCCCCAGCTCTCACATATGGAAAGGGAGCTAATGTGTGCTGTTTAGTGACGCGACAGATGGGTCAGGTGTCCATTACAACTGCAAGTGAATGAGAGAGAAATCAACCTACAGTCCTCCTTTGAAGTACACAAAAAATAACTGAGCTTGGCAGACTTCCCAGAGCATGACACATTTTCTGTCCTCATTATGCTCACAATAGAAGCTTTAAAAAGGTCTGTTTTCACAGCTGGGGCAAAATAAGGTCTGTGCATGAAGACAACATGTCGATGCATTTGAAAGTGGCGGCATATAACTTTAGGTATTTTAAACCCGCTTGGGCCAAATTTGGATGCTGTGATTATTATCCTATATAAATATCATTCTCTTAGGATGTCTTTGCATTGGGAACTGAGCTGTACACAGCTATGCCTACCCCGAGACACACACGACCAGACAGCGCGTTGTCCAAATGTAGTAACTGATGTTTCCTTCATTCTAGTCTCGTATCCAAATCTCAAGGTTGTACGAAACAGTGTACATGCTTTAATGTTCCAAACATTTTAATGTTAAGGTGAGTGTTGCGAAAAATTAAATGAGCACCGAGCCCACTGTGCATTGTGCATTTAGTCATGCACGAATACAACCCTTTTCCCACAGACATATTGGTCAAGTGTAGAGATCTGTGGTCATTCTTATGTTCGCAAAATGCTCTTTCATTTAATGCAAAGCAGCTTGCAAGCCTCAATGGTGTCATTTATTCCCTTCACATTTTTCAGAGGGGGTTTCGAAAGAGTACAATAGGAGTATACCACACTGTCACTCTTGCAATGTTCACTTTACATCAGAAAATAATGTATATGGTTATTCTAGGTTTTGATAATGTGCTCTTTGTCATTAAGACAAGTGGAACAGACTGGCTATGACTATTATATATACTTGAATTCATCCCTCGAAATGAACAGTGGGAAAATGTTGCAAAATTACACCGCTCCCACCCCTCAAGATATCGTTTCTATTTCCTCTGCGCGCACAACCGTCAGCAATAGCGTGGGTGTCTCGAGCAAACGGGCACTTGACAACGCAACTCTCACTCACATGAAAAAGAGACACAGAAGAAGAGTGAGAGAGAGGGAGAAGGAGACAGGGAGAAGAAGAGGAGAGAGAAGACTGCATTGGGTGTGATACACTGGGTACAGAATCAATCATGCAAATACTGGGATAAAATTAATTATTCTGAGTGATAGTCTTCATCTAAACGCTATTATTATTGCGGGGGCGGAAAGACTAGAGCCTTCACTGTATGTGATAAATTCTTTACAAAATTGCTTTAGCATTTAAACTATTTTCTGACTTAAGATGAACTATTAAAAAGAGATTGTACGCAGGATGTCAGCTGCAAGTTTATTCAGGAATCCCATGCATTAAGCCCAGGTTTCTTAGTGGTTTACAATGTGTACAAAATATGTCAACAACAATTACAAAAAGTCTGGTTTAGAATATTTTCAAATTGGGTAAACTATTTAGAACATACACTTGAATTATGCTTCTAATGTTGTAAACCGTATTACACATTTTCCTGTGAAATCAATTTCAAGTGTATTTATTTATTTATTTAGATTGTTTAAAGAACGGGCCTAGCTCGAGAGCAGCGGAGCGCTGTACGTGGCGTGGGTAGCCAGCGTATGGACTGACATCTTTTAACAGTAGCGCAGTACTGTGACTTACGGTCTGTATTGTTTTAATATGTGAAATAATGAATCGTGGTTGAAATGTAGAAAAGGCGTACGGTTGTCTTATGGTTACAAACAACTGCAAAATATGTGGCCTTACACAGATATGTTGCTAAGTGAGCATTTCTAGGGTTGCGATTGGGCGGGGCGTGTGAAAGTATTGATGGGCGCCCACCAAACCATAACCCAATGGTTATTCACAAACATCTCCCAATGCATTTCCCAGACCTACCTTCACAGCTATCCTAGGCTGGTGCGGCAATAGGTCTGGCCACCAGATGAAAAATGAGATATCCGCAGAAAGAAGGATTTTAAATGCATGCCCCTCGCGGTGAAAGTCCTTGATGGACTGCCTGGATCTGAATGCTGTGTCTAAGGCAGAGAAGCGGGCAAGGCCCACCCAAAATCTGTAAATACCCACGAAGCAGCGCTGTGCGGCCATTTGCAGATGTTAATGTCACTGTCACTGCAGTGGGCCCAACTACATTAGATTCAGTCCCCACTTGCAAGACAATCCTGGCTATTCCTCTGGTAAGGGCTTGCAGGTGGTCTTAAATAAAATCAGGTACAATGGGAAATGTGTGTTAGGAACTGAAGGATTCTGAAGGCCACTGATGCTGATCTAGAAGGAGCAGGTTGCAATGCAAAAGGAAGACCCAGAGCTAATCTCAGGTTACGTTGTCACAAGAGATGGTGTTCCTGGCATAGGCTTGCGTGATACCTGGGTCACGATTACAGAAACTTTGCACCCGGGCAAGTGCAATTCTGCATGGTATTACCGCAAGGGCAACGTTTGCCTAGGGGAACAAACTATTCTTTCAAAGCATTTCTGCACCAGGGCCAAGTTGCTCTAGAGCTAATGGGAAAGGGTGCTAGCACTAGGGCAATTTTGCTGTGGTGCAACAATGCTTTGAAAACGCACGTTTTTTGCACTACAGTAATTTTTGACTAGTGCTATTAACATGCAAAACTGTCCTTGCAGCAGGGCAAGGTTTCTGAAATCTAATCACTGTAGGGGGTTATAGCTCAAACCATATGGAGGTCAGCAGCTGCACACTCTGTTCTAGATTATTAACCCTAACATCTCTTTTAATTGCATCCAAAATACCTCCAAGGGAACTGGTGGGAAAATATGACAAAGAAAGTATAAATGCTCATATATTTTTTTATATCATCATATTTTATAGCATCTATTTAAGCAGATCTATCAGCATCTTTTCAGCTAAGCTTTTCGTTCCCTGGGAAAAATACTAGTTACGAAAGGTTGCATTTTATTGTTTCGGGGTATGGTCAGAAAGCAACACTCAAAGGGGTTTCCCATAAGCAAATTCTTAAGATTGTTGATCCCACGGGGCAGCTTTCATTCTTTTTGTGGTTCAGAGAGCCACATATCTCATTTTAGGTTGTCACATGCTCTATTTTGCTCAAAGTGGAATTTCTTACGTAATCCACTTCCCACAAACTGTTTTGCCCTACAGTGGAGTATTGATCAATGTTGTGTTTGTCTCATCCAGGAGAGGAACATGTGCAGGCAATTATGGTTATACCTGTAGGGTAGCCCAAGAGGCTTTCGTGCAATAGACATGCCATTTATAACTGCATCCTAGCTGGGAAGTGTTTTAACACAGATATTATTTGAGCTAACCTCCTGAATCCACACACTAGCCAGAATGCAGCAGGAATAATTCCCTACAGAGATGGGTGTGAGGAAGGAAATTAGTCAAATGTGCCAGCGTCTGTTCATTCCCCACTAGAAGCAACAAGGGATCTTGTAGGATCCTAAAGATGTGAAACTATTGGTCATCAACTCAATATACCAGGTCTAAACACCAAGCTGGCGTTTCCCATTCGTCTATTAGCATCCAGCTGCCGGGTTGTGCAGCCAATTCGCTTGCTTGGATCACAGGCTGAATCCACCATTAATGGTCTGCATTTTGGGTAAACTGATTGCTTCCCCTACTTCCATTGACACCATTACCCCTTCAATGGTCCAGATCCCAAATTAAAAACCTCCACTTAACTGCCACCTCCTCTCCACAATCAGTGCCACCACCATCACCCACAGCCCACCTGGAACTTGGGAAAAGGAACTCAGTTGGTAGCTCCCTTTACTAATGTGCCTGGCAGCCATCTTGATTGTAAAACAGGCTCTTGTAGCCCTGCCAAGCCTTTTCTCTACATAAGAAAGTAATCATTAGCGCCCTGGATGTTATGCCGGGTTGCCAACAGCGTTAATGGCTGCTGTGGTGGGTTGTCCCGGATGGTGACAGCCCTAAGCGTCATTGAAGCCCTGCTTGATTAGGGCCTATCAACTTGGGCTTGCATGCCATGACCATCTGTGTCAGCTGTGTCAGCACGCGGCAGCAGCCATTATTGCCACAATAGGAGGAGCTGTGTTTTGATGGGGATTAATATCAGGAAATTAACTTAACAGAAATACTTTAATACAGATCTGTTGTTGTTTCGGGTTGCAGAACTGGTCAGACCTGGAAAATCTTTTCTGACAACATTGCACCACAATTTGAAGCTCTTACTTTAAAACATGGAGATTCGCAGAGTTGAAAGGAAAGGCAATACTTACCTTCAAAACATTAGCAAAGTGGCTAGAGTTAGCGCTTATTGGCGGAGAACCGAACTGACTGAGCCAATTAGGAATTACTCTGTTCTCGACATAAGCATGTGCTGCAGGGAGCTTTGTTTGTCTAAAATGGCAGCGCCAGTTTGGCCAAACCAGGAAGTGTGAGGTGACACAAGCCCTGAGGTATACCTAACAGATTGTTACAAGACATAGCGAACAGGGACTTTACTGCAGACTTATGTCACCCAACTAGAACTACAAAGCAAAAAATTAAAAGCAAATATGAATGATTAAAGATTGTGTGACTCCAGAATCAAACGCTTTGCCAGCTTTGGCTTTCTGTATGAAAACAAAAAAATCATTACATAAAAATGTAATTAAATAAAGAAGATGGATCAATTTGGCAACGCCATTTTAAAAACCACACAGACTGGTTTGTCACCACTGTCAAAGAGGGGATTGCCTGTAAACCATAAAATAATCGCACACTGCTTTTGCAAAAGAAGGCCATTTATGGCATGCAATGTAGTGCTAACAGACTTTGTATACGTTACGTACAATATAGTGATATGCCCATCATTGGGCAGTGGGGAGATGGAGGAACAATTATACATTCTGGATGTGGATAGGTGTGCAAAACTGTAGTGTTTTTTATGAAATAAAGACAACAATTCACAAAAAATGGACAATATTAAAATATTGTGACATTTTTTTTTTTTACAAAAAAGAAACCAAATTGCCACGTATAGGGATTTTCAAAAATAAAACCCTAATTCGATAAACGATAGTTTATTCTTGAAAATAAAATGGAGAAAGAATAACCGTTTCATTTAAAAATGAAGCAAACCCGCTGGAAAAAAAGAAATGGTTCCATGAAGAGAACACAAAGTCCAGCCACGGTACCATGTATCAGTTCTGCATGCAATCTCCTTTGGCAGCATTCTCATTTGGGGAACATCTTTCCATGCTCTCTCTGGGACTTAGAACACATATTTTGCTTACTGGGCGATTCACCAGCACAAAGCATTGTTTGGCCGGTAAGAATGCGCAATTTACTGTTAAAGCCCATGGCTCACCTGTATGCTGGTCAGATTCGTGTACTGGTAGGCTTTGACCACCAGGTATTTGGCCTCGATGTCGATGATCCCCAGGATCATGTACTTCCACCATCTCCGTCTCAGAATGGCCAGCAAATTTTCTTCTCCTGCGGGAGACAAATACAGCATTTATTTATTCAGATTTGTAAAGCGCACATCAGCCCTTGGGAATTGATCAGTACACGGCTGACTGTAGGTCAAAACAGATTCAATCACAACTGATTCCACCAAAGGGATTAAATGAGATGTCATAGGTGTCAGAAGGCCAAAGAAGCCTAATCCCAGCAGAATGCAGGCCTTGATTAAAGACTTACAACACACCTGACCATGTAGAGGGCACAGGATTCTGATATATGTATCATTTGGTCCCCTGCTCAAATTGGGAGCCGTATTGTAATTAACTCTTTGCTGAAGACATCGTTGCGGTAGAAATGTAAAGATCACACCTTGAAAAACAACATGAAGGAAAGCACAGAAGTTCAGATTTGAATTGTATGTGTGTATGCATGAAGTGTGAGCATGTACATAGGATGTCGTATGAACCCTGATGGGCCATGTAGATGCTGTAAAAAAGACAATAATTAGTAAGAATTTGGGAGATGGGTGAAGCACCAGAGATCCATAATGATCTTTGTAAATGCAGTTGGTTCGATTGGTTTTGAATGGGGGCAATGGGTGGCTGTTCCACCATTTGGAAAACCTATTTTTTGTGATTTTCCTGCTCATGGATTTGGGAATAATTACTTTGGTAAGAGTTGTTGATCTGAATGGGGAATATCGATTTAATCTTGCAGTCATCTGAGAAGGTCTGATGTCCTACAACTTCTTTGTATTAAGCGAAGAGATTTAAAGCACATGCAATTAAAAACCGGAAGGAATTGCAAGACCCTATTAAGTGGAGAGATTTGAACAATCTGTGGTGGCCTGGCAAGGAGACAGGTCGCAGCACTGTGCACTCACTGAAGGCATAGCATTAGATTTCATGATGTTTGATTGTAGATGCTGTTACCATGTTACGCCTTGACCAAATGAAGCTATCAGCAGTAATAACCCTGTGAGGATGACATAAAATAGGGTTTGGCCTTCTCAGCTGAGAAAGCATGATGGTACACTGCCGAAAACTGGAACTCGAGAGTATATTTGTTGTCCATGAAACGTCCCGTTACTACACACAGTTTTTGTGGAATTGGGAAAAAGGACCAGCAATAGTAGTTCCATTAACCTTCTTAAGAAAATGTAGCCCTCACCTTGGTTTTCCCCAGGCTGACCTTGGAGTGGATGTTTGGCATCCAAGCTGTGCTTTTTGTAGGAAATGTTTTTTTGCCAAGAAGTGGTCAAACAAAGGTCAGCAGTAAGTCTGACCGAAATCTATGTGTCAACTGCATAGTTCAAATAGTAGAACCCAAACGAGCGAATTATAGCTACCAAAAGCTGCTGGTATACATAGCGGTGGGGCAAATTGTGCTCCCTGTAGCACTGCACATATATGTGGTGTCGGTACCTGTTTGAAAAGGGAAATGGACCCCTTGCCAGAATGGTTGAAGCTTCATACCGGGTGCACCTTTCCTGGCATTGGATGCAGAGACCCAGACAATGGAAATGGCTTTAGGTAAAGAGAACAGTATTCTAGTGGGCTGGGATATAAGGAGATTGACGCCCAAAGGACCATAGAAGCAAAGCCAAAATAAGAAAGATGACATTATGAAACTATGGGGAGAAACAGAGCACTAGGGGCTAAGGTAAAATGAAAAGATCCAACTTTTAAAGTTCCATGTAGCCCTGTGGTCAGAAAGTCAGAAACATCCCTCTTATAATCCACACTCAGAGTAAACCACACATTCCACTTTAGGTTACATTAAAGGAAAGTCAGAAACATCACTCTTATAATCCACACTCAGAGTAAACCACACATTCCACTTTAGGTTACATTAAAGGAAAGTCAGAAACATCACTCTTATAATCCACACTCAGAGTAAACCACACATTCCACTTTAGGTTACATTAAAGGAAAGTCAGAAACATCCCTCTTATAATCCACACCCAGAGTGTGGCCTGGAATGTAGCGTGCCATTCTTCAGATGGGCCTGTCAAATAAGGTGCTTCGCCTTCTTTTCGAAGGCTAGCCTTAATCAACGCTTCCTAATTTGGTGTTTAAAGGATAGAAACATGAATGACAGCCATTTCATAGCATACAGTATATGTGTGTGTAAAACCATTATTTCAAATTGTAATCAAATAAAGTGTATCAGAACTATAAACGATACCGAACATCCTCACAAATAAATAAAATGATTTTTCATTTGCTAATCATGGAATGTCGATCCTTTGATGTGCACAGGTTCAACATTAGGTTACCACTAGTATTGCCCATGGAGTAGTGCAGGAAAGAACAATTCAGAAGCGGAATCTATTTGATTTGTGTTATTAAATGGCCGTCCTTTATTGCCATGCCACAGAGGGCAGATATCATGTCACGTGCTGCTTCTGCCAGCATCGCAACTTTCCAGCACACATAATCCTCCCACACAGTGTGGGTGAATTGAACGTGCCCAACAGAACGTTATGCTGTTTTCGTCCTAAAATGCACCTTCTCCATGAATTTAGAGACGCTCAGTCCTCCAAAATATTTCCCAATAATGAAAAGGCAAAAAGAAATTGCTGTAATGAAACAGCTTATCAATTAACTTTTTTTAAATTAGCTGTTAAAAAAACAATAGATTCTATTTAATGCGAGTTTTCAAAAACATAATTGTGTGCTAACAAAATCAATTTGCTACAAAAGCAAATTGATTCTTCATAAAAAAGCAACCATTTGGCCAAAAAAAAATCAATTAGGGAAAAAGGCGATTCACAATTGACTGAAAAAAGCACAATGCTTTTTTTCTAATGAAATAGCGCATATTGGATTTTCAACCCATTCCCAGGGCAAAAAGACTTCTAGTGCATGAAAAGCACTCCAGCCATAGCAATGTTGATCATGTCAAGAATTGTACTCACCAATATCTACAAAGGTTATTATTATAAGCAATAGTGAATGAATCGCCACACTTTTCAATAATTAACCTTTTCTGCTGAATCGTTTACTGTAGTAATAACGCGTTGCACAATTTGGAAATAATGTTTAAATACATGTTTAGAAAAACGAATTTGGAAAAATTCAAGTTGGAAGAAAAGAAAGTTTGAAAAAGCAATTTGGTGGCCATGTTATAAAAATATACCACATAGGTTTGGCTACATAAACATGAGTAGAAATGTTCTGGAGAGCAGCAGGTGGGCAACTAGGGCAAGGCGAAGGCGAGGTCGGCGCCTTGTTAAAGTGTTTAAAAGAAAATGCTTGACTAGACGGTGGGTGAAAATATCAAGTTGGATAAGTCAAGGGAGGGTCCATGTAAGAGGCAGGAGGGCAGACGAGGGAAATGCAATGCAATATAGCAACAAGAAATCATAAACTCCAGAAAAAGATATGATCGATCTTTAAGTTTTAGAATTTACAGTGCGGTACCTGAAATGTAAAGTGTACAAAAAGCTAAACTTGCTAACTGATTTTTAGAGAATATGGGTCCAATTCTAAAAACCTTTCTTTTGGCGTAAATGAGATGCAGTAGCGCAGCTCCTCACTTGCACCAAAAAAGGTGCCCCCCAAACGCCAAAGGGCATCTCCATGTGCGCAGGACAGTACCTGCAGTGCAAAGTGTACACGCATCAGAGTTTTCAAACTTATTTTTAGAGCTTATGAAGTAGATTCTCAAAACCTTTCTTTTGGCGTAAATGAGATGTATTAGCGCATCTCCTCACTTGCGCCAAAAAAAGTTCACCAGAATCCACAAAGGGCATCTAAATGTGCGTATCTTAGTTCAAGTGGTGATGGGAGTGCAGTGCAGATGTGAAGAGGAAGGGTGTTCCAAGCTCTGGTTGCCCGGTAGGTAAACGCCTGGTTTTGTGTGCATGTTAGTTTGCAGAGTGAAATCTGTATGCGATGCGGCTTGCTTGTCTGGTGTTTCTGTGGGTGACGATTCTGAGTTTGTCACGAAGTTAAGATGGGGTTTTGTGGTGCATGGCTTTGAAAACAATGCAGCATCCTTTGAGGGCAATTCTCTAGAGTTCAGGGAGCCAGTGGAATTCAGTGAGTGCTAATGTGATGTGTGAATGTTTGGGCAGGTGGAGGATGAGTCTGGCTTGGACTACAGTGCAGAAATGGTCAGGAGAAAGGATTTCTCTTGATCTTTCGTAGAGAGTGTAGTTGTAGGTTGCATGCTTTGGTGATAGCAGTTATGTCCTCTGTGAAGGAAAGGTGGGGATCGATGATGAAGCCAAGGGATTTGACTTGTGTGGATAGGGATTTGTGTGGGTCATCTGGGGCGAGTTCTTTGATCCTGGGGGTGAATTTGTGTTTGTGTTTATGGATGCAGATGAGGAGGTATTCTGTTTTGGAAGGATTGAGCTTACTTGAGGAGGTTGGTGGCCATACAGGTGGTGATAGTGGAGAGAAAGCCTTTGAGGGTGTGGAGTTGTGAGGGGGATGAGATTTGGCAATATGTATGCATGTCGTCTGTGTATTGGTGGAAGTGGACATTGTGTTTGTTAAGAGTCTGCCCAAGGAATTCAACATATAGGTTGATGAGGAGCAGTGAGAGGGGAGCCCTGTCGAACAACGCACTTGACCAGGATGGGGTCAGATCAAAAACGGGGCATGGAGACAAAGTGTGTCCGGTCAGTATGGAAGGAAGTGAACCAGTCTACGACGGTGCCTGAGAGTTTCATCCTGTGGGCAGGATATCGAGTAGAATGGTATGGTTGATGTTATCGCAGGCAGCAGACAGTTCAAGGAGTATGAGTAGTGCTGTTTGTCAATTGTCAGTGATGTTGTGGAGATCATCAAGGATGTAAAGTGTTCCATTCTTGGTGCTGTGTCCAGGTCGAAAGCCAGATTGGAAGATGATGGGCAGGATGTTTGTGGTGATGTGTTGTTGGAGTTGGGTAGTGAAAAAGTGTTCCATGATTCTGGCGAGGTATGACAAGGCAGTGATGGAGGGGTAATTGTCAGGGAAAATGGCGTTGAAAGAATGTTTTTTGGGGAGGGGGTGAGAGTTTTCCACTTTTGAGTACATAGGGTATAGTGCTTTGTGAGAGACAGGAGTTTATGATGCTCAGTCAGTGGGGAGAGAGGGTGGTAATGCACTTGGACTCGGCTTGAGGTGGGCATGCATCATCTAGACAGTATGCAGGTTTTGTTTTGGTAGTAAGAGTGATCAGGGTGTCAGTGTCGATGGGGTGGAATGTGTTCCATGTGTTAGTATATTTGGGAGTGGGGGTGGGTGAGAGTGGGAGAGCAGAGGGGAAGGCTTGCGGGATGTTTATTTTGGAGTTGAAGTAGTCCATGAGGGAATTGCATACTGCAGTTGATGAGGGTGCGGAAGGTGTGGATGGTGGATTGGACAGGGATTCCACAATGTTGAATAGATTCTGTGTACGACTGGTGGTGGACTGGAGTTTCTAGAGGTAATGGGTGTTTTTAGCATTGCATATGGCTGTTTTGTATTTGTTGCAACAGTGTTTGAGTAGTGTTCTGGTGGCGGGACATTGGTTGTTTTGCCGGTATATTTCTAGGCTTCTTGACTGATAGAGAGGAAGGAACTGTTGAACCATGGTTGACCTTGGTGGCTCAGGGTGTTTTGTGTTTTGAGGGGGGCAATTTTGTTGAGTGTTTGTGTAGTGATGGTGTTGTAATTATTGATGAAAATGGAGGGATTTGTCTTTGTGAAAGAGACAATGTGGTATGAGTGGTGCTATGGCTGTGCCTGTAATGTGTTTGATTTGTCTGGATGGGGTTGAAGGGGATGTGTGGTTGAGTGAGTATGAAGGTGACTGAAAAGTGGTCTGACCACGACACCCAGATTCAGTTTTCTACTTAGACATGATTTGTGCTAGAAATCAAAAAGTCCAGGGTGTTGCCAGCAGTGTTTGTGGGGTAGGTGATGAGTTGTGAGAGATCACAGGGGATGAGCGGCGGGAAGATACTCTTTAGTATGAGCTTGCTCTCTGGATGGAAACTACTAGGGTTGAAGTCACCAAGGTAGATATTGATGGAGGGGGAGCTTTGGTTTTTGGCTGTGAAGTCAGCCCAGTCAGTTTGGAAGTTGGGATTGTGTGTTGGGGGCGGTATGTGAGGTGGATAAAGGTGGAGTGTGGGTGTGATGGAAGGGAGCAAGTGAGAGAAGGGGCTTGAAGGGATGTGCATGGGAGGTGTGTGGGTTTGCTAAGTGTCAGTGAATCTTTACGCAGAATGGCAATGATAACACCCTTATTTATGTGGCCCTTCCAACATATTCGTTGTGGGCGGCTCATACATTTCACATACCCATAAAAGGTGACAGTGGGGCGCTTTGGACAATTGTATCCAATGACGCCTACTTGATGGCTCTCAAGGGTGCCGTCCCTTCCCAGAGATAGGGATCATGTTCATTCCTTGATCTCGCAGAGTATTTACATAGATTTGTAAGATGTTGCTCCCCAAACCACACCCCTGAGTATTCTGCTTGAAAAAGGGGTGGGATTCTTTTGGTCTGAAGATGTATTTCTCCATTTCAGTGCATGAAAAATTGCATAGCCAAGGCACCCACTCTCGATAGATTTGTTTCCAGAGACTGCATTATATTCATTTTAAATGCCAATGGTCTAGGCCAAGAAGCTACTCTTACCCAGAACAACTCTTAGTGGGCAAATACAGTGTCTTTTGCCTCCAGAGCTATCAATAGGGCAGAGGCTAATTACTCGGTTGTGGCGTGAGTAGGCATGGCTGTAAGTTGAGCTGTCCGCCATTTGAAGTTCTAGCTATGGGGGATACATTTAAAGTTTTTACCAACCTCTAGCTCCTAGTCTTCTCATGTAAAGGACGGCGCAAAGTATCACCTTGCATATCCAGATGGTCACTGGATCTAAAGAGTTTTGTTTTCGCAGTGGTCTATCTTCCAGAATTAAGAATGCAGCACGGATTGCCTGTCTCTGTTCCCTATTCAGTCACCTTTGAATAAAAAGAGGTCTCTGACAAAGATGTAGTTAGGGCCGGCGTGGACTTACTTTTCATTAAGGGAAATATGGGAGTTAGCTTAGATTGAATATACCACACCGAGTGTATCAGGGAGTGGACTGTGAGTGGCTAGTCCGAGAAGTCAACCTTACATAGGGAGCGTTGGCCCTGCTTTGAGGTAAAGGATGAGCTGTACATCATTGATGGGAAGTTGAGGAAAATCCGCAAAACAGTCCTTCCAGAGGCCCGAAGAGAGACCATCCTAACTGAGCCTTGCTCATGAGGGACATTTAGGATGTTATCTCACTAAAAGAAGATTGTATCAGGATTTTTGGTGGCGAGGCTACTCCGGTCCTCCGTTGATTGCCTCAATAGTGAGAAGAGTAAGGTTTTCAGAGAACCCCTTCCCAGATCTATTCCCTCACCAGCAAAGCCCTGGGGCCAGGTTGCTGTTGATATTACGGTGCCCATCCAGGCACTGTGGTGGAGTGCTCACTTAATCTTCTTGTTGGTTGATTATCGTACCAAGTGGATTCAGTTGAGAGCTTTTGGGAGGTCACAACCTCAGAGATAATTACACTCTTGGAAGACTTTTTCTTTAGAGAAGGGTTTCTCAGAGAAATATAGTGGGGCGATTTAGCGCAGGAGCCTATGGCTAATTTCCACAAGAGGGCTGCCACTTGACATACTCGCACAGCCCTATACCACCCTCATGCCAAAGGCTTTGTGAGCAGCGCACATCACTTTCTCAAGCATGGCATACAATTGCCATGGAAGGCTGTGAGACCCTGGAGGAGAACTCCAAGGCATATTGTTTGTGAATGTTGCAGCACCCCAGACTCCATCATTAAAATATCACTTTTGGAACCTTAAAAGGCAGGGTGCCCGGCACATGTCTCTGTCACAGCTGAGTGGTTTGGCTATCTCTTGAAATAGGCAGCATCAAGGACTTCTCCAAGCAGTTATTCAATGAACACCGTAGGTTTAAGGACCAGCCCTGAAAAGTTGGTGAATGGATTTATTTGCGCTGCCCCCGTACCAAACACTTTTGTGAGAATGTCTTTGGCCCCAATAGAATACGTGCTGTTAGGGGCAGTGTAGTAGTGGTTGAGGGTGGTTCATGAGGTGTCTAGTTAAATGCTCTGCCGAGGGACTACCACAGCCAACCAATACATCCAGTCTCGGGAGGATAGCTCAGGGGCAACACGCTTGCCTTGGAAGCAGGACCAGGCAGAACAACACAGGTTCGATCCCTGGGTCCACGCTTAGAACCCTCTGTGTATTAAGTGCATTACAAATAACCAATTACAATTACAACCAAATCTTACCTGCGTCTGACCGGGGGTCATATGGCCTGGAGAACTGTCTCATCGGCTCATCTTCAAGAGACACGCCCCAAGGCCCGGTACCAGTGTTGTCATCGATACCACGGATACATTCATGTGCTTGCAGGAGAGCAGCCTGATTGAAGGACCTTATTTGTAAATAATGTAGATATTATCGTGCTCTGCTCTGGGATTTGGTTGAAGTGTTGTGGTTGCTCCTAGAATGTTGAGGTGGAACGTGGGGGGACGGATTCCAGTGGGACTGGGTAGTGGCCGTTGGGCAGTGGCCGACGGCGTACGTTAATGAAGCCTTTCCTTACTTCAGATTGCTACAGTGCATATATCACATATAAATCTGATTGAAACTGCCTTCCCATCTGGCAGTTTTTGGAGAAGACATTAATATCAATGTTTTAAGGTTTCTGAACCACGAGGTACCGCTGGGTGCAGCCTTTATACTGCTCCTGATACAGAATTCATTTGTTAGGCTGAATAGAATACGCAGATGCTCAGGCCAGGAAGGAAGTAGTACGTGAATGAGAACCTAATATTCAGGGTGAATGGAAGCTCAGGACTGTGACCGGACTCTGGGTTGGGATTTTGGAACCATTGGGAGTAATCCAGACTGTTCATGAATGCAAGTATCCTTTGATATCAACTATCTTTTGAGAAAAGACCTCCAGGAGATTCTCTGCCAAGATGTTCACGCCACCAATCAAATAGAATAGATTAGGAATGAACCAGACAATTGGCCGGGTTAAGGAGGCAAATGTGACTAAACAATGCAAACAGAGTTCCCTACGAAGGCTTGGGCTTAAAACTGTACATTTAAAGTGACAAAAGGAGGGTGCTAGGAGCCAAAGTCTTCCTTAGCAGCGCAGACCACCTAACACTTCCTGTCCATGTGCCTCAGGTCTAACAAGTGGAGGAAAGAGAGCTTCACTAAAGACGCAGGATTCAAAAGATATCACCATTTTATCTCCACCAAAGTGAAAGTGGTTGAAGCCATTTTGTGCCTCCAACCTGATCTGAAGCTTCAGAACTTTCATAAACGGGCCAGAGCATTCTAGAAAGAAAGTAGCAGTGAGGGAACAAATTGTGGGCACACTGAAGTCAAGCATTTTTACCATACAAAAACAAAATAAGGTCTTCTTTGTTTCCATAAAACAGCAGGTAGCAACCACTAAACACGCAAAAAAAAAGAAATCCAATATGTTAACTAGACCATACACCCCTTTTTTGATCTAACATTTGCCTGATGCCCTCTATTAACTGGACTCAGTAACTGCTGCCCAGGGTGAGAAGGCTAGTCAAAGTCTGGGTTATGCAAATCAACACCCATAAGCGTCCACCCTCAGCCTAAGAGGAGACCTGCCTCACACACCAATATAACATTACCTTAGAGGCCTTAACAGGACTCAGGAACCTCTGGGACAATTGGAATGGGGCTGTGGCTTCGGCTCCTGAGGAAACCGTGGTCGAAGGCCCACCCTTAGTTAAATGTGCCCACATTTCCTTCCAGCTTTTCCATCTCTACAACCTGGCCGTTCATACCGGTGCACATCATCCTATAGGATGGGGAAGCGCCTGCGTGGGTCCACCCACGCCTCCGATAATTAAGAAGAAGAAGAACCTGGCCGTTCGTGGTTTAGGGAAGAAAGTAGAGGGGCTTTTCATACTGTGTTTTTTGGGCATGGTTTCCACATGCCTTTGCTCACCATGACACTGTGGAAGCTGACCACAGCATAGATAGCCTTTGTGCCCATGAGCACTTTGCGCACAAGCCTAGGATGTTGGGGACCATGACATAAATGAGGAAATTATAATTGTAATTGGTTATTTCTAAAGCGCTTAATACTCAGAGGTTTCTAAGCACGGACCCGAGGATCGAACCTTTGTTGCTCCGTGTCGTCTTGCCTCCAAGACGAGCGCGTTGCCCCTGAGCTATCCTCCCGAGACAAAACAATATAAAGTGATTTATTTTGCTTGCTTTTCAGGGAGATTTTGCATACTTGTCACATTCGGATTTCTGGCATTTATCCCCTGCAAATTTTTGATGGGGACCTAGTAAAGTAAGCAGAAAGGCTTGCAATCTATTTTCTTGGCACAGGCTCACCATCGTAATTGTAATTGGTTATTTATAACACGCTTAGTACCGAGAGGTTTCTAAGCACGGACCTGGGGATCGAACCTGTGTTGCTTCTCATTGTCTTGTTTCCAAGATGAGCGTGCTGCCCCTGAGCTATCCTCCCAAAACACTATGCAGTGAGTTCTTTCCAAACATACCCACCTGGAGTAGCAAACACCTCCTCTTCTGCTATCTCTTGTTTTTGGCGGTGCGCCCCATAGAGTACAATTGAGTCCCAGGATAAATTTGGTCCAATTGTACATATAGGTCCCCCACTTTTTCCTTCTTATACCTTCCTGAGCATCTTATCAATCCCTCGCCCATCCCAACTATCTACCCGACTTCTCTCCTCCCTACCATTACTGAATGTTCTATCCTACTTCCTCCTTTGCCTCCTTGACACGCAAAAGTACTTTGACGCCATACACCATGGCAGGGGGTGGTATACAAATGCAAGATAACATAACCAAGTGTCATATGTGAAGTATTCTAGAAAGGAGCTGGCGAGATGAGCAATCAAACATAACTTCTTGTAATTACATGTTACAGCGTTATGGTCCAACTGACTGGACTGAGAGACCGCAGAACTCATTTAGCAAGAAATTCTAAGGGATGCATTTGTCCTGCACCTGACATTGACTCTATAGATTTGTTATCAAGTATAATCTGGCCAAGCAAATGCTTGATAAATCTAGGACTGAAAGCACTAAGTGCAAGGGAAACGCTGCTGCGATCGTGCAATTTGGTGAATCAATGCATCTCCCGCCAGCCGCGCGAACCAATTCCCAACGGCACAAGCTCATTAGTCACCGGACCTTAGCAACTATCACCTCCAAGCGTTTCTCAGGAAACCAAGTGGTGTATTCCAACCTGCAGTAAAAACCTTGCCTCTGAGTCGGATGCAGGAGTATATTTATGTTATTGTTTGCTTGTTAGGCACTCATACAATAAGAAAATACTATTTCAAAGCTCCACCCCCCCTACCATTGATTGATTGGCATTGACAAGGTGCAGTCGCCCGAGTGCATTGATTCTCCTGCTGATAAACGATGGGCTCTGGGACACTACGGTCTTCTTCTGCCCCTCTACACAGTAATTACAGTGCCTACGGATTATTCTGACACAGTCATGATTTTTAAGTCGCCTGTATCTTAGCTATATTTTACTAAAGTGTGCACATGTGTTAAGAGCAGGCTGAGGGATTGAGTGGAGAGACAACAGGCAGATGGAGGATATTTCATTTGTCTGGAACAGCACTTAATATTCCACTGTTACTCGTCAGTAGACGACGGCTGTTTCTGACTATTGTCGGCACTCTTCACCAGACATATATACCTATTGTCCTCATGGTCTTTTTAGCGATTGACCTTAAGAGAAGGTTGCGCTAATTTACAGAGCCTTTGCTTCGATGCAGGATTTGGGATGACCTACCGTGTATCAAAATTGCAGTCATGGGGTTCAAAAGAGGACCTGTTTCTGTCAACACTAATAACAATTCCATTGATCTGTTTACCAAGTAAAATGTGGAGGTGGTCTTGTGCTGAAGGGTGAATGGCCTACCACACTGTCGGTAACCACAGAGATGGGCCTTTTGCTAATGGTCCATATGAGCGTGGGGAGTGGACGACAGTGCAAGACATGGAGGTCTTGGGAGCTGTTAAGACGGATTTCTGAACTCTGTCCTGGTGGCGCAGAAGTTCAGAAGGCCAACCTAATTACTTGGAACAGGGTAACCTCTGGACGAGCCAGACCAATCAAGGTAGCGATCGCGGCGGTCAAGACTAGGTCTCAAGAGGGGTGAGGGTGACTGAAAGCCCGCAATGAGCACACAAAGCAAGATCACTTACAAACTACTCCAAACAGTTGTTATATTAAAAATATATACACATTTATTTCAAGGCCTTTAAAACAATGACCGTAGCGAGAAAATCACAATATAACGATATTAAACCAACACATACCATACCAATACAATATATATACAAATACGACAGTCTCAAGCGTTAGATGCACGAAATGGGTAGTCCACCTAAAAGGGGAGGAAAACAGGCAGTGCGATACAATGCTTTAGACTCAGTTCGCCTTCAGAGGCACCTAACTAGATGGAAGTCCGAGCCCTGCGAAGAGTAGAGCCTTGTGCTCAAAAGTACCTGCACACGCTGGTGCCAACGGGCAAAAGGGGAGTCTCTTCTAAGGAAATCAGGCAGTTCAGTTCAGTGCACAAATGAAGGGGAACAAGTTCCGCGACTCCAGCGCAGCCTCCACAGTGGGCAGAAGCAGAGCGCGAGTACGGCAAAAGGGTGCTGTTTTACACAGCGGGGAAAAGCAATGGGCTCCTGCATGAGGGCGACCAGATCCTAGCTAAACTACTCACCGGTCCCCGATGCAAGCAGACCCAGGCTTCTCCGCGTCAGTTTCAGCAGCTGGCAGGTTCAGAAGAGCAGGGAACGCCTCGTCGTCGTGTTGAGTAAAAAGACGTCCCAATCGAAGAAACCTGCACAGTTTTGTCACCACAGCAGGGCAACGGAGCGGCCGTGTGTATCTGAGCCAAATGTACACTACTCACTTCCGACCTGGGAACGCCAAGTGTACGAAGCGTGTGAGAGTGACAAGGACTCGAAATACTACACAACCTGGCGGCGGTTACAGAGCAAGACTTCCGTGTAAGCTGGTCAGTCAGCTGGATGGCCCAGAGACGCTTCCGAAAGCTTACTGGCAGGAGATGATGAAGATGCCGAGAATAGCTGTTCCCGCTATTCCAAGGGACGAAGCACCAGTACAGGCCTTCTGGTTCGATCAAAGGTGAAAAGGGTTTCACAAGGCGACGGCAGTGCAGAGGAGAAGTCCTTCAGCGGGTCACCAGCGATTCCTCGGTCCAGCCTCTTGGTTGCAGGATACTTGGCTCCTGTATTCCTTCGTTCGTGAGAACTCAGGAGATCGACATGGTAGTGGTGTTTCCAGCCCCCTCTTATCCACGGTTCCCTTCGCGCCAAAACGGAGGGGACCCAATGGGAGATCCGCTCATCAACACTCACACCATTCGTGGACCAATCACGGACCACGGTGGTCCCAGGCACTCACACCACCCTAGACTCTCTGGCACCCAGGATGTGTATTGGGACCAGACATCCCAGCCCACATCCTGGAGGCACACACAAGACATGTAGAAGCCCGCGAAAGCATCCGTGTTTCGCGGGAAAGTACATGCCCAAATAAGGAAGGCCCCGGGTCGGCTCGACCTGGGGAAGGTGAAGGGAGCAAGACGGTCAGCGGACAGGACAAAGGAGCCTCGTGGTCTGGCCATTTAGGGAGCCAGGCCACCATTTTGGGCTAAGCGCGAGAAACGTGCTTAGAATGCCAAAAGGAGCTCAAAACACAAGAAAACGATCGCTGCCACCATTCCCGTCCCTGAATCACTTGCACCGATCAGATACAATCCTAAACGAGTATCTAGGGCCTGTAGAAGGCTAGAGACCCAAGAGAGCTGTAACTTAGCTTACAGTGCCCTCTTGTGTCATGTTGCACGAAAGCCGCAACATGATAAAAGAAACTACGAGAAACAGCGTTCCCCGGTACTGACTGTCTTAAGGGCATGTCAGTTTCCCCGTAAGAAAGGAGCGAAAGCCCAGAGGAGTGCAGCAGAAGGCTGCACTTCTCTGGCAGAGTCAAGAACAAGGTGAAAAACAACAGCAAAAAGTTTAGGGGTTGCCACATGGAAGGAAAATTACCTACAATTACGAAATCTTTCCTAACAGGAGCCCCTCTAGCACATGTAGCACAGACACATTCCCACAGTCAAGCCCGCCAACCCCACATACAGGCATTGTCTCAGAACAGTGATGAACGCATTGAGATGCGGCGAGCGGAGCACACTGGATGGCACGTTCCACAATGCATGGCTAAGGCTTATCAGAGAACCTCTGACATAAATGGATGTGCGGCCCATGCAATTAGTACTAATGATGTGCTCCACAGCCAGACCCAATGAGATACCTTAAGTGCACACGATTTCGGAGTCCAAACTCATCCCGCTAAGGTCAGTCTACCACGGAACCATTTCCACTGCTGTCTGAAATGGTTTGAGACCGTAGTTTTCTCTGACAGTATATGAAATTTGGTGAACCTAGATGACTGTTACAAAGAAACCTATGACTGAAGATGTTCTGTGAGAGATACCATGAACCCTTAAACCGCCTTACCAGTCTGCACACCATTTGGCATGCTGATAAGTGCTTGGATCAGGGTCTGGTGTGCACATAAAGGGCAGACCCGTCTACCAAAAAAGTGGGCCACATTGGCAAATGACAAACCTGTGACTTTCTGTTGATGAATATTTGAAAAAGTTAGTAGCACTCTGGGGTTCCATGTCTGGCATGTGGTTGGTTTTGAATCCTGTTGAGTGTATAACACTGTTCAAAAGGGATCTATGTGATATTTTCGAAAATAAAATACTGAATCCCAAAATACCGATTTCATTTTTCTTTCACCCCATTTCACCACTTACATATGCGAAGGGGAGACGCCCACAACCCTCCCGTACCTCTCCACATTGTTTTTATTAACTTTACCCACCCCTCCACATATGCACACATTCATATGCTGTGAAATGGGTAATCCAAAATTCGGTATTTTGGGATTCGACATTTTTTGCCGCGAAATTATGGGGTCATTCGTCAAAAGGTGCCAGATGTTCAGTGCAGTAAGCCTGCACCACTTTACCCCACAAAAGTAGCCGCACTGGCCTGTCGGCTCTGCACTTTGGACACTGACCTAATGGTCAGCAGGACAAGCCTAGATTGGGGATTTATTCAGTTCCACAAAGTTTGGCTAAGTCAGAGGTGGAAAGACTACACATAGGGGGTCATTATGACCCTGGCGGTAGGGGGTTAACAGGGCCGGTAGAGCTGCCACCCCGTTAACCTCCCACCGCCTCATTACGAGTTCTCCTCGCGGGACCCGCTAAGGACGCCTGGTTTTACCAAGGCGTCCTTAGTCAGGTCCCGCGAGCAGACCAGGATGCAAATAACGGCTCGTCATTAACGGGCCCGTTGTTTGCATCCTCCCCATTCCCATTGAGCCCTATGGAGGTTCGAATGGGAATGGGGATGTACAGGGTCTGGGTTCCTGGAATGGGGAAATACCAGGCCTTCCAAGGTCGGTTCCAAGGTCGGTTCCCGGACCCGGTACCCGGAATGGGAGTAGCCATGCCGCAAATAGCGGCATGGCTACCTCCAGGGTCGTAATGACCCCCATAGTCACTATTTCACTAAGACTACACATAGTCCACTATTTCACTACGACTACACATAATTCACTATTTCACGAAGACTACACATAGTTCACTATTTCACTAAGACTACACATAGTTCACTATTTCACTGAGACTACTCATAATTCACTATTTCACTAAGACTACACATAGTTCACTATTTCACTAAGACTACACATAGTTCACTATTTCACTAAGACTACACATAATTCATTTTTTTCACTAAGACTACACATAGTTCACTATTTCACTATAACATGAAAGTTGTGATCTAGTGCTGACTATGCAGGAACTAATTGGACATATAGAAAAACAAAAAACCAAGAACTAATAAGTCCGAAAAAAGGCCCACAAACACAAACCAAACACTCCAGCATACATCATATCCGCGGTCCTTTGCTAAGGAATGGTGCCCACCCTTTGTGCCCCGCTTCTCCATTTCCTTCAGCATTCGCACACCAGGTCCAAACATGAAGGATGAACTGTTCCCATAATCAGTCAACGCGCAGCAAGTGAGACTGGTGCCCGCCACCGGAGCGCTGAGTCTCCGTGGAGCACAAGTGCCAGCCAAACATCCTGAGGCAAGGCGGTGGCAGACAGCTTCACACTGTGTCATAAGCCATTAGATATCGCACTGCTTAAGCAGCTCCACAAAACCGACAGCCTCAACTGCCGCGATCACAAAGCATCAGAATTCATTACCGCAGGACGCTCCCAAGCCTGGAAGCCCTTCCTTCCTTGGGTGGGATGAAAGCCCCCAACTGTTCCTACAATTAACCAGAACAAGTCCACATTCTCCCGGGAAGACAAAGAACAGAGGAGAGTGTGTCTGGAACAAGTCTATTTTCTGCCTCAAATCATTTAAAGGTTCCCCCTGGCTGCTGTCGGATGACATGTACCACTAATGGGAAGTTTCTGCTTTACCGCTTGGAGATGCCAAGGTTTTAACAAAGCAAACGAAACCTCACCCTCTTCTCTCGGCCCTCAGCTAGTTCCTTCCACGCGCTAAAGCTGCAAAAAGAAGTTTTGGATGATGATGTGTAGGCATTTTTCCAGTTTAGGCGCCAATTGCCCATCTTGCAGCTAGTGCTAACCAGTGCCCTGGAGAAACATGATTTGCTCTGGTACTCGCATCATACGGCAGCCATTACTATCATTTACCAGGTATCATCACACTTCTCTTAGGTTTTGCCATCAAAAGCCCAGGTACTCACACCATTGGCATGAAATGCCAGGGTTCCCACAACTTTAGAAGCATATGGGCACCTGGCAGTAAAAGGTCTCATTATGCCCAGTTAAATCAACTGAGCTCTATTCCATTATGCCCCATGAGGGCACCAGTGGTTCCCAAGATGCAGCCTTCGGCCTTCCTGGAGTGTTTTACGTCGCATTTGGAGGAATGTCAATACTATCAGTGAAGCAGTGCATTCTTGAAATAGGTGGTTTCCAAGAGAACTGAAGACTTTGTTCCGTTTTCAAGTAAGCCTTCTATGAATTAAGTATTTACCTATGGAATATTGTTGGCTGCAATGTGTGGAATGCATGCACACCTATAGTGCGTTGAGAAGTTCCACCAGTGCCCTTCTTTTCCACTTCAGTAAAGAAAGCAGCCATGTTAGGAGGGTATTGTCCAATGTGACCTAATGCCAATTTGATCTACTCCCATTTGACCGTATCTGTCTGGCCTAATTCGGTAGGTCAAATGGAACACATTAATAAACAGATAGTTGTGGGATGGGGTAAGGGAATAGGTTGAGGTGGGCAGAAGTAATGGGGTGTGGGGGGTTTCCCCCTCATTAGTGGGGTTGCGGGAGTTCTCCCTCCGCAGTAGGTCAAAATAAATGAGGTACAAAAGATTTGGTCAAATGGGCAATAGGTCAAGTTTTTTAGGTCAAACAACCCATATCCGTTGGCATGGAGGAAAAAGAATGAGGTACAGCGTGCAAAGATACTGGCATTATTTATCCATTCCTTATTTCTAATGTGTTTATATCATTTTGGGCAAAACAAAGGAAAAAATCAAACAAAGCAATGCATAGCAGTCCAACCTCCGCCGCCCTCCCTGGAGTACTCAATCAGTCCACTCATCTCATGTCAATTGTGTTGCTAACTGCCTGTGTCACAGCCGCCTATCCACCCAATACTTCTACATTAATTCATTGATGTTCTCAACCTGTGTTTCCGACCTTTCGGTTCTCACCGAAAAAGTCCTCAAGGTATATCTACTAGACTTCACAGCAGCATTTCGTCTGTATAGGACGTCAGTGCATTTAGGAACATTCCCCAATCCATTTCTATCTCACTGCTCTCTGCTTCCGCCAGGCCTGTTACTCTGCGGATACCCGTCTTGGCACATCATGCAGCCATGATTCAATTAGGGGTCCCTTTAAACACTTCCATGATATTGCCGCCTTCCTCTTCGGCAGTAGCACCAAGAAACCGGCTACTTTTCTTTTCTGGTTCTTCTTCTTCCCTCCAGGAAACATTCTTAACAAACACACCGTACGGGTACATTCAAACCCTTCCCACACCAAGTTATTAACCATCCCTGTTACCATAATTTCCCAATAACAGAGCACTCCCAAACCATATGCCAAAATCCTGCGGGCTCCTGTGGGCATCTAGGACGTCTGGCGTAGTTGCTGGAGCTTATGGCATTGCATTTTAGAGGGGTCAGGTAGACGCAATGTCAGACATGGAATTGTATTTGCATCATTATGGCATTCCTTGATACTTTATTAACTTGCAAGTAAATCTTGGACCATTCACCTTCTTCTGGTGGTTCCCCCAAATCCCTTTCCCATTTCTCTTTCACATTCAGTTGGGGCAAGGGCTTGTTATTCAGTAGCCTGGATATTGCTTGCCTTTCCCTTTCCAAGGTCAGTACAGTGTGAAGTATTGGTGTGACCTGGGACTCCTCTGGTAAGGATTCCCCTTGCAGTCTTAGGGACTTAACCATCCTGGCAAAATCCAGGAACTGTCCCAACGGCATCTGAAAGTTCTCAGCCAATTCAATGAAGGAGAGCAGCTGCCCACCATCAAACAGAACCCCTATCCCTGGACACGCTGCTCTGGCACATTTGTCATCTCGTACATGCTTGACTATTGTCGCCAGTCTTTCATCCGTCCTTATGGAAAGCCTGGGCTATACCCCCCTTCAGACAAAGCTTAGCTCAGGCGCCTTTCCATGCTAGCTGTACTACACAGCCTATGCACGACGTACCAGACATACCCGTGTGTCTCCAGATCATTTATCTACTCTGAATTCGGGCCCAGGTCCCTGCCCGCCCAGATGCCCCCCTGCACAGGGGTCTGTATCTGCAACCCACCAGCCCCCTTACCTGCACTTCTTTGACACCTGCTGTCTGCACTTTAACCCTCGCACTTGCCACCTGATGGCCACACTACATATTGTTTTTGATCCCTAGTAGGGCACTTGACCATCCTTCCCTGCCCCTGGCACTTTTCCCCCCCCCTCTCCCCTACACTTGCGTGATCTCAATATCACAGGGCCTAGTAAGATCGCTGTCTTTGTCCTTCCTCTGTTTCCCCTCCCTTGCCTCATTGCGCCTTCAAACACTTGTGTATAGGCGCATTATAAATGCCATATCATATCATATCATGTTCCATTTTAATGATTTGTAAAGCACTGATCACAACAATATTGACCACATAGTGAAACCTTTTTTGTTGACTTTTATTGTAAAAATATGTAGCTGCACCAATTACCAAGAAAAAACATTTATAGAAACTGTTTCAGAGTTATTTTGCATTGGTTATGAGAGAATTCACCTTAGAAGGATTCAATATGCTTACCACATTAAGCGCTGCTTGGCTTGGCTGCCAGGCTTCCTTTAACCAAAACCAAAATACCGATACAAAATACACATGCAGGAACTATTTTCCCAGCAATAGAAGACCCTTTCTAGTAAGCTGTGTTTTTTAGAAAACGATATGTGATCATGTGTTGTTGTAGTTTCCTTTAAAACTGAGCAGAAGCATGCCTCTTATAGTGTGATTGTCATGAGCCATTTGATGCAATGAATTTGTCACAGTAGATGATGTTTTACATGACATAGGCAAAGGATGGTGGCTTGTACATCTCATGAAACATGTCACTAAATTGCTAAACATGCTGAGCTGCTGTGTTGGTGTTGTAAATATGCAGGTGCAACGTTTCAAACGAAGGAGAAAATATAGGCTGTGAGAATATTATTGATAACATGGAAGTGGGTAGGTCTGGCATTTATAGAAGTAACTTCTGGCATTAAATTGAATTACGGTTTAGGCTTTATGACTAGTGGATTAAGTTTAAGCCAGGTGAACATTACTGTAGGGAATGTTCCAGCCATTTAATTGAATTGGTTTTCGTTTCTGCCACATCCTAGAGCGTCTCTGGACTGCCAGGTAGGCAGCAAGGTAGCCGGGCAGCACATGTATGTATGAATTATTTTCCAAAGAATTAGGCCTCGATTATATTGTCTCATGAAACCTACCCCAGAAAGTCGAGCCCAATATGAAATAATGGTTTGTAGCCTTGGCATACGCAGACAGGTACATGTTAACTGCAAGGACATGCTTTTAACGTGGGCGAACAGCAGGTTTTGAGAGTAGCTTGGCGTGCCACGTTGTCTGGTATACACGGGGGAGAATAGCATTGTATCGAGTTTGTTGCAGTGTGGAGCAGATTTCTCTCTCCTTACTAACACCCTATGATTAGGTCATCTACGTTGGGATGCACATCGAATGTAACATATTACTGTACTAACCCATTAGGATAGGGCAATTTATGCTGACTTAGGTTTGTATGGGCAGTAGCCAATACAATGGTTAGACTGTGGTTACACCTAATGTCTAGAATATATACAAATGTATTCTAATTTTGTCGTTTTGCCTGTAAACATTAGAGTCTGATGTGGGCACGCCGAGAGTTTTCCGTTTTTTAGTCCCAATAGACTGGCTGATCTCCAACCCATCAACTGCATTTGCATTAAAGCTGAATCTCTTCAATGTTTTTTGATTAATCGAGGTTCTATTTGTGGTAACTCTGATGTGAACTCCAGTGCCTCCCGAGAACACTGGGGTCCCCCGCAGCATGTACCGGGCCACAGCGCCTGCCTCCAGAGAGCATTTTTGTGTGCACCGCAGAGGTGAGCAGACACGTCTCTAAAAGCCTGCCTGGTTGCTGGATTGGGTGCCCTGGGCCGGCTTTGCAGGCAGTTCATGAGGGTGCAGTATCGGGATGACTCAGAGATCACATAGTAAGTTGAGAGCACTATTTTTGTATAAAATACAGCGTTATAAAAGATATATTCTGTTACTGCTTGTGAATTGATGAAGCTTCTTTTAGCGGGGAAAGACAATGTTGTATTTTAAGTGATCGTCCTATGATAAAAGGACAGGATATCCCTCAGTTCTAGAGTGAAGGGGACTCGAGGTAAGGAGACAGGGGAAGAATCTACATCATTGTCTAAATAAGTGTTTTTGTTGTTAGGCGTTGCAACCAATTGCTTATAGAAAGGTGTTTTTTGTTAAGTATTGGTAGTAATTGTGTAGACCAAGGTGTTTGTAGTCAGATATTTGTAGCAATTTTGTAAATAAAGGTGGGTATTGTTGGGTGTTAGCAGTTGTGTGAATAAACCTGTTTATTATTGAGGTGTTGAGGTGTAAGCATCAGAGATAGGAACTTTCGACATTTTGATAAAGAGAGCAGCGTAGGGCCAGTGTTAACAGAGCTTTGTGGGGGTATGGAGATGTCTTTGGAGCATATGTGTAAAGCGCTTCCTCAATATAAGGAAAAGATTTTAAAGTATCACAATGAGCAGGATCAGGGAACTGCGAGCAGAATGTCCAGACCCTGGCCTGAAGAAGGGACACATGATAAGAGTTTATTAGAACATGTGCACATGTACCTGTCAACCTATAAGGGGAAACCGTTATAGAATTGGCAGGACATTCTAGATGTATGGAAAATGTCTCTGGGAGATTAGAGTGTTTATGATAATGGCGGGGAGAGGTACACCCAGATGAACAACAAATCTCCACTGGCCCCATATGTGTCCTATCCTTCATGGCCTGCCACATGGTACAACAACACCCAGTTCACTTCTCCAACAGAAGATGGGAAGGCTACAACAGGGAAGTCTGGGGGCACCACCAGAGACTCAGTGATTTTAGAAATTCAGAACAAGGCTTTCCATCGAGTGGAAGCAGCATTACATAAAGCAGAGAGGGAGCTGACACAAGCAGTGCAGTGCCAAAACCAGCAGCAGTGGTGAGGGGAGGAGCAGTGTGCACCTATGGGTACGGATCAATGGAGGACAGGACAGATTCTTTTTAAGATTGAAAGTGAAATTGTCAACGAGCCCCACATCTCTGTAACTCAGATGACTCCAGGTGGTAAGCCCGTGGGTAGCATGTGAAGGATTGCAGCATACAGATGAATGCAGGGGCATGGCAAACTCTGATTTGTTAAGTGTAGAGGGAGGCCAGGAGGAGGATGATGACCGTCTGAGGGCTCAGAAAGTGCAATATCATGGTCCAAAAGGCTTTAAACATGATTCAGCTGAAAGGCCCTGGATACAATTAAGAGGTGAGCAAGGGCTTCCCAGGCTAAATGATGGGGAACACAGTTACGGTTTCTACAGAAGGGATAGGGTGGACTGCACTATGTGCCTTGGCCTCACATGGACCGAGTAAACTTAATGCAGGCCTTGCCCTCCCTTACAACAGGAGCTGGCAAGTGGATTTATGCTCTTGAGATATATACACCAGTTATCACGCTAGTTGTGGGGACATACAAAGCATGTTTTCTTCCCTGCTAGGAAAACAGGTGGACGAGATATGGAGAAAGGCTGGGTATAAGGAGGCAACGTTGAACAACAACACCCACGATGGCTCCCTGTTTAGCAACTGCCAAGCACAAGTATGGCAGGTTTTGAGGGACAAGTTTATTTTACTTATTTATTTTATTGTTTAAAGCGCAGACCTACATTGAGAGCAGCAGAACGCTGTACAGAGTGTGGGTAGCAGGCATTTGGGCTGGAATCTTTTAACAGTAGTACAGTACTGGGAGGTCTGTGCATCGGTATGTGCGTCCATTAAAATTAGTCCTTGGTCAGTGGTTGTTGAAAGAGCCATGTTTTGTGATATTTGCAAAATGGGAGCATTATCGGGGCATTCGAACTGACACCGGGATCGAGTTCCAGAAGGTGGGTGCATGACAAGAGAAGGATTGTTTGCTGGTCCTCTCTTTGCGGACAAGTTGTGATTTGAGTCGGTTGGTCGATTTGCTGCCCGAGGATCTTGTGCCACCAGATATGTGAAGCTTAGCCACTAGGTATGCTGGTGTGCTACTCATTTGTAGATGATACATGCAGTCTTGAACAGAATTCTGGCTTGGAGTGGAAGCCAATGTAGATCACATAGGATGGGGGTAATTCAGTCAAATTTCCATGCTCCCGTGCTGCAACATGGTGGACTGCTTTTAGGGGAGCCAAATGAGCAGCTGGGAGCCCTGTCAGGAGAGCATTTTCCCATCGCTGTGTGAGACCACAAGGGCCTTCACTACAGACAAGAAGTCTTGCAACGAGATGAAGGGTTTGATTGTTTGAAGGGTAGAGATTCTGAACCAGGCTATTTGGGACTTCTTGGCTATGTGTTTCTTGAAGGACTGATTGCTCTCTATGGTGAAGCCTAAGGAATTTTCTGAGTCTGAGAGTTGTGTATCAAATCCTTCTAGGCAAATATCATTGAGCCATTGTTGGACAAGTTGTTTTTTAGCAGGCGGACCGATGAGGATGAACTCAGTCTTAGATGGGTTTAGTTTGCAGTGGTTCAATTCTGGCGAGTAGTTGTGTAGTAACTACTTTTTCCAGGATTCTGCCAATAAGCTGAAAGTTCTGTAATGGGCCTGTAGTTGTCCAGGTCATCTGGATCTAGGGTTGTTTTTTTCAAAAGAGGTTGTATGAGACAAGTCTTGATGGTTTCCAGGAATTATCCTTTTGTGAGGGAGGCATTGATGATGCTCAGGAGCGTATTAAGCACCGGAGCATTCAATTGTTTAATGAAGGCTGGAATTATGTTATCAGAGTAAGAAGTAGGTTTGAGGAGGGCAATCATTTTTAGGAGATTCGGGGGAAAGAGAGTAGATAATTTGGTCCTTAGGGGCAGTGTGTGTGTTGGGGTGCAGGGGATGCTAATGCTGTGAGAGGTTGATTTGTTTGTCTATCGCATTTTGTCTTCATTAAAGAATGTGTATCTTCTGTTGCATTTTTCCTGAGGTGCATGTACCTCAGGGTCGGGGGAGGGTTTGGTACAATGCTTTACTACTTTAAAAAGGGATTTGCTCCTGTTAGAGGCTGCTTCAATGGTGGTGGAGTAGTAAGCAGCTTTGGCCTCAGTAATCAGAATCCTACAGTTTGCTTGCAGAGCTTTGAGGATGGTAACGTTTACTAAGTTATGGTTTTTGCACCACCATTTCTCCAGGGCTCTGAATGAGCATTTGTTGGAGGCTAGCTCGACGGTTACCATGGGCAGATGGTTTGGTTTTAGCCTAGTTTGATTTTAGGGGGGCATGAGTGCCCACCAGTTTCATAGCAGAATTGCTGAACAATTACACTAGGACTGAGGCTTCTAGCTCATTGACCGGGAAGGTTTTAAATGAGTGGCATTGAGTGAGGGGGTATTTAGCCTGACCTTTGTGAGCCATAGTCAAGTGGGTGACTGATAATGGAATGGCGGCGTGGTCAGACCAGTTAAGTGGGATAGGGTCTGCACAGGTGATGCAGGAGGATGATGTGAATTACTAAGTCTAGGGTGTTGCATTTGTTGTGCATGGGGGAGCACAATTTGCTTAAGGTCCATGGAACCGGTCAGTGTGAAAAGCATGGTTCAAATGTTCGGGGATGTTACAGAGGAAGACATTATTTGAATGTGCTAATTTGGCAGAGGAGAGTAGATTGGAGATGTCTGCAATGAAAGAGTCACTCCTGTGAGGTGGTCTGTAGATGAGGTGGAAGGTGATTCCTTGTGCAATAGAGGGAACTGGGAGGCAAGTGATTCAAATTAGCTTGGTCTGGGAGAAAGGATGATGCAACATGGCTAATTGCTCCTGTGGATGATTTCCACTCCGTCGCCTGCCTTTCCTGGGTGGTCGGCATGTTGGATGCAGTAGCCTTGGGGTAGGAGGTCATCGAAAACTTGTGGGGAGGGTCATGTACCCTGATATACCCAACATGCATTCCATCATGGCACACACGATGAAGGTAGATGAAGATCCCACACTTTACATACAGCAGATACAAGAAATGTGGCGGGTAGAGACAGGGGAGGCATGGGACAAAATTATTACTGTCTTTTATCACTTGTTACGTAAGGGCCTCCTTTGAGAGGTACAAGCTGATTTAGAGAAGGTGGTTGGGATAGAAGCAAAATCATGGCCAGAGATCCAGGCACACATAGTACATTATTGTTGACAGAAACTGGAGAAGGATAAGGACAGGGCAGAGCAGACACAGTGGGCAGAAGCAACGTTTGTACAGAAAAAGCTAGCAAAGCTTAGCATGGAAGGTGCAGTAATAACCAGCGCCACAGAAGGCCAACCTGAACAAAGCCCTACGCACAGGTGGATAGAGTGGCCTGTAGAGTTTAGGAGGCGAATGGGAGGTTTTCACAGAGGAGGAGAAAGCTTTTGGAAGAGCAGAAAGGGAGGATTCAGAGGCATGAGACCCTGGCTATGGGTGCAATGTTAGTCCTGTGGAAAGATAGATCATTTAGCACTAAAATGCAGGAGCAGGTTGAACATGCCCTTTAACTACAATGAACCAGCATAGCACCCCACCTTTAACCCGCAGCCCCAGTTTGACCCATATGGCCCCATACAACAACAACCCATGAAACCTCAGGCTTTGAATTTAACCCAGCCGTAGAACAATAACTCCCTGCCACAGGGCAAAGTAACTCACTACACGGGGGAAAGCATATTGGGGGACAATCCTTTCCCGCTCCCATGAACAAGTGCTCACCCCCAATTGGACAGCCTGCGGGGAGCTTTGTCATGCCCAGTACTATCAGTAACTACCAACTCAGAAAAGTAACCCTGAGTGGGAGTGAAGATAAGGGATCAAACATTCTCTTTATTGTTTAACACAGGAGCCACCAAATCCTGCATTAACGAGGGGTCATTCCCGATGTCTAATAAAACAATGGACATGCAACCATTTTCTGGGACTATTAAAGCGGTTGCATTAACTGTAAACATACCTGTCACCATAGCACACAAGAGCTTTCAGTCCCTTTATTGTATTCACAAGACACCCATGTGTATCTCCTGGGCAGGGACATTATGAGTAAACTGAATATGACTATTTCATTCTTGGAGAAGGGCATTGTGTGTTCCACACCCGGCATGTACTACACTAGGGCTGCCACAGTAATGCAAACACTTTGTGGCTATAGCACCTTGAGGAGCATACCACTCTATCCAGACTTGTTCCTTTGTGGGGTTATCATGTTGTTAGGTCTGCCAGGGATAAGAGATAAAATTCCCACATATACCTTCCGAGTTCTTTTTTATGCCAGCAGTCCAGCAGGAAAGGGCACCAGGTGCAACTATTGTGTTGCATTTGAACTCACTAATTACGAAGGCAGACATTGTAAAACTGTTCCGGTTTGGACGATGAGAATCTTGAATGGTGCACAGTTTTATTCATTGACCCAACACAGCGATTGAGGGATGTCACGGATGAACGGATATATCGAGGACACTGAAGACGAGCGGGAGATAGTATTTCAAATCTCCATACCCTGCCAGGTAGTAGTGCAAAACAGGGGCATCACACAACATAACCATTACACTTGCAGGAAAGTCTAGACAAGTTGCCGAGATACTTATGGACTAATGGCCCACGCGATGTAGGGCTTCTAATAAGCATAAGGGTAGTTCACATCAAGCTGAAACCAGGCACAGTTTTGCACAGAGTGAAACAGTATCACATGTCAAAGGAAATGGAGGAGGGAATTTATGCCACCATTGTGGCCTTACGGCAGTAGGGCATACTACAGCCATCAGAGTCACCATGTAACACAGATATTTATCCTGTCAAAAATACAAATGGGTCATCTTGCAGTATGGTTCAGGACTTGCGGCCATTGAACAATATTGTAGGGGCAGAATTCCCAGTGGTTCCTGATCCCACCACCACTCTGTGCAACATCCCCATTGCAGCCTCCTATTTTATTGGAATAGACCGAAAAATGCATTCTTCTCTATCCCATTACACACTGAGTCCCAACCCTTTACAACATTGGCTTTCAGAGGCCAAAGTGTCCAACACACTTGTTTGCCACAAGGGTACTGTGAGCCTCCTAGTATGTTTGACACCATGTTGCATATGGATCTAGGGAACTTACAAACACAGAGAAGTGTGATCCAGTACGTTTATGACCTCCTGGTCTGTAGCATGACAGATTAGATATGTAGGAATTGCTCAATAAACATGATGACCCTATTGGCAGAGAAGAGTTATAAAGTGAACAAGGATAAACTGCAGTATTGTCAGCACAAGGTTGTGTATCTAGGGCAGATGATATAATTGGCAGGAAGTAAAATAACCCCAGAAAGGGCCACCACAGTGTAGAACACACCACAGCCTGCCACTGTCAAGCAGATGCAAACATTTTTAGGTTTATGTAACTATTGCAGAGTATGAATATTTGACTATTCAACATACACCAACCCCCTACTGCAAGGGCTAATGGAAGCACAGAAAGCAAAAGGGCCAATTTTCTGGAGAGACCAGATGATGGAATCATTTCAGGAGCTTAAAAAAGCAATCACCAGTGCCCCATTTCTGGCTACACACGATTATAAAAAACAGTTATTTTGTTCTCACAATCTCACGGTCAGGTGATGACGGCTGTCCTCACACAGAAAACCTTACTGGAACATAAGCCTCTGGCTTATTAAAGTGATCTTCTGGATGCAGTCATACAGACACACATCCCATTCAAGCAGGCTCTGGCAGCTACTGCATTTGCTATTCAGAGATCATCTACCCTTACCATGGGGTTCCCTGTCACCCTTTATGTAGAGCATGCACTTTTTGCAATCCTAGAAAAATAAATCTACCCTCGCCAGCCAATAAGCATCAGGGTATGAAGTTATTCTGTCAAATTGCTCTATCCACATTGTGAGGTGTCGCAGTGTTAATACTGCAACAGATATCACAGAACCAGTACATGAAAATGACACGGTACTTGATTGCACTATGTATGAGGACACCACTGATGGAAGTGCCCGCATTATGCAGGATGCACTCAAAGAAGGGAAGGTGCTCTTCATTGATGGTTCATCAACAATCGATCAGAGCACTGAGGCCAGGTGCATGGGGCCAGCAGTGGTGAGCCTTGAATCAGTGTCATGGGATTACCACGTGTTAGTTAAGATGCCACTTCCCTTGTATTTTTCTGTGCAAGAAGTAGAGCTCATAGCCCTAATAACAGCATTTGAACTATCACAACAAGGGTACTCCACTACCATTTACCCAGATTCAGTGTCACATCCACAGTACTCTATGGCATGTCCAGATGGCGGAGGAGAACGTTTAAAAAAATCAGATGGTATGCCCGTGCAGCATGCCGCACTTCTCTTCAAGTTGATAGATGCATTAGCAATCCCTGTAGCAGGTGTGGACTTGTGGTAGTAAAATGCACAGCCCATACAAACAACACAGACCCAATTGCATATGGCAACTGTGAAGCAGATGTAGCAGCCAAAGAAGCAGCATATTTAGAAAACCCCAATGACATAGTGTCCTCTGAATGATCATTACAGCTGGTAGAAATAACAGTTCCCTATAATGCTCTTCTCCTGACACAGCTTATCAAATTACAAGCACATGCTCCCCAACAGGAAAAATAATTATGGACAAAGAGGGGGGGTTCTCCCTTCCCCTTAGACCTCATATGTGGACTGCCGATTTCACAAAAAGCAGCAATTCCCTGTGAACCACTCCCTGTTGCTCTCAAGCAGGTGCACTTTCCAACACACGCATGCAAAGAATACATTGCTAGCGATTTGCAAGAGGAATGGTTCATGCCAAATCTCCAAGAACTTGTTGCTGATTTTTATATCAAATTGTATTACTTGCCAAAGGGACACCACAGGTTGCACTCTCGGAACGTTTAAGGTGACATTGCCCTGCCCTTCAGGGCCCTTTTGAAACACTATGTGGACGTGGTTGATAGGTGTAGTAACTTTTTTATCTGATTGTTGTGGTTTACCTCTTCTCACAATGAATCGGAGCAGGTCCCTGTGCACCCCTGATGCTAAATCTGCAGCAAAATGTGCGGTGCATGACGTGTTTCCCCTATGGGGGATTTGTGACATTATCAGATCTCACAATGGCACACATTTTTTCAATGAACTGTTTAAAGAAGTATGTTGTATAAAAGCACAAATTGTGCTCTAATTATCACCCACAGGCCAATGGTGTAGTTGAGTGCATGAACAGTCTAGTAAAATAAAAACTGACAAAGTTATTTAACACATTAAACAAGTCGTGGTTGCACTGTTTTCCTCTCGCTCTATTTGCGCTGTGAAATCAGCCAGGGTATCACCTTAACCCACATGAAATAACAGGCAGAAGAATGCATACTCCTCTCACACCTGCACGCACAACCTCAGAGGCACACCCCTCTGCGCAGATTTTAGGGGAAGAGTTCCAGGGGCACTTTAGCAAGATAACAAAATCTGTCAGGGTTATATCTAGCCATGTTGGGTCCCATCACAGCGATCATGATCAACCTGTAGACAAGCAATTGAGGCGCATCAAGAGTCATCACAGTGCCTGCAACCACAGTTCTCCCCAGGCGATCGTGTTTTCACTACAAATTTTGTGCAGAAGTGGAAGCACCCTAACCATAAAAGTGGGTGAGTACCAAGGGGAGCATAGACTTTTTTGCATCCAACAACATTAGTAATTTCGTAACACCCATTTAGCTGACAGAATATTAGGGCCCCATCCCGGCATCGAAAGAACACAGACCGATCAGACAATCTATGCCTTATCTTGTTTTTCTTTTTTGCATTTTGTGTTTTGTTCCATTTATTCAGTTTTCTCTCCTCCAGGATGTTGCTGGCCATAACATTATTAACATTACTAATGGTGAAACTGTTTAATTACTAGGGTGTGGTAATGTTTCTAAACACATTTAGATACTAGAGAGGCTTAACATTTCTGTGGCCAGATGTAAAATACATATTAATAGCCCATGAGTGATCCCAGGTAGATCTGATGATGTGCATCACCACACAAAAGACAATGGGCCTCATTACACATTAGGTGGTAAGGGTTTACCGGTACCAGTAAGGGCACCGGTACCGGTAAACCCTTACCTCCTTACTACGAGTTCCCTTTGCGGGACCCGACCTTAACGGCTGGTTTTACCAGCCGTTAAAGTAGGGTGCCGCAAAGGGACCTTGGAGCTAATTACGGTACCGCAATTTGCGGTACCATAATGAACGCCTTCCCCGTTCCCATTATGCCTTATGGGGGCAGAAATGGGAATGGGGAAGTGCCTTGGTGAATGGGGAATTACCGCCCCCGCTCACCTTGGAGTAGGGCGGTAATTCCGCCATCCACCAAGGCGGACACGGTAAAATACCGGCGGCAACCATGGCGCTAATAGTGCCATGGTTACCACCTCTTGTGTAATGAGGCCCAATATATGGTATGGCCCCATGAAGGCAGTGGGGAAAGAGAAATCGAGTGACCCCTGTTTTGTCTGTTCATTGATTCCTTATGCAGTGGCCACACCTTGTTTATTCATACATCAAGAGATGTCACCAGAAGTAGCAAGTTGCTTAGTTCACCTAGCCTTATGCAGAGTGCAGGGCACTGTGCAGGGACATAAGGTTCATATATAGTGGGTGGAAGTTAACACAGCATTATATGACAACAATTATGTGGAGTTAAAGATGATAACAGAGGCAATCGCCTGAGTGATCTCAGCCATAGGTATCAAAAAAGAGGACATGGGCAAATAACTGACTTTCAGGGAAAGCAAGTTTGTAAGAATGAGTTGGTTTTCACGGTATCACATGCATCACATTCTTCCAATGATATAAGGTGGGGCATGTCTCATTGTGGAGGTAGACATACGTTACAGATGAGAAGCTCTGTCTTCTATAAAGGCGATTAGGCTGAAGGGCTGATTGGATGCAGGGCAGGGGGAATGTTTGGGATACCCAAGAATGTGGTTCTAAAAATAAATGGAACTTGTTCTGCCATATGGGGCAAGTACACAAACAGTTTGACTTGTATACAGTCAAATAAACACCCTAAAAAAGTTATGAAACTCGCATGGTTCTCCTTGTGTTTCAGAAGCAACAGCAGCATGTTTGTGGGGACAAACTGGAACTGCAATGTAACTGTCAATCTTCCTGATATTGAGGGGGTACCGCTGCTCTCATGGCCCTATTTCGGGTGTGTGGTGAACTACATACACTCAATTGCTGCTGTCCTGGAAAGGTGTCTGTTCCATGACAACCTTGCAAGCTCCCGTCCTGGTAGTACATAATGTTAACATCACTGCAATCCACAAGCATCCAATGGCCAAGCCTGTGTACTTGTTGCATCAGTGAGTTCACCACTTTTTGAGCCTGCGTCACCGCACCCACAGCAACTATCTGTCTCAAGAATCAGTCAACAGGCTACATTAAATAACCTAGGAATACAGACTGTTCAGCCAAGCAGAAATTATGTTTTCTTCAGTTCTTGCTCCAGGAGTGCAAGACAGCAAGCAATGGCAAGTGGCTTCAAATAATGAGGTGGGATCTCATTCTAATGACCAATGACACAGATAATGGGTTTGATGCTATTAGGGAAGAACTTCGGGCCATAAGACTAACCATCTTGCAGAATTGTTATGTTCCTGATCTCATTACCACCATGGAAAGAGGAGTTTGTGCTAAACTAGGCACTTCTTGATGCACATAAATACTCTCCAACGATGCAGACAGTGGCAATCTCACACAAGCAATACATGTGTTACACACCCTGCACACCACCATGGAAAAGGAGGGTTCAGGTGCAGAATGATGATTGGTTTAAATTGATTTTCTCATGGGTGCCCTCATGGATGAGCAATCTTCTCAAAGTGTTGATGCCGATTATACTTCTGCTCTTTGTTATTTTTTTTACGTGCCAACTGCTCGTAGGATGCTGCAAAAGACTGATGGTCAAAGTAATGCCCATGATGACTCTCACAATACAGCCTGTTGCCTATAGCCCCATGATGAAAAATGCCCACACCCAAACTGAAGCCTGGTCTCCCAAGGACGAGCCTCGCATGGTTCGAATAGAACACCCCACTGGGCCAGAGGGAAAGGGAAAACTGTTTGAATACCCTAACGATCCAGAATATTATTTTGAAACGTATATTGTTTGTATGGGGGATGGAGATTGTTGTTTTTTGCCATGTAGCCCATCAGAGTATACAGAGGATTTGAGAATTGTGATGAAAGTGTGGGTACCGAAAATTCCTTTTGAGAAGATGAAAGAGATGGTCAGTGTAGTTTATAAATCAACAAGAGGGGGAATGTAAATATGGAAGTGCAACATTTCAAACGTAGGAGAAAATATTGGCTGCAAGAATATTATTGAATACCATGGAAGTGAGTAGGTCTGCTATTTACTACTGTCATTTTATTGAATTAGGTATTAGGCTTTGTGACTAGTGAATTACGTTTAGGTTTGGTGAACATTATTATAGAGAATGTTTCTGCCATTTTACTGAATGGTTTTAGTTTCTGCTGTATGCTATAGAGCAAGGTTGTCCAACATACGGCCCGTGGGCCACAATGCGGCCTGCCAAGCCATTTTATGTGGCCCGCGAGGCCCTATGTTGGACAACTCTTGAGGTTTTTCTTTTAAATGTGTCTGTGATCGCAAAACTGTAACTTCATCTGGTGACCCCATGGGGTCAACAGATGTAGTTACAGTCCTCAGCCATGAAGCGTTCATTTATTTATTTCTGCAATGGAAACATTGCAGAAATAAATAAATTTGTCAAGAAGATCTTGGGACTTGATGATGGAGGAAGGAGAGACTAATTTGTATCGCGGCATAGTGAGAGTTACCTCGGGAATACCATTAATTTTCAGTGAGCGCGGGTCCATACAATTGCCCAGTACTCCCACAAACTATGAACAATGGGATTAATATACTAGCAATTACTTTGCATTTAGATATCCCATTTCAGGCAAGTAGGATCCACCATGCAAGAGAGGAACGGGCTCCGTCCCAGACATGCACGTTCCTCTCTTGCATGGTGCTCCGAGGGTCAAAAGGCGAGCCGAGATGACGGGAGGAGGTGGTGAGGTGAGGAGGAGAGAGTGCTGGCCCGGGCGAAGGATTATGTGGACAGGTGCTGTGCAGGAGTTCCTCTCGGCGTGGGCAGCACAGTGGATTCCTGAACCCCTGATTAGCCGTGGGTCCCTGCTCAGAGGGCCATTTTGCGGAGTTACTTTCAAGGTTTGTCATCTCTGGACATATGTTTAGCAGGGGTTGCGGCGACACAGCCTGTCTACCCCAAAAATCGTTCTTTTGAATTGCGAATGTCACCGAAGATGAACCTTTATCAGCTGAGAAACGTAACCTTTGCAGTGCTTTTTTTCCTCGTCTCGAGGCAAAGAACAACAGCAGGAGCTCAGTTACATTTACCTATAAGCACAGTGCAGATTGATGAAAATGTCCATGCATTATACCAAGTACATTGGACATTATAGATGTGGCCAGTGGGGTATCAAAGCATGACGAATACTACATGTACAGCACAATATGTTTCCCTAGTAGTGCCCCAATAACACACTGCAACCTGCAAATGGGCCTCAGTGGACCATCTGCCAAGGTTTCTGGAAGTTGCTTATGATCTTGATCTGTGATCTATGATATGATCTGATATGATAGGTTATGTATAACACGCTTAATACCCATGTAGCAGTGATCCCAATCATAAAAGTGAAACAGGCAAGCCCAACAGGTATAACTTATTTTCACTCTTTTGGTAATGCAGTCTAAGGGCAGCCTATACCCTTCAGGAGAGGTGTGAGCTGATACAGTTGCAACACAAAAAAATATAATAGTACTATGTTCCCAAAATACCTTAGTTCTTGTCTTTCGGATCTCAGCAGAGCCAGGCTTTTCAGCATCAGACCAGAAGCATGGGTGCCATTGCGCTGGGCTGGGGTCAAGTCGGAGAGCAGCAGCGATGGGCCCCAATGATGCAGTTCTGTTTGGCAGTGGTGCGGATTTGCAGGTAGAAAACGCTGGGAACAGTAGGCCGTGCTAAGTGGATGGCACTGGAAGACTCAGTGACCTCTGGGCCCGGACGAGGGAATACTTGGCTGACACAACACAGCATATGGTTACGGCAAAGATGTCAAAGCTTCAGCATTGTCATTGAGCAGAACTCTGAGATTCAGGGGTGGTGTAGCGTCGAGGTCCAGGATGATTATGATGGTGTCAATGGGGCCAGCGCTGAGCAGCTCCGCTCAGGAGGGCCATGGGCCCGTGTGGGGCCAACAGGCCAGTGGGCAGACCGCAACAGGCCTGCTCGAGCCATCCTGCTATTTATACAAATCTCGGGCTGAGCAGGGCCTGATGGGAGAAAGGAATTGCGCTACAATGTGCTCTTCTGCTGGGCTATGCCTGCTGGAGCTTCCCCCTACATGCGGGACAGGCAGCTCTGCAGATGCTCAGAGCTTCCGGGAGGGCGGGGGGTTGGGGCTGGGTCAGGGCCTGCCTTCTCACCCTCGCTTAGCGGGGCTTCCCAGAACTGACCCAACCCCTGCCCTCTTGCATGCAACTCATACTTAGCTGGCAGGGGAGAATCTGATCTCAAGGGCAGATCTCCCAGGGTGAGGCTTACCCATTGCACATCAGATTTGCTGACCCCTGCTATGTTCCCAAATGTGGGATACACGACTGCATTATTTCTGGTAGTGGGGGACTGTGTTCGCGCTCTCCCCCTGATTTATTGGTGAAAGAAAAGTTGAAGTGTGCACTAGGCCTGCTAGGTTGCATACTTTAAGATTGTGCTCACATTGCGTTTCTTCAATTAGGTTCACCTTTCGGTGATCGCTTTTCCACATTTTATCTGTTGAATTGAATTATGCTTCTTTCATCACCACAGAAGTAATGTGTATTACAGAGATAAGCTGCCATATGTATTGGGCCCACTGCACATGCTCAGGCAGAATCAATCATGCTTTGTACAGGACAATGCTGGCCTAAATTGGGAACAGCCAGCATAGACATGTTGCTACAGGGGCATATTTTGGGTACAACCAGCATGACAATGTGTTACATCAGTGACAGTGCTGTCTTACACTGTGGACACATTGATCATTAAAATGTGTTGTGTTGTAAAATGTTTTTTTCAGCTGTTGGTGACATGGAATTTTCATGTTCCCCTTTAGAAATGATTGTAAACTTATGGCTTTTTGGTCACCTTTTCTACGGTAAAATGCACCATTTCAACCCCATATTTGAAAAGGAATTCTTGGGGGGGAACCCCCCCAAACCCTCCCTAGAACCTTGTAGCTCCCTCGCTACGCTCGGTCGCCCCCACTATTTCAGAAAAATATTAACACATAGACACTGAAAGAAATCACAAGCAACTAACCTTTGATCACTGCCCATGACACCAAAAGCTATCTTTGAGACTGCATGGCCATCACTGTCTGTGATGCTATTGTGTCAAAGGTCACACAATATTGCTTTTTAATATACTGCTTTGGGTGAGGTTGTTGACTTTTGGCTCGCCGGCCCACTGGTGACAAAAAGTTAATGCTTCGGCGCCACATTCAAAAAGGTTGGAAAAGCCTGCTGTAGAGTCTCTAGACTGTCAAGTATGCGGCAGAGTTGCTGGCAGCACAAGTATGTATGAGTCATTTTCCAAAGATTTAGGCCTTGATTACATTTTCTCATGAAACTTTCCCCAGCGAGTCGAGCACACTATGAAATAACAGTTTGTGGACTTGGCATATGCAGACCGGTGCATGATAACTACAAGAACATGCTTTTAACGTGGGAGAGCAGCGGGTTTTGGGAGTAGCTTGGGTGCCAATATGTGTGGTCACACAGGGAGAATAGCATTGTATCTAATCTGTTGCGGTGGGGGCAGATGTTGCTCTCCTTACTAACTGCGCATGATTAGTTCATCAACGTTGGGATGCACAATTAATGTAACATATTACTGTACTAACCAATTAGGCATGCATGGCAACCCTCATGATTAAAGCTGGAGACTCCTGATTTTTCAATTAAAAACAGTGCTATTTTTTACTGTCTGCCGCCTAATATAATTATAACCCCAAATGCAATCCTATGGGACAATTACAACCTCACGATTTCTGTTGTGAAATCTCCCTCAGGGCCTTCAAAATATGAGCATGTCTGATTAGGATAGGGCAATTTATGCTAACTTTGTGTAGGCAGGAGCCAATAGGATGGTTAGAATGTGGTTAAACCTAATGTCTAGAATATATACAAATGTATTCTATTTTTGTGGTTTTCACCTTTAAATATTATTGCCTGATATGGGCGCGTCGAAGGTTATCAGTTTTTCAGCCTCAAGAGACGGGCTGACCTCGCGGCAACCAATTGCATTGTCGTTGAAGGTGTTTTTCTGAAATCTGTGCATCTCTTCGTTGTTTCCGGATGTATTGATGTTCTGCAGCCGAGATGTTACTGCTTGTCTAGAGCAGAGGAATGGAGCATTCAACGTGCTGTAGCCCAGGGCAGTTAGTCGGTCCGATAGCACAGCGAGCGCTTGCTTTGACATCTGTGCAGAGCCTGCTGACACAGGTTTGAATCCCGGCAAGGCCAAACTCAAAATGAGCACCACACCCTGTGGGTAATAATAAGCAGCGCTCAGATACCTGAGGGTTTGTAGCGTTACATAAATGCTAAATTATTATTATTATTATTAGTTGACTTTTGATTTTCCCAGGGGGTGCCAGTGGACAGATATTTAGGATGTCCCATTCAAAGTATACAGACTTTTAGCACAGATGGCTTTTCCCAGGGGTGTAGGGGGGGTGCCCAGGCCCTAGAGCACCTGCGTACTCTGAACCCCTGCTGCAGCCCAATACTCACTCGCTTTGCTAGTATTTTTTAAACAGTAGCAGCACCTTGTGTGGAGCGTGACCCACTAGAGCTGCTGACATATGATTTCCCCGGGGGGGGTTTGGGGAGGAGGGGTGCCAGTGGGCAGATTTTTAGGAAGTCCCATTTAAGGTATAGGGACTTTTATCGCAGATGGCTTTTCCCGGGGAGCTGCCTTGGGCTCCGGAGCATCCACATGCTCAACGCCCCTGGCGTGACCTGTGCTGGACAAGGTACAGCAATAGGGAATCATTTCCCAGTTACACAACTCCACTGGGGGACAGATTCACAGGTGCACCACTCCTTTTTCTCAGCATTCACAAAGTCAATCAATGAGAAATAACATGCAGCACGCAGCTCCTTTCTCCTGAATCTGGACATCAGATGGGGCTGGGCAGGCAGCTCAGACAATGAGGAATAACTTTTAATTCACACAACTCTTCTTTTATGGACCTGTAAAGAGTCAGACAACCAAGAATAGGTCTACAACCCACAGCTCCTTTCTCCCAATTTTGGGCTGTGTGAGTCAATGAGGAATAGATGGTGCCTTTGCTTCAAATGAATGCAGTACAGGGAAGAGACAGCAAGTAAAATTGCTTCATCCTTATATGACTGCACCTTCAGCATTACTCTGGCCACCAAAGTAGCACAAGTACAGGTGCCACCACTCACCACAAACTAAAAAAGCAAGACCCGAAGCCAGTTGTCTGTTTCCATTTATATCCGTTTTTAGCATCTATTGAATGTCAATATTTATTTAAAGTTTCTTCCAAATGCTTCAAAAATGTGTTACGGGTGAATATGTGTATATGTATTACATAGATTTCATTGTCCAAAAACTCCTATGCAACAAAAAGATCCAGTATTAAGCTTTCCTTTCCGAACTGGTCAACTCATAGTTCCACCATTGTTTTCTTAAGTTCCCAAATCATGTCATAACATGGTCATTAGGGTAATTTAACAGGGAGCAAATCTGTTGGCAAGCAGTTATGCTTAGTGAGTTAAGCACTAACTTCAGAGGTTGGAATGCAGGAAGGGCGCCCTCATTTCTTCATCCTTCCATTTTGTATCTATCTTGTACTATGGGTGATAATTACACCTATTATATCTTTGGAATGAGTTGTGTGAGGCGAACAGGCAATCTGTGGGTTATTTAACCTGTAGACTGTCCAGCACGCATCACACAACTTGCACTCACTACCCATCTGGCTGCCACCTTTCATTATGGCACTCTGTTGTACACACCGCACCGCCTACTCGCCACTGTCCTCCTAATAGATGTTGTGCCTTCCGGGTGCACACGCCGCACACCCCTGTAACACCGGACTGTAAGGCACACAGCAGCCCCCTGCAGCTCACCATGCAGCTCACCCGGTAACCTCCTTCTCCTGACGCCTATGTTTTGTGCATCAGCACGTTCCTATGTGCTGAATTGACCACCAAGCAGGCCACTCTGACTAATGTTGCACCGCGAGACTCCAGCGATGATCTGCCAATGTTCACAGTAATAGGCAGGCACAGAGAGCATGCACCAGATCCCTTGGTGTCCGCATTTGGCAAAGGTGACATAGACTGGACCCTGAACTTTCATGCCAATATGCACATTTAAACTTCAATAAATATATTTCCCTTTTCACATTGCAAACCAATAATTAGGGGTCGGAGCTGTAATAACGGCTTCTTAGAGCAGGACCACAGGTCGTACCAGGTGTTAAACACACTTGTTAAACTTGTACCATCTTCAGGGCCCATAAAGCCGAGTATATCCCTCCGATCAGGTCTATAAAGCTTAATTATTACAATACTTAGAGGAAAGAGGAATCGGCCATTGGGCACTACATAATTGTTTGACATTGAAATAATGTGTTGTGTGCTCCATCTCATGTTCCCCTCCTTCAGAAGTAGGGATCTTCCTGTTTCACGCATCCCACCTCCGTGTCAATTCAGAGTGCCTACGGAGAAGGAGAAATGGCCCCTAATGCCTCACTAAGCCAACAATGTATGCAGTGAGCAAATGTAACCATACGGGTAAGACAATTCGTAACCTTTAACCAACTGGTATTAACCCTTTTACAAAAAAACTGCATGGTAGTTCCAATGGACTGCATGGCGAATTCACTGGACAAAGAGCCTTTGTATGAGGCTATGCCTCACCAAGGTTCACTCCACAAGACCCACTAGGGCCCGTTACACTGTTCGACTAATCGCTCCCAAAGTATAGAGATGCAAAGCCGGATGCTCACGTTTCCCTTAACTTGCTGCAAAACTCTGGAACGACCTTCCCCCCTCATTGAGTGCTGAGAAATCTTATTGGGTCTTTCGTAAAGCTCTCAAAACTCACACCATTGTACTGTATGTTAACATGTATAATAATGCCCTTCCGTTAAAACAACTGTGTTACCCTTTGTTAAATACACCTAGGCTACCCCTGACTGTTACATGACTTAAACATGTTTGTACGACATAACTTCACTACTTGACTTGTACCTGTAACAGCGCCTCAATGCCTCCGGGTTGTATGTGCGCTATATAAATGAAATAAATAAATATGAACAAGACTACTGGCATACGTAAAATCTACCCCAGAAAAGCTTCTCCCATACTAACACAAGAGGGGCTTATATCTCTAGGTACCACAATGTGACTTGATCCAGAAAGACCCGCTTCAATTCCAGCCTGCCAATAATGAATGCTTTGTTTAAAAAAATGGAATTGCTATTTGAAAAATCATAGAAACTAAAGTCATCCCTATCAAATCACATCTAGTTTTCTATGTATGTACATAAACATCGGTTTTGATCATATGTACAACTCACCAACAAACCCACGCAGAAGACTAGTGCTCATAGTTCCATGTGTGAACACTGGAGTGGTATAAGTACAAACAGACCTTCCGTCCCCGCCATGACCCTTTTTATGCAGTATCTATTTATACCTTTAAAAGTAACATTGTCTATACCGGGAGAAGGAGTCTTCGCTGCAGTAGATTTCATCAAGCTAGAAATCATCTATTTCTTTACAACATATTTTGCTGCATATATATGTGAGGGTGGCTTTAGATTAATAATTAATGCAGAGGGGGTTAAGGCTGGAGGGCGCTGGGGTCTCCCCCTGAATATATTTGCAGCAACACCTTCAGGTATAAAAAAACATTCAATGATTTCTACTTCGATTAAAGAAATTCAAAGATATCACATAGAACCGTCTACACCTATACTTTTTTTTTAGCTTAAACGCATAGGAGAGCAGATAAACAAAGGTATGTATTGGAAACAGTCCACCACAAGTATTCCCAGTTTGAGTGTGTTCGTGTTGCAACTTTATACAATATATAGAGGTTGGCCTTGCAATGCTGAACATTCCCTTAAGAGGGGAGGGGCCTCGAGGGATTCTGTCTGGGTAAAGTCCTTCTTTTTAACTGAGCAAGGCCCTTCTCACCAATAGTCAGGGTCAGGATCGATGTTAGGGGCAATCTCAGCTTTAGGAGATGTGCTCTTTATTTACCTATGGTTTATTTGGTTTATAGTGACATTTTCGAATGCCATATTTTCGAAATGCCATTTTGTTAACACAAAATTTCTGGAAAAAAAAAATGTGAATGTTTTTTAATTTTATTTTTGAAATGGGGGGCTCCCCCTAACTCCCTGTTTTTTAAATTAAAACTTATTTTTTACTTACGAAACAAAAATAAAACATATAAAATAAAAAATAATACATTCAGATTTTTTTTCTGAATTTTTTTTTCAAACAAAATGGGATTTCGAAAATATGTTTTCGAGAATTTAACCAGATACCGTTTATTTAACCCTCTTCTCCCCCATGATGTCCGTGTGCCTCCCTGACCCCCGTCTCATCCCTGTAATGTTCTCTTTACCCCCACCCCCTCTGTTCCCCTGTGATGTTTGTGTGTGCCCCCACCCCTCTGGTCCCCTGTGATGTCATTGTGCCCCACACCACTCTGGTACCCCGTGATGTTGTTGTGCCCCACATCCCCCTCTCGTTCCCCGTGATGTTTGTGTGTGCCCCCCATGCCCCTCTGGTCCCTTGTGATGTTCGTGCATTCTCCCTATCCCCCTCTGGGCCCCTGTGATGTTTGTGTACACCTCTGACCCCCCTCTCATCCCTTTGATGTTCTCTTTTACCCCCACCCCCTCTGTTCCCCGGTGCCCCTGACCCCTCTCTCATCCCTGTGAAGTTCCATTTTACCCCACTCTGGTCCCCTGTGATGTTTGTGTGTGCCCCCCACCCCTCTCTGGTCCCCCATGATGATGTTGTGCCCCACACCCTCCCTCTCTGGTCCCCCATGAGGTCATTGTGTCCCACACCCCTCCTCCCTGATCCCCTATGATGTCGTTGTGCCGCTGAAACCACCCTGACCCCTCTTATGTCCTTTTGTCCTTCCCCCCCCCCATGCTGTTCAGCTCTCTGCTTTCCCAATTCCCCTTCCCCCCTCATCCCGTCTTCCACCCTCCCTCCCATCACCTATTCACCGCTGGAGTTGTCTTGACTCACTATGTTTTTCACCATCTCCGATCTATTGGCAACGCTTGGGTTTGACTTTATGAACACATTCACTTTGGTGCTTCACCTTCTCAACTCTCATGCTGGACCTCCCTGGATCTCGTACTCAGGTTGGCCCTGAAACATGCTGTGCCCACTGTCTTCCTGAATCCTTGTCTACATTTTTTCTTCCCCGCAACATTATGTGTTTGATTCACCTCTACAGCTGTATTTCTCTCTCCTCTCTGGTTCTCTGCTTCTCTGCTCTTTTTCTCTGCTCTTTTTCACTGTTTTATTCTCTGTTCTCTCCTCCTCTCCCTTCTCCCTATCAGAATTGTCCTTGGACCTAGTACGATAGCAACAATTGTTTGTCTCCTCCCCACTCCCATTCTTGTTCTTCCCCCGATCCCCATCCAGCAGTATCTGAAATGTTGTCAGGCCTAGTACGATTGTTGCTTGTTTTGTTCCACTCCCTGCTTTCTCCCCGCTCTCCCTCACCTTTTGTAATATTCCAGCTCTACCAGAGATGTCGTTAGGCCTAGTACGGTAGTCGCCTGTCTGTTTTCCCATTTCTTTCCTATCTGTGTCTTAGCTCTTGCACTATCTGAAATGTCGCCAGGCCGAGTACGATAGTTAATATCACATTCTTGTTGTTCATGGCCTGTAAGAATGTAATTGTGTTTTCCCCTGTTCCCTCACTTGCCTTGAAGCGCTTTGAAACACATTGTGTATAGGCGTTATATAAATAAACTATCATATCATGACTTTGGGTTAATTTGGGAGGCAACAACTCCCTTTGTTAAAGAACAAATCTTGCATTTAACCCCTTAACTGCTGGGCTAGTATGCATGTCTGTGCAAAAAGGACGAGCATACTCGTCTTTTTAAAGAGCTTGCGGACTCTGAGGCATGCACCTGACTGCTATGTGAGGGTACACGTCTGCCTTTTCACATCTTCTGTAAGGACCCAATCTCATTGTGACTCATTCTGACAGGATATTGTCATTGTCGGGTTATCTTGGTCTCTAAGGAGCCCAAGTGCCTTCAGGAGCTCAATGTTTCCTAGTGAAACTCAACTCTCCTTCTCAGTAGCAGAGCCTTCCAGTTTCCTGTGGCCATGCGTAAGAAGGCCATCCAGTCCTGTGTTTCCCCTTTTAGATTCTCGGAATTGTAGTTGTTTTCCTTTCCATTTGAAATTTAGGGAAACTACAATTTCTAGAATTCCAAAAAAAAGCAGGACTGGGCGGCTTTCTCACGCATGGTCACAGGAAAGCTGAGAGCTCTACAGTAGGTGTATGCGAGAAACATCAAAGCAACGCAGACTGAGGTCTCAGAGAGCATCTTACATGATATCATCCCTCTTAAGTGGAACAAACTATACCTCAAACTCAAAACCCTCCAAGAAGGTTGCTAACCTGGTCTTGCGTTATTTACCATTCTTTATTCTTGATTGTTTTTGGAAATTAAAGAACATAAAATTTACTGATAAAAAATCAACAATATTATCATGTGAAGGTATAACAAGGTACAACAAACTTTCAATACTTTCAATACTTCAAATGGCACACATGTTCAAGCGAAATAATTATAATTATAACAGCACAAGCTGCAGTATACCTAGTGATTTACTCAGCAATCATTTGGCAGCAGGTGATTAAAGTGGTACGGCTCATTGTAGGAAATGCATACTCAAGACCCAGTGGGGAACCACATAACAGGTGCTTATAGAGGGAAACCCACAGTCAAATCAACTCAAGAAGAAGGCTTCGCAATCAGGAGGTTGCAGCGCTATCGATTTCAGTACTATGGCCCTCTTGGCCAATAATCGTCCTAGGGCAACAAATCACTATATCAACCTTTTTTCTTTGTGGGACCAGACCTAACAAGCCCTTTCAGGGGTGTTCAAACCAACTATTCGTTTTACTTGCGCCAGCGCCATTATGTGCCATTATACTCCCAATCATGCTGGATCTTTCTAAATCTTTTTTTTTAAAAAAGGTCTCTTGACTACCCTGGCTGCCCTAGAAAACGTGGGTTAACAACCAAATAGGCCATTGTTTGGCATATGTGGAAAGAGACTTTCATTTTTTATGGGTTCTCAACCAAATGTTCTCATCCAGAACGAGCAGATTTGCAACTCCAGATCAAAGTCTGCCAGCCCCTGCTTTGGGATCAATCATTTTTTTCAGGGAGCAATAACATTAAGTTCCATTCAGGTGTGCATGACTGGTTTAGCCTCCTTGCCACAAATTGGAGCTGTGGCATGCAACTTTGTAGAGTTTGAAATCTGGCAGCCCCATGCCACCTTCCTTTACTCTTACACTGACCCTAAATGAAACTGGATAAGAGAGAATCATTATCTTTAGAAATGATGCGGGGGTGGGTGGGGGGGGAGCTATAAACCATGGACCAGGCAATCCCAGCATCACCGCCATTTTGAGAAGCGCCATTCTGCCCTTAATCGCAATGGAAGTCTCAAAATTCTATGAAGGCCTAAATACCATCTATCGTTCTAAAAATGTTGTGCTCCAACATTCCAGAAGGACTGTGATACATGTTAATACCTACGTAGGCCAACATGAAGACGTCATACATAGGGCCATCACCGAGGACAAGAACGTTGACAAGTTGGGGAAATTCCCTGATGGGAGTGTCTCGATTTATGCCAGCATTTGAACAGTCCAGAAACTAGGATGAAATCTTCAATTGCCTCCAGAGCTATTGGCAGATTATGTTCCGGATTAAAGAGAAACAGCATCAAATCATGAACATGTACATATGTTTATCCCCCCTATCCATGTGCCTCTACCGTTCTACCGTTCGAATCCTTGTGCACATGATTGGCTAATGGCTGCATAGTCAGAGCAGTGGTGACAGACGGCACTCCTGTTTTCGTCTCATGTTGAATCTCACAGTGTCCAAAATCACCAACTGTTCTCACACAGACCATTGGTGCCGTTTATAACACGGAAATCATCTTCCTCAGTTCAGGGCCAAAATTAAGGTAATCCATTCCCAGTTGCAAAAACGCGCATGCAACAGAGTGAAAGATATTTTGCCATCCATTTCCCGCGAACACCGAATAGCCCTCCATTGATTCGTCGTACTACTGCGCAGTGGCACAAACTCCCTTTGGTTCATGTAAATTAGCAAGGGAAAGATTGTGTATTCTTAAGGCCTGATTTTTTTCTGAATATATTTGAAATGGCATTCAGTCATGATAAGTGACAATAGGCCGAGCATTGCTACAAATCTTTCCCTTTTTTAGGTAAGACTGTGATGAGACCTTCTCTCACTGAGGCAGGTAGAAAGTCAATCTCCTATGGCTTGTGTACACTTCCAATAATTTCAGCGTTAACAGGTGGACATATTCAGTATAGAATTCCAGAGTTAACCGATCAGTGCTGGGGTCCGTCCCGTATTGATAGCCTGAATGGAAGGTCTAATATCTTGTACAACAATATCTCCTTCCAATCCCTCGCTATTAGTTTGCGTTAAGTTAATTGCATTGTCACTCTGTTTCATCTCTAGTATCTGCTCTATATCAGGCAGTAGTGGTCGAGTGCACAGATCTCTATGGTATTCTTAGAATGTGACATTGATCGACACTGTCCACGTGGTTGATATATTGATCATATCAGGTGTCTATCTTAGTCCTCTGTGATAAGCTAGGACATCATTCGGTCAACATTATCTCCAAACTGGTGGAGCAGTGATTCCCATTCCAGGGAATGATATGTTTGAAGATGATCTAGAGCCCCAACGTGTTCCAATTTCCCTTTGCTTAAAGTTTGCTCCTGAGCTGGTGTCAGGTTAGTGCAAGAATTCAAGTTTGGAATTATCCCCTCACATCTATTAAGTGTTGCTTGCAGCACCTTGCGAACCCCAGAGTTCATTGAAATACAGTGGCCCCGTAATTAATGATTAATAAGCTTCCCAAAGTGAGGCTTTAATGTCTACTGATTTCGAAGGAAGCGATTATTACGTTGTGCAAACCTTCCCGATATACTCCACCAGTGCTCTTGGAGGCATTTTCCATAATGAGATAAAGGGCCTGTTCTAAGTAGACAAATGACAACTGAGTGGGCAGTGGTCTGAAATTACCCTTGCATGATAATGACGGGTACTGAATCTATGAAAGTGAGATGTCTGCCTCAGTATGCAGTCTAGCCTGGCATGGATACTATGGACCAGCGACAAAATGGAGTAAGTGCGGCCTGTCTGGTGTTGCTATCACTATACATCAACCAGGTGCAGCAGTTGTAACATGTTTTTAAGAGAGATGGCCCCCAACCTCCCTTGATACTCCAGCTGACATTGAACTGTCTATTCGCGCATTGATACAGCAGTTAAAATCACATGCCAGAATAAGCATGTCTCACATGAAAATCATGAATGTGTTGCCAGCTGAAGGAGAAAGAAATATCAAATATGTTGGGCACATAGATATTCAAGAAACACATTTTCAAGAAATGATGGTGGCCAGAAAACAACACATGCTTGCCATTAGGAACAGGGATGGAGTCCTTTACCTCTAATGGGACTCCCTATGCTATCCAGATCAACGCTCCTCTCAGAGAGGTGGAGTCGCAAGAGCTGTACACCCGACCCTTCCACTTTTCAGGTACCTTCCTCTATTCCTTCGGCGATGAATTAGTCTCTTGCAGGGATGCAATCTCTATGTAGTATGCCCGCCTAAATGTGAGCTTACTCTGAAATGCTTAGACATTTCATTTCCTGCTGTGTGATCTTAAATGTACATACATACTTGTGCCATCCCAGAATTCTAAATTCACTTAACTTCAATAAGAAAACATTTAGTAGCCCCAGAAACATCTTCACCCCCTCTCTCTAGAGGGGCGACAATGACCCCCCCCCCATTGTCAACTGAGCATGTGGGCATCACATATACATAAACGACCACTCCTGCCCTCCCCTGAACCAGGCCAGACAAGTCTACACTATCAAACAGTCAATAGGGATTCACAACAATCTCTCTCAGCTTCACTGCACTCTGAAGCCCTGGAGAGTGAGGGTCCAGGAAGGAAGGTCGCTGTAAAGGGTTAACCAGGAGATGTTCTGCCTATTGCGGCAGGGGTATTCAGCTCAACGTGGATATTGACCTGTTGCTTGTGTTGAATTTGAAGTCACTATCGGAGCCTATGCATCAAGCAGGCAGTGTATGTGAAAAAACGCAGGCCTTGAACCTGTATTTATTAGAAGAGTCACACTCTAGCCAGACCAGCACCGAGGTACATCAGTTTATGAGAGGCCAGGCCTATTCAGCCCAGTGAGTGTTCCTCACTTAAAGGTGAAACACGATCTTTCATGGCGTTGGACGATTCCAGCGACCTCACACATCCTTTGCCTGCACGATCCTCCTGATCTGGACTCAAGCACTCAAGCGATCTCCAGATTCTTGATACAACAATGGGCTCCGGCTTAGCAATTGTCTGATGCTTTCTTCTGCTTCTCCACCATGGCCTTTTTCTGTTGCATCCAAGGGAGTTTGCAGATTTCTGTTTACCAGCCTTTCATGGACCGATTCTGGTGTCTCACAGAAAAAGGTCTGACCTTCACGCGTGGTCTTCATTTTAGCCGGACAGAGTGCCGTCCACTTGACAATCGATTCAAGAAGAGCTTGTTTTGACCAGATGAAAGGGGTTTCTGAGCCTCTGGACAAGCTGCGTACAATCGGGAACATAAGCATGAATGAGGTGCCTGCATTCATTGCTGGAGTAATTCTCCAGTGGCGTAGGATTACCTCCTGGATCTCGATAGTTGAGTACATTGGCTATTAATGCCCCTGGAAGCACCCCAAAGATTTGAGCTTTGCCAGTGTCCTATAGGTTCGTTCTACCACAAAGAAAGGCAGCAGTTTGTAGGCACCCAGCTGCTAAAGCAGTAGGTTTTCAGTAATTTAGCAGAACCATGGCCTTCCCTCTCTCTCAGGCAACCCAACCTCCCATATGTTGCTCCTGCAGCAGCGCTTCTCAGTGTCCTCTGCTATCTTCTCCAGTTCAGCAGATGTACCATATCTTCCAGCTCCTCAACATATGCCACAGCATAGCTCACTCAGAGACTTTCTGTAAATCCTACCTCTGTGGCAACTTCACCAATCTTGTTCTCCAGACCTTGTGGGACTCTCTGGTGGTATATATTTCTTGAGCAGGGGTTCGAGTCTGGTTGGTCTGGTTGTTGGAGCAGATGATGTGCAGTCGGGGTACTGTCGCTTGGTTTTGCATATGAGTCCACCTCTGCTTGCTTCTTAAATCTTGCCACCTTTCCCTCCATGAGGAAGGGCGGTACCCTGAATATATGTGTCTGGAGTTCCTGATGCCTTAGGCTGCCAATTGCAGCTACGCTTTCTCCACCTGCAATGCTTAGTGATATAATGAGTCTCCGCCGACTTAGCTTTTACACGGTCGGAACAGCCGCGTGTGTGGCCTTTCCCACATGCACATATACACGGGTGTATAAATGTGGCCGGAAACTTTTTGGAGTTCGTATCCCCCCAGATTGGCAATTTCAGCTATCTCGCCTGCGGCCGTTTAGAGCAGGGCTTTGTAAGATAATGCGTCTCTGCAAACTTGGCTTCTTCAGGATCATAAGATTTGTGTGCGTGGGTTTTACTCCACGATGAACAGGTGTCAGTCTCCTGACAGGAAGCACCCACCCGTGCACAAGCAGCAACCGCTCATTCTCTCAGTTGTTGCTCTATTTAGTGCACAGAGCGTGGAACCACCTTGCCTGATCGACCCCACTTTGCATGCCCAACACAGGCGTGCACCCCCTCTCATCATGGGCAAAGCCCCCCCCCCCACCATGGCACTAGCTAGGATAACCTAGCGCATCTATGCTGTCAGATAACATGCAGGCACAGTGTTGCGCTCTTAAACCTTTTCAGTTGAAATGGGCCTCGAACCTCAGGGGGGTCCCCAGCAGTTGGCAGTGCTATGGCACAGCAACATCTTCTTTAAATGTAGATATTAAATGTGTGCTTTGCAGCATGCAAGTTGCGGGTTGCCCTTGCTTGCTGGCGCCTTCAGGCTGTCAACTCAGCCTCTGCCAGTATGCAGCAACGTACTTATCTGGTGCCTTTTTTCTCTGGTTTAATCTGCACAATCCTTCTTTGTCAACATGGTGCTAAACTGCTTTTCAGTGGAAATTTATTGTTTCAGCTCCCCCTGTCTGCATGTCCCGTGATAATCGGCAGCTTTTAACACCTCTGTCTCCATTAAACCCTCTGGGTGCCTCAGACTGTTTGTCCCAGCTGCAAGCAGGGGGACCCACAAATATTATATTGTAGTGGGCCCCCATGAGACCTGACATATCTTCAGCCGGCCTGTCCGCTCTCGGGCCAGATGTTGCTGGCAGCATCCATCTTGCCATTGGGCGGACGGCGACCGGGAGGGGGCTGATTTTCAGCAGCATTTCCATTTATGGCACTCTGGACTGTGACACACAGATAGTTGGTAAATTGTGCAGGTTGGTCTGTGTCACCACAAGATCCGTGTCAGTGCCGGCCCCAAGTCTGCCAGCACCGTGTGTGAGATTTTTTGTTGCATCCCCCCAATTGCCTCCATCATTGTCTCGGGAGGATAGCTCAGGGGCAACGTGCTCGCCTTGGAAGCAAGATGACACGGAGCAACACAGGTTTGATCCTCGGGTCCACGCTTAGAAACCTCTGGGTATTGAGCGCATTATAACCTATCATATCATTGCTAATGCTTTTCACACTTTTTTAGCACGATTAGTGACGCATCAGGAACCCCTCAGCGATGAGACCTGGGTCTGTCACTAATTACCCCATCCAGGGCCATCACGAGTGGGTGCAGGGGGGGAAAACTGCCCCAGGCCTCGCGCTTGTTGGGGGGCCTCGCTGCACCCTCTCCTAAGCAGAGGCCACCACAGTCCACCTGTGTCCTTTTATTCACATGCGGGACTGTGCTGCCCCTGCAATGATTTTGCTGTTTTTTGCAAAGCCGTTTGGCTCTGCAACAAACAGAAAAATAATGGGAGACAGCAGGGCTCAGAAGTGAGCTCTGCTGCCTCCCGTTATTCAGCTGACTACGTGGACATGCTGAATGACAAGAGAGGACTTCTCTCCTGTCAGTCAATGTGTTCACAGCGTGATCATGCTGACTGATGGCAGAGGAGTTCTCTCGTGTCAGGTAGCATGTCTACGTGTCGGCTGCGTGGATGATTTTGAAGGGTGCATGGAGGTAAGGTAAGTGTTTTTTATTTTAAGTTAAATGTGTATATATTTATATATGTGTATTTAAATTAGTATGTATATGTGTAGGAATGCATGCGTGCATGTTGGTGTTTATGTTTGTGTCATTGCTGTGTTTGGTTTTATGTATGCATGCATGTAAGGAGTTGTGTAACTGGTGGATGTATGCATGGGTGAAAGTGTTTTATGTGAGTGTGTCTTCAGCCCCACCCCTAAATGTAGCCGCCATGGGGGCCACTTCATTAAGGGATGTGTTCATGGCATCAGAGGTGCACCTAGGCTAAAATGTCAGGGGGGGGACTAACACTTCAAATGTTGGGAGAGGCGCTAACTTCAGAGGCTGTGGGGGGGGCAAACTTACCTGTGTGGGGGCATCTAACATATTTACACATTGGAATTATACTATCCTGGTGAAGCTTTAATGTTACAAGCAGCTAATATGTATATTTAAATTAGTATTCTTTTTGTTTGGGTTATTAGGTGTGCCACCAATAAGCAACTATTGCTTCAGTGAACAGACAGAAATAGACATTTTTTCTGAGGCATCCCACCTACCGAAGTGAAAGAGGGTCCAGCGACGGGAGGATTAGGAGGGTGTAGGGCAGGTATTTTAGTCACCCCATGAACATTTGCCTGTTCCCCTCAGAGGATTTATCATCAGCAAAGTTCAAAATCTGCACCCCTTCTAGACCTAAAAAAATGCACATCAATATTTCCAGTACAGTGCAACATTGACAAGGGATTTCACAGGGCGTCCGTTCAGACCCTCAAGTAGTCTTGTGGGGAAGTGTCTCACTTTGGAACCTAGCGACCACGGTTCAAATGCCTGCCCAAAACAGTTTAAAGCACAAAAACACCACAGCATTCTAAAATAAACATATAGTGCACATAGATTTCCCAGATTGTGGAGATGTATCTGAGATCTGGTGAGTAATTCTTTGCCAGATCCTGGATCTGGGAAGATGCGTCGCAATGACAGGTTTGAGTACAGATAGGAAGAAATGGCATATGAGGAGGGACACAAAGCTTGTAGATGTTGGTTAGTTATTTGCCAACACAGTGACTTCTCATGGCCATGCTAATCCCTATGGTAATTCTCACTGAATTCCTTCCCTCCCCACTCAAAACACATCCTCATTGGAACTTTGAACTCGCTTTAAACAAGCCTTGCCATCAAACTTTGCCCTAAATGTGCCTGCAAGTGTTTTCTCAAATGAGTCTTCTGAGAGTTAATGACTTAATTGCAGTTGTAAACCCAGAACTGGTGTAATAAAAATGTCTTGACCAGGTCTGCCTTCAGCCACTCGATTTAAAAGCACCCTGCGTGTCTTTAGCTGAAGTCTTGTTAAAAACAAGCATTGGCAAAGCCAACAGTTTTGGCTTGTGTAGAAGTATTAGGCATTTGCCAGGCACTGCTATTAGGTGCTCAGGTACTCAAACCATTTGCACCTGGCACCACCAATGGCCAGCTAATGCCAATACAGAAGTGCCTTACCCATACCTACATGAAAGCCCAAACTGTTAGCATTGCCAATGTTCTTTTTGCTTTACCCTTGATGCACAGGACTATGCATCAAGGTTAAAGCAAACATACTAATTGGCTAAATTGGCCCACATTGAATTTAGGCCAATCTAGCCAGAAATAACACTAATGGTGCACAGTCAACCTGGATATACTTTCTGTGGCATGGCATTTTTACTGGCTGGGAGTCCGTACATAGTAATAATGGCACATATTGATGCAGCCTGCATGGACATACATGAGAACAACAAGCATGAATATATATTTTATACTAGCATATGTTGTGTGGAAAGGTGGCATGAAATGTATTGGAAAAGGTTTTCTTGCACGGTTTGGGATTTTCCATGTGCTTCCACACAAAACCAATTGCAAACTGTATGGATTTCTACCCAATTTTGCAAAGAAAGTGCTGTAAAATGCATAATTTTAACCCAATGTTTCAAACATTTTCTTGGAAGTGAGAACCCCCTCAAGCAACCCTTGTTTGGTTTGGTCTCCCTTACTGTGCTCTGTTGATCCTGCATAATCGGCACAAACATTTAAGCCTCAAGTTCGGAAATGTACCAGCCTCCACTGTACATCATTTGTCACTGTGTATGATGGGTGTTTTAATGCGCACATGGGGGCAGGGTGCTCCTTAATGATATGATATGGCATTTATAACGCACCTGTACACAAGTGTTTCTATGCGCGACAAGGCAAGGAGAGGGAAACAAAAAAGGAGTACAATACACCGATCTTACTAGGCCTTGTGTCATTAAGATCGTGCAAGAGCAGGGAATGGGAGAAGTGCAGAGGGTGGAGTAGGATGGAGAAGTGCATGAACAAAGGAGAAACAAGACTGCAGCCTACGAGTGACAAGTGTGGGTACTCATAAGTGCAGCCAACGGTTGGAGAATAAGTGCAAGAGAGGGGACTGTATGGTTACAGATACAGACCACGATTGCAGGGGAGCCAAGAGGCAGTGCTGGATTGTAACTGGACAGGCAGGGACCTGGGCACGAATTCAGAATAAAGCAGTGCATGGATCAGGCAGGTGATCAGCAAGGGAGAGGAAGAGAGAAGGCAGAAGCAAAGAGAAAGGTCTTGAGTTGCTTCCGGAACCGGAGATGGTTCTGCTCAAGTGTCAAAGGGGCAGGTAGGCTGTTTGAGAGGGAGGCCCCAGCCGAAGAAAGAGATATGCCCCCAAATCGTTGCTTGGAAAAGTGACTGACCCTCAGAGATTTGGAGGTGGCGGAGTGTAGAGCTCATGCCATCCTATATATATTTATGCATATGATATAAAAGTTAGTCTGGCATAAACCTTTCTTCATTAGAGAAATCTAACTTTGCTGTAGTTGATTTGCAGTTGTAGTAATAAACCATATTTGGGATCCTGCACACAAACTTTTCTCGAGTCTCCAGTTTGCGAAGGTGCCACCGCTGGCCCAGCGCAAAATATTGTAAGGGGGCCTCACCAAATGTTATGCCCCGGGCCTCACCACATCTTGTGACAGCCCTGACCCCATCCCACAAATGTCTTTGTAAAGTATCATCCAAACAGCAGAAACGAGACCCCTGCTGTTCTTAAGGGTCACGCCCGGCATGGAGTGATTCTTTAGTAGGCGCTGGGCCAGACCTGTGCTAGGTTTACATGACACTGAGCTGCAGGCATGGCACCCTTTATTTGTTGCGCAGGAGGGGCGGCCTTGTTCAGCCGCACAAACTGAGCTGGCACTGAGCCATGTAACAAACGGGATCAAGGTGTCCCAGCGAGTGGAGCCCCTGCAGGACAGGTGTAGGTGGCAAGCATGGTCCCACATGAGTAATATGAGTCTCGCCTCCACCGCTGCATAGGTCAGTCTCTGCCAGCTGAATCTCCCTAGGTATTCTGCACTGCTTGCATGAGCAATCATCCCACTGTCAGTTATTTACAGTTTCCCATCACTCATCCCCTTTCAGCTACTCGCACTGTGCATCCATCCTACCATCTGCTGACACGCCGACCACTTTGCACCCTCACGGTCTCACACCCGTCTGAATAAACGGTGGCCACCACACTGCAGGGCCGCACGATGTCAGACCCTAGTCAAAATGTCCCCTTATATGTGCACTCCAACACTGCCTGAAACGCCTCAGGAGATTGCGTTTGCTGAGTGCATCTGATGTAGACACGTGAGCTGTCAGAGTTACATCAGAGGTAGAAAAATGACATATTCTTAACCCCAGCTATACTTTTCCCTTTAAAAAGATAGCTTTTAGTTAATAAAATATGGTAAACGATTACCTGCGTAGTGGGTAAGGTGGCTACACGGGCTAAGCGCTTGTTGCTGTCATCTGTGTTTGACCTGCAGGTCGACTCAGCCTTTTATCCTTCCGAGGTTGATAAAGAGAGTGCCAACTTCGATTGGGTAATGATGTATGTAAATATGTACTATGTAAAGTGCTTTGGCAGAAAGCGCTATATAAATATCGACTGATTATTTCAGACACTATACACTGTCTGGGTTCATTATGACACTACTGTAGAGTGGTCTGCAGATGTGAACATCTCTAGTGCTGCAATGGTGTAAAAGGGTATACAGGAGCACCAGAGGCGTCGCTGGGTGGGGGGGGAGTGGTGATGGGGCTGTAGCCCTGGGTCTTTTGGTTGTAGCCCCGGATAGAAGCTCAGCTGCTACAACCAAAAGGACAGCGAGCCCCGAGTCCCGCCAGTCCCGACATTAGATTAGCCCCTGAGCTTTTCCAGACCTAGCGACCCCCCTGAGGAGCACACAACTGGAGAGAGAGTATTCCGCATCTTATGAACGGGAGTGAAGAAGTGGCGCCATCCCGGTGTGGTTCAATTCACAGCAGGTAGAGACACACAAACATGGAGGCCCTCAATTGCTTGTTTTGTTAAAGGGCATGCACACGTGTGCAAACAGAAACTTAAAAACAGGCGTTTTATGCACACAGAGACCAACAAATGCAAGTGTACATTCACACACAAATAGCACATGCACGTGTTCAGAGAAACAACATACAAAAGCACACGGCACATGCATAGGCTCATCCAAGCACCACACGCGCAAGCATAACGTGCTGCATACCAGGTATTACCACAAGACGGCCAGGTAATCACTCCATATTCCAGGCATGACGATGATACGCCTAGATTCTGTCGTCACATGGCTGGGGTTGCCATCATGTATATGCCCAGGTACTCTCATTACATATTGTCAACATTTGCCCAGATACCCCACCAGACGTTACCAATCATACGCCCGGGTATTCCCACTGCATGCCGGATATTGCTATCACATATGTCGGTATTCCCACGGGTCAGTGCTGAAATATCCCATGAAAAATACCCCTCGGTAAAAATAAAGCAGATAAAAAAATAAAGTTTACATTGAAATTATTGTAATCAATAACAATGAAGAAAGTATACAGAATGACATTTTAAAACATAGACATTAGCCCTAATATTTCAATTCTGAAGGTACATTTATGTGCAAAGCATTGTTGCAAAAAGGAACACATCTATTGTCAAGAGACATGTTAAAATGGGAGCACCGCTCTATTCACAGCCTCCTAAAGCTGTGCCTTAAACAACTTATTGTCCAACAACATACTCTTAACTATGAAGCAAAGGGGGGGGCGGGGGCTTCTAGCACCTCTGAAAACTCTACCTTCATGTCAGCAGTACCGACTGGACGTTCCCAAGGGGTGGCCACTTTTTGAGGTTCCACTGTGTGCACTTCTTTTGAAATGCTCCCTTTCCCTTTTCTCCGGTTAGAACACACATACCTTTCCCCCTGGGTGCCTCATTGCGATTTATGCTCCTTGCACTTATACAAAGTTACATTGTGAGCACTGTGATTTGTAACCTTTGAAATGGGCCTTTTCACTTCATTAGGATAGTGTTCGTTTAGAAATAATGCCACATTATAGTTGCATTCTTCATTTTTATTGACTTCATTGTAAGTGAACATTATATTCAATTTCCCTTTTGAACGTGGGGTAATTTTCATGCATTTTTCAGGCTATGCAGAATTCCCACCACATACCACACGTTGATATCATATAGTCAGATGATCTCCTGACATGGCAGATACTCCCATAATATATCACTTTCCATTGACACACAAATATGCACACAAATAGAAACACACGCACAGAAGGAAATAGGAAACAAACACTCAAACACAGACCTGCATTAATTCCTATACATACATACACAAAAGAATGTTAAGTACCATAGAAACACTTGTGTACGAATGCAATATAAAATAAATAAATAAAATATCATATCACCTTAGTAGGTGAACAACAGGATCTGACACAACCCCTACAAGGGTGATCACTGAGATCTGTGACAAAGTCCCCGGCCTGTTCTGGTTGGTGGTAAATGTGGTAGTCAGACGGGCCTATGACACCATCCACGCCTTGATGCTGGGGCCAGAAGGGGTGAATGGAGAGTACCCTGGACCACTTCACCTCTCTCCAGGGCCATGGCCAGGGAAAATCACACAAGGTATACCCAGTAGCTGCCTTCCCCTTTAAGAGGTAACCCTTCCTATGCAGAGAATCAGAGCCCTGTTTTTGGTCAAATCGTCCCCATTGGATGAGGCGGCCTGGCCTGGGGAAACCAGCTGTACTAACGAACCTCCACATGTGAGTCAGGCAGGGCCGGATGAATTTCATGTTGAGTGGTTGCTACAAGAGACCAACAGGGAAAATGTATCCTTGTGAGGATCAGATGGCAGCATCAGCTGCTCAAGTATGAGAACCAATATGGTGGATGAGCCTAATGGAGGCTTGGACTGTGCCACTGTGCGGCTGAATAGTGAATTCCCACGCACCAATCCCCACGCTCCCTCGATTATCATACACAGATGTGAGTATTCCAACTTCCACATAGGTTTGCCCCGGATGAGGCCTAGAGCCTGTAGGCATTCTGGGAGTTGTGTGGGATTTGAGTTGAGATTGAGTGATGGAGATTGGAGATAGAGAGAGGTGAAAGCATGGAGGATGAAGTAGAGCAGAAGGAGGACGTTGGAAGGTGAAGGAAAGTACAGCAGAGGTTGGAGAAGACATTGAAAAGAGAGAATAGGTTAAAAGGAAACATCAGGATCGGGTTCAATCTGAAATGGAAGGGAAAGAGGAGGATAGAAGGAAACAAGAGGAGGCAGGTGAAGGAGACATTGAGGAGAGGAAGGGCGTTAGAAGGTGCAATAAGGAGGAGGTTGGATGAGATATTGGTGACAATAGATAGGTAGGTTGGAAGGAGGCATCAGGAGGAAGACATGTACAACTCTAGAGGAAAGTTTGGGGAGGATCAGAGGCAAGCCCACCTGACCTCCAAAAGGGCAAACCAACCTGGGAAGGGTGTCAGTATGAGCATGTGGCAGAGTGAACTGTAACGGTAAACATGTAGAGACAGGCTGGAGATGCAGTTGGAGGGGAAGTGTTCCCTATAGACAAGAAAAAGTGGTGACCTCTCAAGGAGGAAAGTGAGGATGGGATGTTGGGGAACAGTTTCAGGACCCTGAGACAAGGAGGAAGAGTAGAACTAAAGTTTGTAGACTTACTCAGACACAGAAGTCTTGGTAGATGTTCAGGGATGTTATTACCACTACCATACACCACGTTCTGTGTTTGACCAGGCCTTACATGCAGGTTCACCTGGGTCCTGGGTAGCCTGAAGGAGATGGCTACCAGCACAGAGGATGAGAAGCAGAGGACCAGATAGGGTGAGCCAACGACACAATAAAGAAGTGCAGGGACTGCTTAAAATTCCCAGGAATGCGGGTGACTCTGAACTGATTGTCTATGCTGGGAGTGAACTTGGATTGAGATTTTAACTCTAAAGATTTGAACCATTAAAAGCAAGGAGAAGCCATCATGATGTTGTAACAGGATATCATTTTTCCTTATTCAGCCCCATCCTGCAATTAGCCCTAATAAACCTGTTTTGAATTACCTTCTGCCATATTTTGGTCATACTTGGCTTTGTGATACATGGTGTCAGAAGTGGGCTGAACAGGGGTTGACCTACAAACCCCATCATGCCCAACTCATCAAGTGTTAAATGTTGAGCAGACCTCCAGGGGGGCTAAACTCCCTTTCAAAGCAACCCCAGCATCTGCCGGATTTTACTTGTACAGCACAGACAAATTTAAAAATCTCACAGGTGACTTGGTTCTAATCTTCTCTGGGCTGAGACTTCAGTTAACCAAGTCAATTTATGGGTAGGTTGCAGGTAAGTCTGGATTGGACTAGTTGTTGAGGCTGGAATAATGGATGAAGATTACTGAGGGACGGTTAAAGCCTTACTCTTAAATCACAATAGCATTATCTTTGTAATACAGGAAGGAAACACAGTGGCCTAATCGGTCTGAAATCTCTTTGCAGGAATTTCTTACGGGCAAGAAAGTGTTTGAGCCCCCACATTCAAAGTTGAATGCCAGCTCAGAGATAGAGCCCACAGGCCCCTTTCCCCTAAACCCTGAGTTTGCCATAGCACAGCAAAACGACCCATCTTTTAGAGTCGCTTTTGACTTTCTGTGTAATAGAGTCAGGGTAAGAAGGCACTCACTTTTGTGGCAACCCGTAGCTTGCTCAACTGAGTCGAGAAAAATGTTAAGGAGGATAGATAGGCTTGTTACCAGCTCCTAGTACATCCATCCTTTAGGAAAACCTTATTAGAGCTAGCATATTCACACTTGACAGTAAGTCATAAGGGCATTTCTAAGGCACAAGACCACATTTTTAGAATATTCTCCTGGCCAGGTATATATCAGCAAGTCAAGATTTATTTTGAAGCAGGAACCATGTGTTACTTACAACCCCTTTCAATCATTGATGTAATCCTTTTCAAAAGTAGGAATGGAAATTATGGGACCCCTGAGTCCTTCCAAAGCAGGGAACAGATATATATTCATACTTTTGGACTGTGCTAATTGTTACCTTGGAGCATGTCCCCTGACGAAGAACACTACACAAAAAAGGGTCAAACACTTAGTACCCTACTTCTCTCAGGTGAGCTTCCACAACGAGATCCTCATGGATCAGGAACCAAAGTGAAAATCCTTGTTACACATAGAGACACTCTGCATGGTACCCAGTCAATTTACTGAAAATATTTCAGAGTGGTACATTTCACCGAAAACAATAATACCAGAAAATACCGAAAATATTAAATAAATATATATAGGGTAGTGGGGTAAGGGGTTAAAATTGGTGAGTATGGGTTTGGATGGTTCTATAAGGATAGAGAAGGATTCAGGGGGCTCCCCCAAATAAAATTAAAAAAAATCTGTATTTTTTGGTATTTTGGTTGTGATGAATTTTCCATCGGTAAGATCACATATATCCCTATGCACCTCCATCTTTAGGCTTCAAATGGATGGCTTAGTTGAGATATATAATCAGATCATGAAGTACCTCTTGCGGAAGTTAGTAAATGAGGAATACAAAAATTGGAACGATTTATGAGCCTCAGCATTGTTCTCCTCCTTTGAACTAGTCTATGTTTGGGGCTCCAAGACCCTCTAGACATACTTAAGGAAGGGTGGGAAAACCAAGAGCAGACCAGACGGAACACAGCACAGTTCATCCAAGACACCATATTTGTTTGGTAAGGGACCTAGTCCATCAAAACTTAAAGGAGTGCCAAGTAAAACAGTGTTTATATGACTGTCAAGTTCACCTCGAAAAATGTCAAGCGGGAGACCAGTTCCAGGTGCTCTTTCGTAACCCCAGCAACAAGCTCCAAGCAAAGTGGTGATGTGCTGAGCAACTTGAATCATTGTATGCAGCAGGCAGATAACCAGAAGACCATGCAGGTATACTAAATCTACTGGTTGAAGGAATTGAAATATCCTGAAGTCCTGACCTTGATTGCTAGCACCGATTACTACACATCATCACACCTAGCTGCCAGTTTAAGGAACACAATCCAGCAGGCTGACAACCTACAAGATTATCTAAATAACTTCCAGGGTGGTTTGTGGACAAGCCTGAAAGGGTAACTGGATGTGTGGATTATACTGAAACCCTTCCAGGACAATGAATAAGGTTCCAACCCTATCGGTTACCCAAGGCCAGATGCCAAATGGTCCGATACGAGGTACAAAAGATATTAGAACTGGGAGTCATTGAGCCCTTTCAAAACAACTGATTGGTCAGTATGTCACAGAGATTGTGGAGGTTTTCCATAGTTGTGCAAGATAACTGAGTTCTACAGATCCCCCTATTCCTCAGATAGATGCCATGGTTAAAAGAATCGGGCCAGCCACAGAAATGTCTGCTCTTAACTTTACAAATTCCCCTTGTTCTGGATAGCCAGAAGAAGAATGTCTTTTCAGCCCCGTTTGTCTTTCAGATCACCGGCCTACCATTTGGTCTTCACAGAGTGCCTGAAATGTTTCAAAGTGTTCTGGACCAGGACCTTCAGCCTCACCCCGAGCATGCACTCTGTATCTCCTTGAAATCATCATCTACACTAAGACCTGGGCAGACCATATATGTCATGTTAAAGGTTTTTTATACCGCACATTCACCACCTGCGCGGCCGCTTGGCACTCTGGCGGAACTGTAAAGCAGGAGGGTAAGTTGGGGGGGTAAGTTACTAGGACTGAGCGGGAGAAAAGAGCAAGTGAGCTGCGATGAGCTTTTGGTAGCTTCAGTTCAGTTCACACCACTCGCTGAGCTTAGGTGTGTTTTTCAGGTGGTAGCCATCATGAGCTGGTGTGCTAGGCTATGTTTGTTTTGTTGTTTGTTGTTGTTGCGGTGTAGTGAAGTGCATGCGGTTTGTTGTGCTTTAAAAATATGGTTGTATTTAGTTCAGCGTTTGAGAGGTGTATGCAGAGGGGTGAGTTTTTTTTAGTAGGGTTGGTTAGTGGCATCACTATCTAGATGTGATGCATTCTGATCTCCACGATTCCATCTGGATGTGACGCATGCTAATCCTCACAATTCTATCCAGATGTGATGCATGCCCATGTTCACCATTCTATCTAGATCTGACACATGCTTTTCTCCACAATTCTAACTAGACGTTATGCATAACGGTCGAAAAGTTCAGCCAGATCACACATTTTGTGCTGGGGCAGTGGGGGTGTCCCCCGCACATTTGCTCACTATATTGTGAGCGGGGGTTGTGGGGGTGTCCCCAACAGGCGCCCCAAAAAAAGGGGAAAAAAGGAGGGCTGTGGGGCTGTCCCCCGCACCCTTGCTCACTATATTGTGAGCGGAGGTTGTGAGGGTGTGCCCCACAGCTGTCCCGAGGAAATAAAAACAAAAAACCCTGCAGCGCCAGTTCCCGATCACCCAAGTGAAAGGGAATAGGCGTTGCAGGGACACAAGGTAAGTAAGGGTGTGGTAGGGGTGTGGGTGTCGGTGTGGTGGGGGTGGAGGCCAAGTTGTAAATGTTCAGGAGAGAAAAGACCGAAGATTATTTTGGAAAAATAATCTTCGGTCTTTTCTCCCTCGAACATTTGGATCGCAGGCTTTCAACTTTGATCCTGCTAATATTCACAATTCTATCTAGATGTGACGCATGCTAATCTTCACAATCCTGTCTAGATGTGATGCCTACTGATCTTCACAATTCTATCTAGATGTGACGCATGCTAATCTTCACAATCCTGTCTAGATGTGATGCCTACTGATCTTCACAATTCTATCTAGATGTGACACATGCTAATCTTCACAATCCTGTCTAGATGTGATGCCTACTGATCTTCACAATTCTATCTAGATGTGACGCATGCTAATCTTCACAATCCTGTCTAGATGTGATGCCTACTGATCTTCACAATTCTATCTAGATGTGACGCATGCTAATCTTCACAATCCTGTCTAGATGTGATGCCTACTGATCTTCACAATTCTATCTAGATGTGACGCATGCTAATCTTCACAATCCTGTCTAGATGTGATGCCTACTGATCTTCACAATTCTATCTAGATGTGACGCATGCTAATCTTCACAATCCTGTCTAGATGTGATGCCTACTGATCTTCACAATTCTATCTAGATGTGACATATGCTAATCTTCACAATCTTGCTGCTGCTTCCGCTTTAACAACCACACTGCTACTGCTGGTACTATAAGAATAGTCACCTTTGTCCCACAGTATGTTACTGGTTCAGACCACTTCAATGTTGCATCTACTGACAACTTTGTATACCACCACAGTTTAAGTACTACTGCCACAGCTCAGTACTTTGAATTGTCAGGCAGGCTTCAATAAGATACAAAGCAACCCCTTTGACTTTCTCAAAAGGGGCAGCCACTTTGCCTCACCTGTCTTTCTGATACAATAACAACTTGGTTATGTCCATAAGATTCTCTCTCTGGTTTCTGCATTCTTTAGTACCACAGGCTGTGTGTACTTCAGAATGTTTTCCATCAGCAACTAGTTCCCCTTCTCCAACTTTACTCACACCTTTCTGCCAGTTATCAGCCCAAGTAATTACCCCGAATCCTTAGTGCCACTCTCTCAGCTTCAGGTAATATTGGCACACTTGTATCTTAGGCCACTTGAATGTTAACAACATCACAGTGCAGTTGGATGACTCTTTAATTCTTGGAAAGCTTGATTTCACTATATAAATGGGGTGCCTCTTGACTTGGGTAATGCTCAGTATCACTGAGACTAAGAAAGGTGAGGCTCAAAGCAAACCCAGACAAGTGCCACCTGGGTTTACACTCAGTAAAGTACCTAGAATATAAGGTCAGTAGGGGAACCATGCAACCTCAAGAGGCAATTGTGCAAGCCATTCAAAGAGTCACATGGCCTAGGGTAACGGACAAGCTCTGATCCCAGGACTGGCCTTCACAAGACCTCTCACCAATCAGCCTAAATCATCTAAATCCAGTAAAATATAGTGGAGGAACATCAGAGGAGGCCTTCTGTATATTAAAGAGCAGATATGCCATCCGCTCATCCTGGCACCAAGCATTTATTTTACAAGCAGGTGCTTCTAGAGTAGGGCTTAGGCCACTCCTTTACAAGAATGCAATGGGCACTGATAGACCATCTTATACATTAGCCAAAATCTCTTCCCATGAGAGAGAAACTAAGTAGTGCTGCCATTAGCCCATAGATATTACTGGCATGCCATACGTTTTGAACTGGTAACCAACCATGCACCTTTTATGTGGCTTGCAAAAACAAGGACACTTACACATGGGTACTAAAATGGGTTTTCTCCTTGAAGACCTATAACTTTGCTGTGTAACAGTGGGAGAGCTGTTTACAGGAAATGTAGACCTTTTTAAGCATACCCCCTCATAACCCTTTGGGGGGCTGAGAAGATAGGCCGGGAGATATTTCACAATAACCCCTGCTTGTGGCCTGGTGAACAGGGTTGTCACTGGGCCCAGGATTTCATCCCCCGTGTTGGTTAAGTTTGTGGGCCCAAAGGAGGGATATGACACCCCCTCCTCCTCCCCCCAGACCCATTGGGCTCCCATTCCTCTGCTCCAGGCCGTTCCAGCGGATTGGCCAGTTAGATGCCCACCCATTGTGTTTCCCTTTAAGAAGCACCCTTTCCTACGTGGTTCATAAGAGCCTTGGTCGAAATGTCCCCATTCGAATGAGGCGGCCTGAGCTTGGGAAACTAGCTCAGGTCTTGCCGCACCTCCAAGTGCAGGCAGGGCTAGGCTGGTGCAGTTCCATGTAGGACGGCTACAACCATGTTGGTGGATGGGCCCCCTAAAGAGGGCACAGTCTTTCCCATGTGTATCGCGGCATCTCCCGATTACAGACAGGCAAATGGTGCCTCACTTTCTGTGTCTTCCTTGTGTTCATCTTACTCGGCTTCATGACAGCCCTGTACATACCTGCCTACATTTGTGAACCAGAAATCTGATGAATGACGCCATCAACGCCCCACCCCCTTTTCGGTAAGACTTGCCTGGCATCCACTGCTCTCCCCAATAGTAGGCCTTTGAATTCTTAATGAGGAGTCTGGTAAGTGAGGGAATACTTTATGAGCGGGCAATTAAAACTCGGTGTCTAGTCAAAGTTTTGAATACATAGTTTCGAAATGCAATACTTTCGAAACAAAAGGATCTAAAAAAAAAATTTGAATGGTTTTTTTAAATGTATTTATTTTTTTGGGGTTTCGTATAGGAAAAATGTGTGCTTTTTCCACAAAAAACGGGGGTTGGTGGGGCCCCCCCACCAAAAAAAAAAAAAATTGTGCATTCAAATTTTTTTCTTTAGATCCTTTTGTTTCGAAAGTATTGCATTTCGAAACTATGTATTCAAAACTTTGACTATAAACCTTAAAACTCATCAGGTACTCAGGGGCTTCTCTACTTGGTACACAGGAGCTAAAATGCATGCGACCACATTTTAATACTTTTATTTGTTTACTACGCGCCAAAACCCAAAGGCATCAGGGCGCGCGTCAACACGGGATGTCTCAGGAGACAGGAGGTGACAAGGACAGATCTCGGGGGCTATTACTCAAATAGGACAGTTTTTAAGCGCTTTTGGAAGGCCAGTCGGTGCAGGACAGGAGGGGTTTGCAGCCTGCATGAGCAGCGAGTGTTAGGGGAAAGGTGGGCAAGCATGCAGGACGGGGGTCTTCACTTCCCGGTAGAAGTGGGAAGGACCAAGAGGCCATGGACAAGTGTACACACCTACACAGTTTAACCTGAAACCCGCGTCAGGGTCAGACACTGTTGGGTATTGCAAATCAAGCAATTACAATTGTGCCTGACCCTAACATTTCACAAAACAAAGTTCCTTTACATTTGGCACAAATCATTTGACCCAAGTCTGTATACATTACACATGGAGAGCTAGCTGTTTGCCAATGGCCGTACACAAGAATGTGCTCTCTGCCTCAAGAGGGCAGCTGAATATACAATATTAATATATGCCTACAAAATATAATGTGAAGAGTGAAGGAGCCTATCAAGTGTATGCTGAGAAAGCATCTGTGCCAGGCAGAGGGGGACATGGCACCTCCACCACATCCTGCCTTCCACCGGAAGTCAACACGTCCAATTGGCGCGTGTTTCAGTGTCTGTTTTTTAAATATGCGGAACGCCCACAATTTTTTGCTTTTTGACATTTGAAAAGTGGGTTATTGCTTAATCTTAGATAAAGCGCCTTGACGATGTGAATACACTGGCTGCCAGTGGCGGGGCGGGGTGCGGAGGGTTGAGGGAGGGGGGTCTCGAGCTCATGGGAGGTGCCACTGCGGCTGAAGCAAAGCCGGGAAGGAAAGCACGTTTTGATAACGTGAACAAAAGCTCTTTGGAGAAATACTGCACGCTAATAATGTTATTTTAAAAAAGTGACTTTGAAAGCAATAAAAGGCATGACATATAAGCCAACGGATCATTGAAGGCAACCCCTACTTCCGTCTCACTTTAAGCAGCCTGCCTTTCTCTGTGATTTTGGGAAGTGATAAAATTACAAGACTGACTAAAATGGATTTCCCTATTTTATTTGGGATGAGCGAGGGAAGTCATGGCCAAGGGGCAGATCTGAAGGGACTTCCTCTGGAAAGATGCTGCAGAGTGCACGACCGAAGGGTCCTGGTGACATGTGGACCCCGATTTTCACATGTCACCCTTGATGTGTTACTTTTCTATCAGTGAAGTGTCGTTTTGGTTCATTTGGCAAGCCACTGAAGCAAGAATGCTAAAGAGAATTTCATGGGTTGCCAGCTGCATTCATGGTGTGGGCAAGATGGCCCTCTGGAAATAAGTCTGCTCTGAAACATGGCTTTGTCTGTTTAACGAGGGCCGGAGACCCTAGGGGAGGTCAGCACGGGTATTGGCTCTAAAGGACAGGTTAAGGTCAGGGTGGCTACAAATGGATGTCTAAGTCCTGCTTGGCCTGCCACTTTGGAGAGGAGAGGCCTACACTCTTGATTATGTAGTGGCTACATTTGCATTAACAATTATTACGGAAACGCAGTGGGGGAGGTGGGGGATTGGGCCGCTTCATGGATCTTATGTCATCTTTTATAATATTGAATAACCCCGATGTAAATCTAATAAGCTGTCTTTAAAAAATAAAGTAATGTTCGCATTTAGGAATGTATTATCTCAAACATGAACAATAAACTAAAATTATAATGTTGTCCAAATAGCTGATATCACTAAACTAAAAATACGCTGCCCTCACAGACAACGCGGTCATGGGTGTTAGGGGCGACGTTCACTTTCCCGCCTGCTCTTTTCATTCCCATTGCATTTTCCCATTAATCCTCACTTTCCAGAGGCATATTTTTCCACCCCATATCTGCCTCCCGCAGTTTTCCACGAATGCCTCCCCTTTCACCCGCTTCCTGTGCCTTAGTGTTCTGTGTGTTTTTACATGGTGGGGTGCTCCTCTGTGCCTCTTTTTGAGCCCTATGTCTCTCCCCACTATGGCCATTCCTCCCGCTTCCTTTCTTGCCCTTGCCCCCTTTTGCTCTCTGACGTTCTCCCCACTTATTTGCAGCCCTTTACCGCCCCTCGCCATCACTCTGCTGCTCCTTCCTCTCCTCATAGACACCTTCCAGCACCTCACAACCACTGAGCCTCCTCCAGTCCTCCCGCGCTACTTCCTCCATCTTCCGCTTAATGAAAACTGAAAGGTAACTTGTGTTAATAGAAACCGTAATGTATGCCTTCGGGGACTGGCTTAAAATTAATGTCACGTGAAGTTAGGTCGACCATGCCATTCGGGATAATACGGGGGTGCAAACTATGGCATACCATACAGGGCTTGCAAAATCTACTAGCCTACTTGCATTCGTGAGGAGTTTTGGAAGGGTGAGTACCATTTGCATGGTACTTGACCTTGCCGATGAGCATGGGGATGTTTGAAACGTTTATTTGATATTTTCTGCAAACAATAAATAGCAAATAAAAGTTTCACTGTGCATGGTCGGCCTTTGGGTGGCAGCAATGAACCAAATATGAAGCGTGATTATGGTTACAAGCACCATTTTACAGAAAGCACTGGTAAATATTGTGCCACCAGTCACCAGAGGCTGAGTGCATTTCTCTTAGGTCGAGTATGTAAACTAAGGAACTCGCCCTGGCGGGCTAGTGGGATTTTAATGAATTTGTGAGGCCTGCATTAATGTGCTGATCCAGCTCACCTCAAATGCAGAAACCTGATTTTGGTGTATGATGCATGGCTAACAGATGCAGGCCTACCCCTTGGAACAAGTAAGTGAATCTTAGGACACAGGGCAGGATTGATGTAAAAGACTGATACACAATTGATGGGAAACCAGTGGTTGTGGGGAAGGTGCGTAAGAAGCATCTTCATCACACTGCCATGCAGTTAGGATATGTGTTCTACAATTTCTCAGGTGCAGCCACTTTCCGTCTCTAGGCAGTTATAGAGGGTGACTGTCAAAATATGGGGGCATCACTGATACCCATCAAAATTTTCATTCAAGTGACTATTATTTGTAATAATATTTAATTCATCTTTTTTTATAACACGCTTAATACCAGCGATCGGTCTGTGAGCCCAGGACTGAGATTCAAACCTGTGTTGCCTCCTTTCCAAGACAAATGTGTTTGCCCTGAGCTATCCTCCAGGCCCTTATACTAAGATAAACAAAATGAATATTGCTATTGTTATATCTAAAATGTTTTTTTAAGATCTTGTATAAAGGGTAGGGCCGTTCCATGACCCTTCTGGAGTCTTCATTTCAATCTATTTGCTTTACGATCTTTTTTTTTTATTGTTGTATTTCCAACCCTTCTGCCAACACTACTGTTTCATTTATATATGTTCTGAATTATGTTTGACACCTTCTTATAATAAAGGCCAGTAAAACTTGAATATGAAAACAGCAACATTATTGATCACGTTCATGTGTGTCTCTGGCTCCTTGTGTCGCTTCTATATTAGGCACAAAAATGTGCAGCTAAGATAATTTGGGTAGAAAGTGATCTGCTCCTCTTCAGTGTCCAAACCTCTCCATGCACATCATGTTCTTAAGATATTTGTGCATCGGGAACAGAGCATGTGTACAGCCATCCAATCCCTGACGATCTGTGTGAGGTAAGGAAACCTTACCTTCTGATGCTCCTTGGATGCGAATCAAGTGACTGATTTCCCAGCCATTTTATGCTCCCATGAAAAGCTTTAATGCTGTAAGAATCAGTATATATATATATGATATGATATGATGGTTTATTTATATAGCGCCTATACACAATGTGTTTCAAAGCGCTTCAAGGCAAGGGAGTGAACAAGGGAAAAATACAATGACATTCCTACAGGCCATGAACAGGAACGATGTGAAATTAACTATCGTACTCGACCTGATGACATTTCAGATAGTGCAAGAGCTAAGACATAGATAAGGAAGGGAGGGGGAGAGTGGGAAGGAATGGAAACAGACAGGCGACTTCCGCACTAGGCCTGACGACATTTCTGGCAGAGCCGGAGAAAAACAAGAGGTGAGGGAGAGGGGTACAGAAAGGGAGGGGAGGAACAAAACAAGCGACTATCATACTAGGCCTGACAACAATTCAGATAGTGCTGGTATGGTGGTGGGGAGGGAAACAAACAATAAGGGGAGGGTAGAGGGAACAGATGAGGTTTCTATCATACTAGGTCCAGGGACAATTCTGATAGCGTAAGTGCATAGAAGAAAGTAAGGGGGGAGATAGAAAAAGGGAGAAGGGAAATGAGGAGAGAACAGAGAGTTAGCAGTCAAAAGAGTGGAGAAGCAAGAGGGGAGAGTGAAAACAATTGCAGAAGTCAAAAGTAACACATATGTTGCAAGGCAGGTACAAGATGAAGATGGCAACAGCATGATTCAGGGCCACCATGAGTAAAAGATGCAAAGGAAGTCCAGCATGAGAGTTGAGAAAGGGTGACGCACCATGAATGAATTAAGTCCTTTAAAGTCCAATGCAGCATTGGCCACAAGACAGTGATGGTGAAAGCAGAATTTATCAGGACACACTCCTGCAGAAGTAGGCTTGAGGGGCTTGAGGAAGGTGAGGGGGAGCAGGGTAGAAGAATCAAGCAAAACAGGCAACACCTGTGTGCGAGAATGGTGGGGGCACAAGGGAATATCACGGGGGGTCAGAGAGGGTGGGGATGGCATGTGGGGACAGAGGGAGTAACACATGTTGGTGCATGCTTACCTGCCGTCTGAGCAGGGGGTCGGGCGCAGGGTCCTGCTGGTCCGAACAGGAATTGCCCTTTTCTTTGTCTGCCCTTCACTTCAGATGTCCTTGATCTTAGAGTTAAGAGCAGGAAGGAAGAGGCAGGGCTAAGAAGGTGGGTGGTGCTTAGGCCAGGTGACCTAGAACCACTTGCACCTGCTCCCCATATGTAAAGGAAAAGAGGCTGGAGGGCTAATTAAGTAGGGAAAAAGAGCGGCAAGCCGGAAGGCACCGGGTGGGTGGGGCTTGCTGAGTGGTGAAAAAGAGCGGCAGGCAGAAAGGCACCAGGTGGGTGGTGCTTCGGCCAGATGACCTAGATCCACTTGCACCTGCTCCCCATCTGTCATATGATTCAATATTACAAACATTTTAATATTAGGTTGTGTTTTATAAAAAAAACAAAATGAGTACCAAGCCCGGTGTGCATTGTGTACTTAGTGATTCTATCATACATCCTTTTTATCAAAGGTAAATTTTGCAACATCTGGGGCCATTTTTATGTTCCCCAAATGCTCTCTGATTTCATGCAAAGCATGCTGGAACCCTCACTGGTGTATTGTGAAAGAGTAAAATAGGAGTGTACCCCACTATCCATCCTGGAATGATAACCTTCTAGAAAATAATGTATATGGTTGGTCTCAGTTCTGATAATGTCCTTTGTTCAGTGAGACAAGTTTAGCATACTTAATATGATTAAAATATATACTGGAAGTGTTCATTAGAAATTAACATTGTAAAACATTAAAGAGAGACAGGCTACAATGTTCATATAATTGAATGATTTCCTTATTTAATCTCGCTATCTTTGATGTCTCCTTTTTCCTCGGGTTGTCTAGTCATTAGCGCTGCCCAGATGTCAAAAGTGCACCTGACTGTGTGGCTCTCACATACGTATAACGAGAAAGAGACATTGGCCCGCATTAGGACTCCAGCAGAAAACCATGGTGCTATTAGCACCATGGTCCATGCCGGAGCCGCCATGGCGGACTGGGGAATTACCACCCCATTGCAAGGTTTGCGGGGCGGTAATTCCCCATGCCACCATGGCCCTTCCCCATTCCCATTTTTGCCCCATAGGGCATAATGGGAATGGGGAAGGCGGTAAGTACGGTACCGCAAATTGCGGTACCGTACTTACCTCGAGAGTCCCTTTGCGGGCCCCTACTTTAACGGCTGGTTAACCCCTTAACGCCAGGGTCCTAATGAGGGGCATTGAGTGAGACAGAAAGCGTGAGAGAGATAGAGAGAAAGAGACACAGAAAGATACAGGGAGGGAGAGAGAAAGGCTGAGAGAGAGAAAGAGCGAAATTGAGAGAGGGAGAAAGAAAGAGAGGAAGTTGTTGGTGGAGAAAGAAGGAGAGAGAGGAAAGGAGAGAATGAGATAGCTAGAGAGTGAGAGAAGGGGAAAGAGAGCGAGACAGAGATAGAGAGATGCTGGCCCAGTACGGAGGCCATCATCCTTGATCCCCCATAGCGATGGTTCTTCACTGAATGGGTGCAGTGAGAACACATCACCTAATGCCTGAGTGTCCAGAGGGTGGGATGGCTGGTGAAGAGGATCTCAGGTAGCGAGTCCAGGGAGCAAGCCAAGAGTTAGATGGTGCTTTATTGAAAGGGTTTACAGGCCAGATTTATGCAAACCTGTGCTTTATTTGCATAGAGCCATATCATGAACTGAAAGCCTTCTTCTTCTTCTTGGTAGGGTGACTCCCGAAACCTGGAGCCGGTGATTTCCATCTAACTAGATGATGTCCGCCATACTGAAAGCCAACTGAGCAGTAGAGAACACGAGGAGGTGGGGTTGTCTATTAGAGAGGCACAGCCTTCCAGGGGAAAGGTTGTGGGTTTCTGAAGGGGAGGATGGGTAGAGTGGGAGGCCAATGGGAAGACTGGTTGAGCAAACTGCTTTCCTTATGATTAGGGAAGTGGTCCGGGGATCCTCCGGGGATCATCGTCAGTGGGATGAGCAGTGATGACAGAGCTTGAGGGCATGGAAGAGAGCGCGGATGATGGGGCTGGCCAACACAATGAAAGAGGAAAGTCACCTGCAGCTATGGAAAGGGAGCCGAAGACTGCTTCCAGTCAGGAATAAATAGACCCTGGACCCCCGCCCGGCCCAGCAGATAGGAAACCAAGCGCTTGCGAGGGAAGGGGATAAAGGAGGTAGTTTCTTGGGTGTGATGGGTGACTGTAAATAGATCACTTCCGGTTAGGCGACTGGCCCATCGAATTCTGAATGGCGGTGCGCTTGCGCGTCACACGCAGTGCGCGTCCTTTAACAATGCCAAACCTACAACTATTCAAGCATGCCAAGGACTGTCCACCCGCTCTGAATGGGTCAACGAATTAAAGTGTCAATGTGCATTACCCAGTTGCCCACACGCGCAAAAGCACGCGCCCGCTTCGCTGATGCCAACCCCAGTGCACTATGAATGAATCCTGGGTGCTTTTTGCAAACGGCCCATGAAGCAATAACACGCTACACAAACACAAGCTCATAAAACACCCATCTGCAGGCAAACCATCTTCCACGGGCAGGATCAAACTTGCCGTTTGCAGGATGCTGAATTTGATAAGCTCACATGTGAAATGCACTCACGTGGCATTCAGGAGGAGACTGCTTATCCCAGAGAGGGAGCGGGTGTAGACACGCCCTGCTCGAGAGCTCGGGGCTTCCAAGCCACCCAATCACATTACAGCTATCCGGACAGGGAACTAACATGCTTAAGCAATATCGCTCGTACAGAACAAAGGAAACAGCGGCCGGTGAGTTCGTTATGGTATGTCATGTTACGAGTTTTTAATACTGCGCCATCACAAAATGGCTTCCTCTCATCCTCTGTGTTTTATTCTCACAGGGAGTAATATTATTATCACAATTATTATTATCATCATTATACTGATATTAAAATAATTATGATTTTATTGTCATAATTAATATTGCTAACCGTAATAACATTTGTAATTGATGATAATGCTAATAACTAATACTATCATTACTTTTAAAAACATATATTATTGATGTGCTTATTTTTATTGGAAGACATCACATCTCTCATCACCGAAATTTCCAAACCAACAGCACAAATCATGATCCTTGGAAACTTCAACCTCGGCTACCAAGACCCAAACGATGCACATGCTGCATCCCTAGCCAATGTCCTAACTGATCATGGTCTCACTCAACTCATTGTACTCCCCACCCACCAAAAAGGCAGAACCCTTGATTGGGTAGCAACCCACAATTGCAATACAACCTGCAAAGACCCCCAAACTCTGACATGGACCGATCACCACATGATCCCCCTCGAGGTTAACACCAATCAGGTACTGCCCAATCAGCACCCCATGGCACCAGCATGCCCCACCAGGAATAAACGCAACATCACTGCTGAAGCCCTACTACCACTGGTCTTACCTACCCTCAACGCTCTCCCAGCTAACGCTGACTTAAACCTGCTGATCGACACCTTCAATGATTCCATGGCCAGAGCAATGGACACCGTTGCCCCCTTGAAAATACTCAAAGCTAAACCCAAAGCTCATCTGAACTCATGGTACACCCCTGAGCTCAAACTACTCAGGAAAGAGAAAGCCAAGGCTCACCACACCTCGAAGACTAACCCCACTGCGGAAAACAAATCCAACCTCACTAACTTATCCTCACTTTACAAAAACGAGATAATCAGGACCAAAAAAGATACATACAACACCAGGATCACTCAGGTAGGATCCTCCACTAAAGAATTATTCAAAATTCTGAAGGAACTAGAAAACCCTATCTCGCCCCCGCAAACCTGCCTGAAAGACAAATCCTGGTGCACCAACATCCAGAACGCCCTCAACAATAAAATTTTAGGACTCCAAACTAAAATCGAAAACAAACGGCAACAACTCTTCAACAATAATGTCACCAACCTTAGCCTACCCACACCTAACAACACTAGCGCAGGCTTTTCGTTCAAAAAAGTCACCATCCCGGAAGTTCAAAAAATCATCACCTCCCTGAAACCCTCTAACTGTAAAGGAGACAGCTGCCCGGCTCAGATCATAAAAGATGCAGCCAGAGAGCTCTCCCCCTTCATCACCAAACTCATCAACCTATCCTTCACCAATAGCTCTATCCCCAGCAACTTAAAACAATCATGGGTTCTCCCTCTCCTGAAAAAACAATCCCTCGACCCGGCCACACCCACAAACTACAGGCCCATCACCACAGTCCCCTTCCTACTGAAAATCCTGGACAGAGTCACCTACATCCAAATTCAGGAATACCTAGAATCCAACCAACGGCTAGGAATACGTCAATCTGGCTTCAGACCTCAACACGGAACTGAAACCGCCCTTGTTGATCTCAAAAGCCAGATTGATGAAATTAAAGACAAAGGCAATGCCGCAATCCTACTCCTCCTAGACCTCTCAGCGGCCTTTGACCTGGTCAGCCATGAGGTCCTCTGTAATCACCTGGCCACCGCAGCCCACTTCTCCCCCCCTGCCATCACATGGATACAATCCTTCCTGGCAAACAGAACCATACGAGTCTTTTCCACTACAGCTGCAGCAGACCCCATCCCCATCACATGCGGGGTCCCACAAGGTTCCTGCGTATCCCCCACTTTGTACAACATATTTACAAAGACTCTATTTGACCAACTGGACCATCTGGGTGTCACCTACACAAACTACGCAGATGACACCCAGATACTCCTCACTATCTCTGGTAATTACCAAGAAGACTCCGCCCGGATCAACAAAATATTTTCCATCATTCAGGCATGGATGGCCTCCCATGGTCTCTGCCTGAATGATGAGAAGACAGAGCTCCTAATCGTCGGCTCCCCCAACACTCTAACCAAAATTGACCCTAGCTATAACAACATCACCATCGATGGTCATTCCATTCCCATAGCCAAAAGCGTAAAAACCCTTGGCTTCTATCTAGATGCCAACACCAACCTTAGCAAACACACTAATATGACTGCCTCAGCCGCTGCCTATACCGGCAAGCTCATTAGGGCCAGCAGACCCTTCCTAACACCCAACAGCTGCCTCACCCTTGCCAGGGCCCTAATACAATCCAAACTGGATTACTGTAACAGCCTGTACCTAGGCGCTAATCAATCCGTACCCAACAAACTGCAGGTAATACAAAATAACGCCTTGCGCGCAGCCCTCAACATTCCCAGACAAGAGCATATCTCTGCTACCAGGAAAGCCTGCAAATGGCTATCCATACGCCAAAAAATTGATCTAAAAACCCTCTGCCTCACGTACAAAGCCCTCAATCACCTAGCACCACCTTATCTAGCTAATAAACTCACCCTGAAACCTGCCACCAGATTCACCAGATCCTCCAACACTCTTTGCCTACTAGTGCCCAGGTTCCACCTAAAAAGAGCTGGAGGGGTAAGCTTCACAGTGCTTGCCCCCCAACTCTGGAACTCCCTACCGCTGAGCATCAAAACTGTCGAATCCTTCCAGATCTTTAGGAAGCAGGTCACCAGCTGGCTGCTAAACAAAGAATAACACTACTAATTCTAGACCCGTGCGGATACTGGCTTAGACACTGTATTTATTCTGAAAATTGTATATTGTACGCACTGCATATGTTCTGTTTATTGACCACTGTATCTATATGTATATATTATAAACCTGTACGAAGTATGCAACACACAGATACTTCTCAACTCTGTAACCAAATTCTTAAGCGCCCTTCTACCTCTGGGTTTGGAGCGCCATACAAATAAAATAAACAAACAAACAAACAAACAAAGATAATAATAAGCATAGAAACATTTATTTAGACATTATAATTTGTATTAATCATCATCATGTCAATGATTACCTCTGCGGTTTCTACTGTTGGTCTTCATTCAATACTTGTATCCAAATGTTTCCTGCAGTTGGAAAAATATTTTGAAACCTTATTGTTGGAGGGTCGTTTATAGAGGTAGCCGGCTGGCTGAGGCCGGTGGTGGAGCCCGCCCACTTGTAGCTTTTAAGGAGGTCCACCGCGACCTGCATTCAAGTCTTCCATCTTCTTTGCTCATTACTGCACCGTCAGCAATTTCTCTATTCCAGATGGACTCCAGAGAGGATATCACTGCGGTGGAACCACCCGCTACAAGTGGGGGCAACCTCTGCTGTCTGGAATGATCCTGCCCTTAAGGGCTCATCCCGAAATTGAGATATTCAACGAGCCAAAATAGATTGCAGGGGGTCAATTGAGTGCTACGCAGCACAGCGCTAGAATGTAGTGCCCCTGCGTTAGCTGCCTAACATGGAGTAACCTGGCTGTGCTGAAGCATGACCACGAGCAGAGCTTATCAACCACGATGGCTGAAAAGGTAGTTTGTCATCATTGTCCTCAGCGCCTTTCATGTGAAGCTTGGAGACTATGAGCCAATGTGGGCCAGAAGGACGCTATGCAGCTTGGTAGCGTAGGATTCGTGTGAGTGTGCCTTAAATGATCAATACGAAAGGATTTACTCAAGCATGCTTGGTTACCCACCATCCAAACTTTCCCGCTTATCATTGGAGAACTGAGCACCAAACTCATTAGCATGCATGTTGAATGAGGTGTTAGTGCCTCGCTACACCTGCATAAGAGAGCAGGCCTTGAGGAGCGTCATTGAGCCACTCCTCTTTGTTGCGCCCCAGACAAGACCAACCACAGTCCTTATAATTGGTCGCCTCCCTTGTGCGTAACAATATATGGGCATGTCTTTATTTTAACCAGCGGAAGGGTAGCACAGTCGTAACACGTTGGTGGAACTCCAATGCCATATTGGCATGGGTCAAAAAGAAACACTCTCAATGGTTGTTTCCCTTTGCCCAACGACTCATGCCAAAACAAGTGTTGGCAATGCCAACAGTTTGGGTTATTGTGTAGGCATGGGAAAGGCACTTGCCAGGCACTGCCACAGTGGTTTCAACTGGCCATTGATGGTAGCAGGTGCAAAATGGTGCAAGTACCTGGGCATCTAATAGCTGTGCCTGGCAAATGCCTAATAGTTATACACAAGCCAAGATTGTTGGCTTTGCCAATGCTTGTTTTTAACCAGATTTCAATGAAGGACACAAATAGTGCCTATAAATTCAGTGGCTGAAGGCAGACCTGGTTGACATTTTTATTACACCAGTAGCATGTTTACAACCCCAATTAAGTCATTCACTGGCAGAAGACTCCTTTGAAAAAACACTGGCAAGCACTTTAGGTGCAAAGTTTGTTGGTAAGGCTTGATTAAAGCGAGCTCAAAGAGTACCAGTGAAGAGTTTTTCTGGGTGGGGGGGGGGGGGTGGCGGGGAGGTAGCAACTGCATGGAAATGGCTATAGGGATTAGCATGGCCAAGGGCAGTCAATGGGTGGGCAAATAACCAAACAACACCTTCAAGCTTTGTGTCCCTCCTCATATGCCTTTGCTCCCTATCTGTAATCTAATGCAATAGTTTCAGCTTATAGGTGGCGCCAAAGCACCACCTAATGGCCCAAACTAAAAAGAGATATTCTTAGATTACATATATATATATACGTGGAGGAGTACGGACATTGTATCCCAGGTAGTTTAGCAACAGCATTAGAGTTACCCAGTCAACTGATGGAGACAGTCAGGGCCCGATTCATGGAATTATATTCGCAGAAAATCAGGACTTTGTGCACCAAACTGCGTGCAAAATCCTGTTTGTTGATTCATGGAAATTAAGTCCTGAAAAGGACTTTTTTATACTCTGCGTGGACTTCGCGCCCGCTCGGCACGTCACTGCAAGATGCCTTGCGCAAAACACCACACAGAGGGCAGGGTAGGTGGCAGAATGTGGAAAAGGAGGAAGAACAAGGGAAAATGTGGGTGTTATGAGGGCGGCCCACAGGTAGTCCATTGCACGCCCACTATTGCATGGAATGATACATATTCATGGATTTGACCGTGCAATTTCTCGGTAGGGAAATGGCCATGCAAAGCCCTCATACTATTTGCCATCCGAAGGCCGATGTGCAGGAACTTGTGCATAGGATTCACTGTGCAGAGGTAAGATCGGGTGTCAGATTTAGAGGTGAGTGCACGCAGCCGGGATTCTGACCTAACTTAGGGGTGCGCGTACGAAGTGTAGTGCGTTGCAGGAACGGTTTACGGGGGTTTTCAGGCAGATTTTATGATTTTTACCCGAGTTACGATGAATCGTACGCATGTTGTTGGGGTGCCGGTAACAGTTACGGGCACCACGTGCAGGGTCCCTGAGATGCAGGCCTGCTTGCGGGGTACCGCTCGCACTGTTTAAAGGGTGCATGTATTCTCGTCCGGGGGAGCACGCAAAGGTAGCAGTTTCTGGCTGTTTTTTCTTTGTGTGGGAGCGTATTGGGGGCGTTATGGCCGCGACTTGCTTATATGGTTACTTTGCGCGAACAATTCCATGAATACGCAGAGTGCGCAGAAAAAATTCTGTGCCCAGGCTCGCGCAGAGTCGTTCTCGGTGCATGGGCTAATCAAGAATGATCACTGCACAGCCTTGGGTTTCCCAAGGTTAGATAAGTCACACAGGGCCCAGGTCTGAATAGGGCTGAAGCGAGTGTGACAGTTGGCCCCATATTACAGAAACTGTTTGCATTGCGCTCTGCTCTTGGGCCAAAATTGCACAGGTGCAAAACACGCATTGAAATAATACTTATCTGCACCAGGGCACTTTTTGCTCTGTGTCAACGTCTTTGCAAAACTGCCCTATGTGGTGTAAACGGTCTGTAATCCAGACGGGGCTGTTTTGGAGCGGTCCATGTGAACGCCGGTCATTTAGCGCAATGTGCTGCAGGGAAATCTCCTCCGTTGGTGGCACTGCATGTTTCGCATGTCTCAGCGATGCCTAATGCATGACGTCCCATCACCTGTGAAGTGCCTGATTGGAGCAGGGGTCCAGAATGTGGCCCGCATGTCCTGCTTCACTCTTCTCTGATTTGGGGCTCGGTATACAGTTGGTTTTCTGTGGACTACTGCTATTTAATCTTGCCTCTATTAATAATATCATTATCTTTAGTGAAGTGCTGTGTGTGTTTAGCCATTTATGGATCTCTCTACTACCTTATTTAACTTTAATAGCACAACAGAAAATGAAGAGAATTTTTGTACGCGTATCTCATCCGAAGGTTGATGATAAAGTAATGAAGGTAATTGTGTCCTTTGCATTGATCGTTCAAAGGTGAGTGCTGTGTGATGGGCTGCTTGAAGCCACCATTTCATCTTTTTTTTTTTCCCTTTGTCTTTTATCTTTTTCAGGGCGGCTTTTCGGATTCGTTCGTTTCATGCTGACAGAGTGGAAACGTGGCCATTAAATAAAAGGAGACGTCTCTGCTCTACGTTCGCTCCCACTGCTGCATATTTAGCGATGACCTACATTTGCCTAATTGCGCAACCCTCAGCTTTCTGCGTCCTTCTTTGCAATCTCTCCGGTGATCCCTGACAAAGCGACTGTGTCTGCAGAAACATGGGTGCTCTGCAAAGCTTTATTTTGTTACAGAAGACCTTTATTCAATATTTGGGCCCTCAATCTAAACTCACTTAAGAGCATAGCAATATTTGAAGGGTAGGCACTTCTTTTACCTACTTTGGTTTGCAATGTTTGTTTTGCTTGGGGCAGTGCAGTGAGGCCTTTCGCCTACTGCACCAAGCGTTCCCTCCAAGCCCTTGCAAGCTCACAAGGCTGCGGCGCGTGCATATTGGCAAGAACTACAAGCATTTGAGCCCTCCTGGAGGGTTGAGATTAATGTGGTAAAGAAAAATACTGCCATGTAATAACTCCAAATGTGACTGAAATTAAACCTATGTTTATTAAAAGTGAAATCCATTGAATTCTCTGTCCATTTCATGTCCCTGTTTTCACTGATCTATTTCTATCTAACTTAAAATGAGGCCCTGGTGTGCCGTTTCAGGGCCATTCAGTTCAGGTGATTGTTTGGAAGAAGGGCATTTTAAGTTTACCTAGCCAGTATTTTTTATGTTTTGACAGTGTAAGTTATTCTAAGCCTTGAATGGGAGCCAGATGCAATCATAACCGCTTGCGGGCCTCTAACACATACACAGACACCGCACAGACACCCCTCAAAAAATGGTCTCCTCTTGCCTTTAAGGCCTGCACATATGTTTTAAACTAGAAGGCTGGGAGATCTGGGCAACCCCCAAAGCCAAAATGCTTGTTATGTGCGTGGCCCTCTGAGCCCCCTGCACCGAAGGCACCGAAAAGGTTAAAAAGCCGAACAGTCGAACTCATCGACAGGGACTGACGCAGTGCCATTTGTTTTCTAGGTCCACTGATTGACCCGTACAGGCTCCTGCCTAGTCTGCTCTTCTGTCGCTCTTGGTTTTTTACAAAGGTCAATATTTTGCAGCGCGGCCATCTGTGCTGCAGCACCGCACATGCACGGTAGTGTCACCTGTGCACAGGGGTCAAAGAGTACGAAAAGAAGTAGTGGACCTATGTTCCCTTCTGGCCTGCCCCGCTCCCCACAAAGCCCATCGCCACGCCACCTCCCATGCACAATACAAACCCCCAAACACATGCGCCTGCTGTCTAAGGCAATGCTCAGTGCAGTGCACTGAAAGGGCAAGTTTCAACTTCTTCCTACACTTTTATTTTAAAAGGAACAGTAAAACTTAATTAAAACAAGTAGAGGAATACCGCTCCCTCCCACTGCGACCACTGCCTGTGTACAGCCACCGATTCGAAAATCCTAGCATTTTGACCCCAGAAAAAGAGTGCTGGCAACGGGAATAGAATGATCGAAATTAGGATTTGCCAACATGGGGGAGAGAGCAGCTCCAGGGTATCGGGCATAACCAGTTAGGTAGGAGCTACTTCTGGTTAACCAGGAGCTATAATTATAGTGTGCAGCAAATCTAACTTGGCGCAAGATGCAAACTCTAACTTTTTGTCCTTTCTCTATTATTAAATACGCTCCAATGTCTCTTGGGTGTTTTCTTTACTCTCCTTTATATACATTCCCAAGCGTACACAGTTAATATCACACAGCTAGGTTTGTAAGACACCACTGGCCACAGGAGTCAAAGGCAGCTCCTGTAGCTGTTGCCTTCAAGCTAACCATGCTCCCCAGACTATAACTAGGAGCTAAATAGCTGCCAGATCCTGGCCATTTCAGACACTGGAATGTGTGCTTAAGTTGGGGTAGCGAATAAAAAAAATGAAAACAGGATGGGAAGAGGGGGAAAGGAGTGTAAGAGGGGAGAAGGGCAAGGGTGTTGAAGGCGTGGGCAGGGTGCATGAGGGTGAAAAACGAAATGAAGTGCACATTTAGCCCCTTCACGTTTAAGGGCAATTCATATTTATGACATATAACCTTGTTGCCAGTATTTGTGTTATTGACTAAAATAAATTCATCCAGAATGGGTGGTGCCTCAAAGCTCATTCATATTTGGCAATTGCTTTGGTTTCATATATAAAAGAGCAGAACTTCACAGAAACGTCATGTGTCGAGTCACAGTTGACTCCTATACAAGAAAGGGTCTCATTTGGAGTTTGGCGGAGCAGTAGCAAAGGTGGCAGCTACGGGATTATCGCCACTTTTACTGCACTACCAAATTCAGAGTCTCAAAAGGAAACCCAGTAAAAAGCACCTGGTTTGGCATGCAGGAAATTGCCTCGACTCAAACCCTTTGGCACAAGCAGCAATTACCACATTGCAATCTGCATGGAGTACAATGGGGCTCCAAAATAGGGAATGACTGAGGGGCCTGCATGACTCTACAGCACGCAGATCCTTCCTGTGACCACATGCAGCAACAGTGTTTGAACGCTGTCCAAAGGGCCCGATCCACAGAAGTGTTTTATAATGGCACAATCCCATAGGAAAACGCTCTGTGAACAGGGTCGGACGCGGGCATAAAATTGTCTCAGGCACAAATGAAAAAGTGGACCACTATTCCAAATTGCAATTCATTCCTTTCATGACAGACTGTTTGAATAATACCCAAAGGGGAGTTTTTTGATAAAATGTAATGCAACTTTTGCAATTTAAAGAATATTCATTCAGCAACAATGGTCAAAACTACTAGCCGCAAAGTGAAGTTACTCATCAAACTGGCCTACATTGGCGAAAAAAGTGGCCACTTTGAACCAAAAAAACGGTCCCACACTGGCATTTTTTGTTATTGGTTTGGGCATTCCCCTATTGCCCTGTAGGCCAGTCCGAGCCTGTCTGTGAATCAGGCCGTAAGGGCGCGATTCATGGAATTATTTATGCAGAAATTAGGGTACTTGCGTGCTGAACTGCATGCAAATCCGCGTTTGTTGATTCCTGTAATCTAATGCATGGTACGTTTCCAGGACTTGCGTGGAGTTCGCGCAGGCTCAGCACGTCTCTGCGAGCCATCGAGCACATTGTGCAAGACACCACGCAGAACGTGGGCGAGGCCTGCGCAGAGGGCTGAGTAGGGGGCAGAACACGGAAAAAGGGGAAGAACATGCAGAAAAGTGGACGTTTCGAGGAAGGGCCCAAAGGCAATCCCTCACATGCACACAATCGCGCTGAATGACATGTATTCATGAAACCACCTGCGCAGCCTCTTGGCATAGTAATGGCCATGCAAATCACTCGATCTCTACACCACCTGAAGGCAGGCGCAAGTACACTTGCATGTAGGAATCGCAGCACAGAGGTGGGTTTGCATGTCGGATATAGGGGTGTGTGTACACAACCAGGTTCGATCTGACTTAGAGATGCGCGTACGCAGGGCGAGCATGGAATGAATTGCCTGAGTGCATGCAAAAGGAGGAAAACCACCTGGTGTTCAGGAAAAACCTGAAAACCAGGCTTTTTGTGTAGGATAGGAACGTCAGACTATTTTTGGACTATTTTTAATGTCTCTGTAGGGATAGCGCCTGGACGCCTAAGGGCTTTGGCATGGTATAAATTACATAACATAACATAACAATAGAGATATAATTCAAAAACATTTCTAGCAATTTACAGTGCTGGGAAGTAGAAGGTACAGTGAATACCTAATGCATAAAACACAGATACAACACTCAAAAGAATTGAGGTTGAACTTCCCGCACTTTACATAGAGTACAACACTCCTTCAAACAAAGATAATTCATTTTGTTAAAATGTAATATTTCAAAAGAATCATAAGTTATATTTTCTGTAACGATAAAGTTATAAATTCCATGAATCATTTACATTAGGAAAAAAACAGAGAGGCACGCGATACATGCAAGTGTATTATTCATACAAATTTCCATTTATGTGGCGTCAAACAGCACACATTTTCTGTATTTCATAATTCAAAGACAATCTTAAAACAAAAGCTTCCTTTATGCAAAGCTACTAGTAAAATTTCACCAATTCGAAGTGGTTATGGATTTCTTGTCCAATGTGTTTCGAAATCACTTTCTTCATCAGGGACAACCACCACTAATCATTTCTTCGAGCAATGAGAAATAGGTTACTATTAATATTCAAATGAACACACTTTAAAGTCTCTTAAGAAAAGGGAGAGCACTCCCTAAATACTAACCTTACTGTGTTCTTACTAACACTTGCAGAGTCACCAATCACACTCAATGGGGCACAGACTGTAACAAATGTATGAAATCGGTAAGAATTTAGTTGTAGTCTAGTCAGACTCACATTCCAAATTTCCCAATTGTCAAGAGAAATGTACTTGCGGGAAGGAATTCTTGGACTACAATGATCTGCTGCATCAAAGAAACACCTTAACAAAGGACGCCAACACAATCTTTAGGGCCATTGTAGTTGGCAGATATTCAGAAAGATAGTAAAAGATGTGCTATTCACCAATGTACAATCTAAGAATTCCAAGAGAACACCAATAATTATCAACAAATGTACTTCTGTACCAGTAGCCCTGTCAACAAAGTCCAAACAATCCAGTCAAAACTCCACTCAGATTGTTTCTAAAGGAATCCAAATAAAGAGTCTAAATCTTATGGCACCATAAGCGTATTCATTCTATACAAATACCAAAATTCAACTCTACAAACTGTAACTTACTTCATATGAGTCCTACAACGTGTTCCCATGGATCGTCTCTATCAACTGATAGATGTCCAAAGTTAGAGTTTTATACAGTCTAGGTCACATGAGTTTGGAGCACCAGCCATCATGTGACTCTGGGTGTAAATGTTGGTATAGGTGTAAGCAGCATGCCATCTTGGAATGAAGTTCGTAAACCCAATTTCTATGCAAAACAAGTAACCTAACATTAGCTCCAATCATTATTGAAGAGACTTTGCATAGTCAATAAAGAAATTCAGTTAATTTCTACATATATTATTTCAAAGAAAATCCAAATAAAGAGTTTAAGTCTCATGGAAATATAAATGAATTAATTCAAAACAGATACCAACATTTGACCCAAATAACCAAATAGTAACTTACTTTACAAAAGTCCTACAAATGGCTCCCACAGATCAGTACTATCAACTGAAAAATGCCCAACCTTAAAGATTTCTAGGTCATATGAGGCCCAAGCACCAGACATCATGTGACCATAGATGTAGGTGTAGGTATAGGTGTAAGCGGCACGCCATCTTGGAATGGAGTTAATGAACCCAAATTCTATGCAAAACAGGTACGGAACATTAGCTCCTATTGTTATTGAGAGACTTGCATGGTCAATAAAGAGATTTAGCAGAAACTGATTTGGAAAGAAGTAAATAAGTCCAATAATGTAGTAGAGGCTTGCACAAATGCAAGTAATGAAACATTTTGATGGAACAACTTCGCATAAACCCACCAACAAGATGTAAAGAGACATAATTGCGCTGTTAGCTTAATGTCACGAGCTTGACCCTACATTAAATGTCCATACATAGTTCAATGATCACAAACCGTCTAACCACTGAAATTGGTGATACTTTTGTCATCAAAGTGCATACATTTTTCAAAGCATTACAAATCATAGTTACATCTTTCACAAGAAATATGTTAAATCACATTCTTGGTTGAGGCCTTTAGGAGCGAGATAATCAAGTCTCTTAATCCAAAAAACATACCTTTGTTGTAACAATTGTGCCATATTTCCCTCTCTTTTAGGGTCCTTCAAAGATTCCAGAATTGCAAATCTCAATTGCGATATAGTATGTCTCCATTCCTTAAAATATAACACTACTGGAGATGTCATATTACCAGTCGTGATATTAGACTTGTGTTCACCCCATCTCACCTTAGCTCGATGTGTAGTCATATCTACATAATAGAGCCCACATGGGCATCTGATACCATCAATCACGTTTTTAGTCTCAAACGTGGAGATATGACTTAATGCAATTTGCTGTCCTGTATGTGGATGTACTATGGTCAAACCTTTTTTGATATGTCGCAACAGTTGCAATTCACAGTAGAAGATCACCAAGAACCTGTAGCCATTTTCAATCACCATCGATCCAGACATTTTCAGCTCGTGCTCCAAAATCCCCAATAGAAGAGCCTTATTTAAAATGTCCATTTGAAGTCCAAAACTGAATTCTGGAAAAGCCCCATCTTTGGAAATGTTGGTATTGAAATACATAATATCCTGTTGGACGCAGGACAAATAAGATGACTATTAAAGAGAGACTAACAGAAATCAAGTTGGTAGACAATTATCCACAGTGAATGTCTAGATTTAGTACCTCAGAAAAGCAGTGCACCCTTTACAGGAATCCCCAAAAAGGCTCTTTCACAAAATGCATGCCTTTGAGGAAGAGGGCATGCTCCAGATTCATTGACCAATGCTGCAATGTAACTGCCTGCACAACTGCAACACAGGGAGCTCTCGTCTGGTGGATACCAGCGTTGAGATTACCAGAGTTCTTTTGGGCCACATTCTCCAACATCGTCTACATATGCCATCACACCCATGCTGTGGCTTTCTTCTCCATACACAGGAAACTATTGTAATGTCCCATCTATCATCGAGATGGTGAAACATATTGGGATTCAAGGTATCTTGCTTTTGGAAAGAGGGTTTAAATTCATGATCAGTAATTTTCTTTGTCAGTCCCCTACCCTTGTAAGGCCTAACTAACAAGGTGCATGTTACCACTGATTCACGAAGGATCTTCCAACCAACTTGGTGAATAATTTCTTATTGGGGGACATGGATAGATTTGTATGCATGTTGCACACACATTTGTAATTTACTAGACCTGGAAAGGCATTCCCTATGGTGTGGAAACAAGGGCTACTGGTAGTACAAGACCAATGTTGATACACACCCATCATGTCGTAACTTAGATGTGCTATCGATCGCAATACGTGTGCAAATACATTGGCCACACTGAAAACACATTTTACTTACACCTAGATTTAAATGGTGCAAAATGAGTGCACCAATTGCTGCCAAAATGGCTAGATGTGTGCGGAAAGTGGAAAAAGTATGAGAAAATGATTTGCATCCTGGGGGGGGGGGGGGTGCGCGGTGAGGAATTTCACAGTTAAAGCCTTCATATCCTTTTATCCATTTACACAATGCATAAATTACGCATTAGTTGTATGGAATCACCACACTTGTTCTTGCACATCACTGGCTCCACAGGTCATGGTGCTCTCTGGAGGTACCGCAAGGGTTAACTTTGTTGAACTTTTCTTTGGTCAAGCAAAGCCATCATTGAGAAGATGCCACTCACCTGTCTATGCAATGGAAGCCTACAAAAGCTGGGGCTCTGCCAACGCCCTTCGCGTCGCAACATCATTCATCATCGGTATCTCGTTGACCTTATGTGATTCCAGCAACAGTCTTTGTCTGGCCGCGCTTCATTTTCATATCCTCTGTTTGTTGCTGTCTTGTTTCAGGCCAGTGGCTGACTACCAGTTTAGTGTTTCTTTATCCACCGTGATTAACTTTCAGACCATGCAGCTTGGTAAGTGGTGTTCTACGAAGGGCATGTGAACTTTGGGGAGTGGGAGGATGTTAGCCAATCGAAGTTCTAATTGCTTCTCATCTCTTGGCAGCCCCAATTCCACTGCATGGCTGTCTCAGCCTCACGCCCCAGTTAAGATGCTCACCAATCCAGACGAGTCAGTCCCGGCTGGCCTACCTTTTGGACACAAGTCGTTATCTCCAAAGGAATTTGAGAGGGTCAGTGCCGGTGTCACGAAATAAACCCTCTTCCATAACAAAGTCTCCCCGGAACAATTTTTGAATTCATTTCACATGGGGCGCAAAAGTATTCCTCCCCCCGGAGATTCTATTTTAGAATAAAGTCTCTGGGGGAGAAGTCATTCTGAAAGGAAATCGCTGGGCGGAGAGTCCATGCAGGGGCGGATATATTTTGCAACACCGGCTCACATCAGTTCCTGTACTGCATCAGTGAGACGAAGCCTTGGTACATAATGCTCCTGCAATGGTTCCAGTTACATGCGTACATTTCTACACGCTTCATTTGCTTATGTCTTGGATGTGGTTCTTTGTGAACTTACAACTACACAGAGCAGCATTACCTCGCACATGTAACTGGTGATCCCTAATACGTGACGTCTGGAGGCCAAGATGGACAGTGGAGATTCATCAGAAATCCACATGCTACAAATACAGTTAACCAGGAGACAATATAGCATTGGAAGTATAGATTTAGAAACATGGTCCTTGAGATACAATGTATCACAGATATCACAAGGAAGATCTCAAAGGAATGCAGAGCAGGGTGGGATGTTGAGCTAAATACAGTAAGAAAATTAAACAAGCATTAACAGAGCCGATTGTTTAGGCATTTGTACTGAATCATTTTTTATGTATACACTTCCTTTTTAAGGGTCGTAAAATGGCAGCGATCTCAGTTGGTTATATTTTTGCTAAACACCACCTAGTGTGACTCCAAACGAATGCCATTAATGTGGAGAGAAGAGGATGACATTTGTGGATTAATACTAAAGTGTCTCTGTGATTTGCCGTCTTCATGCCTTCACTGCACTCATGTCACTCTTGCATGTCATTTCATGCATTTGGACATTTTCTATGGGCTGTTCTGCTTTCACGCTTTCATGGTAATAGTGCCAGCTGCCATTGTTATCCTTTCCATCAAAGAATAACTGAAGAAAATGCCGAAGAATAGCAGGAGAAACTGCCAGTAGAAAATGGCCGACAACCCTAGGAAGGCTTTCCTTCCCCGCAGAACCCTACAATAATTGTATAAGTGTTTCTAAGGTGACAGCCATATGAAGGCATTATTGGGCCATTTGAGGCTGCACTTGACCACCTGCTACCATTAATGGGGCATTTGCGTCTGCACTTGGCAAGGTATGAAGCAGCACATGTGGGAAACACCTCACATATGGTGAATACACCAGCATCTGGGTGTATTATTAGGGTATTTGAATCTGCATATTCAAAAACAGTCAATCACAAGTTACCTTTCACCAATGAGCCCCCTCCTGCCACCTCCCTCTCTCCGGCGACAGCTGATTTGGTTTCCTTGTCATCTAATCTACTGCCTTCCACTTGTTACAATCCAGTTACCTACCTGAGCACTCTTTGGATTAGACCTCTGTGCTCCCCCCACACCCCTACTAGTGCGCCCTTTAAAAGAAAAGAAGTGTATTTATTCGAAAATACACCATGCTGGAGGGACCAAACTGAGAAATAAGAGAAAACAGCACAATTGAAAATGAAAGGAAAATTGTGGTTGTCTGGGTTGAAAGTCCACCCTGTCCGTAGCCACGGCCCTTGGTAGATGGGGGACCACATCCATTTTTGGTTTTGGGGCTTCTTGGTGGCATAAGTCACCAAATATCGCCAAAACAATTGCTACAAGAAGAAAGGTGTGCCAATAGGCAGTCTTTATGGTTGGCATGACAACTGGAAATGCTGTGGCATACAATTGCCAACGTGCAAAGTGCTAATTCCTGTTGTACTGTGCGGATGTAATCCAATAGTGGCTTGTTTAATGTATTTTCAACCATTCAGGAGTACTGCCATATGTCACATGTCTGTGTGACTTTCAACGAGCCTTGGAGTGATTTCTTTTAGAGATGGAGACTGAGGCAGGTCTCGCTACAGAAGCAAGGAAAGAGGTGCAAAAGTGTGAATGTGGCATCCATCTTGGAATGATAATGTTCTACTAATAAATAACAATAATTTAATTACTAATTATTGATGTATTACAAGATTTTCTTTTTACAGTAATTTGACTGCCCATCAAAGCATACGTTGCCATTTACAAATATACAGGCATATACAGGCATGTGTTTTTATATTTGTCTAAACATGAAGCATTTCGCGCGCGCACATTAGTGAAGTGCTGTGCTGCTCAGTGTACCCAGTGTACTCACTGACCGGAATCCATGCGACTGCAGCAGCACATTGTAAAAGATATTCTTGATGCTGTCGCATACTCTTGTACATCGCACCTGATCGTTGCTGGGATGGACGCCCTCCAGCTCCATCACCACATTACAGTTGGGCCCCCGAAGCTACAAGCTTCTTGATTGAAGGCCCACTAAACCCAGACCTGCATGCTGAGGATGCCCGCGCCACCCATCATTTCAGTGCTCTACGGCGACCATGGTGATCACTGCCTGCATGCCCCTCAGCTCAGAAAAATATATGATCAGACAGCCACCAAACCCCTCTTCATTCTGCTCAATGGACATTCACTTGGAACTGGGCCTTCCAGTTAAAGTCATATCCAAGATATCCTTTTGGAATTCTGGCCCAGACATTAAATTGATGGGAGTTGAACATAAGAGCCTTGACCAAGAAGTTTAAAGAATAGGAGAAGACCTAATGGTCAATACATAACAGACTGTTGTATTGACGAAATAAACCCCTGAAGAATTTCCTGGAATTGTGAAAATCTATAAAGGAAAGAAACATGTTGGGTAGTGTGGATTGTAGAATGATAGGATGTATGAATGATATAAGTGTGAATGAATAGAACGCTGCATTGGGGAATTTAGAGTACCCAGCTAGGATAAGTGATGATATAAAAACAAACTGTAAATTGAAAAGCCTGTCCTCCTTTTTTGATGAACTAATTAACAGTGAATCTAGGTATTAGGCAATAGAGTGTTATGTATCTTGTTCTGGGGTCAATAGTGCAAATAGTAGTGATAAATGTGCAATAACTGGTCTTATAAAAAAGTGCAATATTTTGTATTAGAGATAATGATGAATGCATTTTTATTGATGTTTTTATTGAAAGGAAATATATAGATTTTTTTGATAAAAAAAACTTGTTGAAAAGAGTATGTTGTAACATACAGCATGCATGACTGGGTCAGAATAAGGAACTGGAGAAGCAAGGGACCCTTTAAGCATTAGTGTGGTTTGTTTAGTCTCTTGACTCGTTGAGGGTTGCTTTAAAGAGGTCCAGATAAATATTCCCTCTAGTCTCTCAAAGTTTTGTATATGCTATAATTATGAAACCATTTTTATCTGCTACTGGGCGTGTGGATTCTATGGTATGGGCCCAGTAGATGGAGTTGTTCTTTCTGCCTTCCCCTATTTTTGCAAGAGGCTGCATTTCACAGAGTTGCCAAAGGGCATGGATTATCCCAATTTATAAAAGGCTGGGGACAGGAATGTTCTTTGATCATATCACCCAACATCTCTCTCCTTGATGCAGCTTCTGATTGATTTATTTATTAATTCATTTATTTATTTATAGAGTGCTTTACACCAAGGCGCTGTACATTGGAACAACAAATTACAAGATAACAAGAACCAGTAACAGTGGGAGCAAAAATTTACATCATGAGTCATTCAATAAAACAGTGGAAAGGGCAATTAACGGAAGGGGTGGGGAAAGGGGAGTGGGACTAGAAGTGGGGGGGTGGTGGCGGATTCGAGGGAAAATGGAAGGGAGAGAGAGCAGGAGAAGGGGGAAAAGGTATCAGGGAAGGGGGGAAGAGGAGAGAGCAGAGGGGGAGTTTTCAAGGAGGAGAATGGAGGAGGAGGGATTTAAGGGAAGTGCGAAATGAGGTGAAGGTTGTGGTAGAGCGGATTGTGAGAGGGAGAGAGTTCCAGTGCATGGGAGCAAGGAGTTGGAAGGAGCGGAAACGGGAGGAAGCGCAGGGGGATGGAGGTACAATGAGAAGGAAATGGTCAGCAGAACGAAGGGAGCGGGAGGGGGAGTAGAAGGAGAGAATGGAGGAGAGATAAGGAGGAGCAAGACCATGGAGGGATTTGAAGACAAGGCAGAGAAAGTTGAATTTTAGCTGTGAGTGGAAAGGTAGCCAGCCAAGGTAAGAGAGCGAAGAGGAGATGGAGTCACGGGTGGTAAGGAGACAAAGGGTACGAACAGCCGAGTGGTAAACGGACTTAAGAGGGGCAAGCTGAGATGCGGGAAGACCAAAGAGTAAAGAAGAGCAGTAGAAGAGGCGGGAAAGACGAGAGAGGAGATTAAGAGTTTGGAGGCTTGGAAAGTAAGGGAGGGACGGATTTTGCAAATATTATAAAGGTGGTATCGGCAGGTGCGAGAGGTGAGTGAAATGTGTTGTGAGAAGTTGAGAGAGGAGTCAAAGAGAACGCCTAAGTTACGAGCTTGGGGAGAGAAAGGGAGATTGGAGGGAGGAAAGTGAATGAAAGGGGGAGGAGAGGGAGGGAGAAGAGAATTAGAGGGGAAGAAAAGGACTTCAGTTTTATCGGTGTTGAGAGAGAGAAAGCGGGAGGACATCCAGTTCTTGATAGCAGTGAGGCAGGAGGAGAGCTTAAGGTGAAGGTCAGTGGTGAAGGAGGAGAAGGAGAGAAAGAGTTGGGTATCGTCCGCATAGAAATGGTGGCAGATGTCAAACGAGGAGATGACAGGCGCAATGAGGGATGTGTAGAGAGAGAAGAGGAAAGGACCAAGTACAGAGCCTTGGGGAACACCGTAAATAAGAGGGAATGAAGGAGTGGTCTGACCTCCCCATGAAACTGTGACGGAACGGGAGGAGAAGTAAGAGGATAACCAGTTTAGGACATGGTCTTTAAACCCCAAGGAGGAAAGAGTGTGGAGGAGGAGTGGATGATCGACAGTGTCAAAAGCTGCGGAGAGATCAAGGAGAATAAGGATAGAGGATTGCTTGGTATGTCGAGCAGAGAGGAGGGAGTTAAGGATAGAGGTGAGAGCAGTTTCAGTGGAATGTTTGGGACGGAAGCCAGATTGGAAGGGAGGAAGGAGAGAGGAAGTATTGACAAAGGATGAGAGATGAGAGTAGGCAAAGCGCTCAAGAAGCTTAGAAAGGAAAGGTAGAAGAGAGATAGGTCTGTAGTTAGCAGTGATGAGTGGATCGGCAGAGGGCTTCTTTAGAATAGGAATAATCGTTGCATGTTTGAAGGCAGAGGGAAAGATTGATGAGGATAGGCAGGAGTTGAAGAAAGTGGTGAGGTAAGGGATAAGAAGAGGGTAGATCTTGGGGATAAGAGCGGAGGGGAGAGGGTCAGAGGGGGCGGATGTGGGGTGGGCTTTGGATAGTAGGGAGGAGACTTCAGAAGGGGAAACAGGTGAGAAGATGGACACAACGGAAGCAGGAGGAGAGGCGGGAGGAGGAGAGGGAGAGTCAGAGGGGGAGTTAATTTTTTGCCGGAGGGTGAGGATTTTGGAGGAGAAGAAGTTGGCAAAGTCCAGAGGAGAGAGTGTGGAATTGGAAGAGGGATCAGGAGTAGGAGGAGAGAGAAGGCGAGAGAGAGTTTGAAAGATCCGACAAGGGTGGGAGGCTTGAGACTGGAGAAGGTTGGAGTAGTAGGAGGATTTGGTCGCTGCAAGACAAAGAGAAGTAAGAGGTTTGATTAGAAAGCGAGGGAGTTTTGAGCCAGAGTCTCTCTGAAATGTTTGGCAAATTTAGTCCAACTTAGGCTGGCAACAAGCGTACATGCTGACAAAGTTCTCGCCAGCATATCGGGGTGATGGATTGGGAGGTTTTTTGGTACTATGGAGGAGGCAGTTAATTTGCACCTGCTGGCAGCAAAACACTATTTTCTTTACAAATCACCCACCTCTCAACCTAGTCTCTCATCCCTTCGTTTTTCTCTCATCCTTTCTCTCACACTCCCTTTTACTCTTACTCTCTCACCCTTTCTTACTCATATTTCCTCTTGCTCATCATCGGCACCCTCTATCAATAGCTTCGACCATTGCTCTATGCCCCTTCTCATTCCATTACACACCTGCACCCCTTATCGCTTCCTCCTTTAAAACGTTGCACTCTCTTCCTTGCACCCTGGTGCCTATAAATGCAAAATGCAAAGAACAACAGCAAACACCAAAACTATTGGCATTGTCAATGCTTGTTTTTATTATTTTCTATTTTCTCAACTCGTCAGCGGTCTGACAGGTCCGTGAGGGAGTGGCATTGGCAGACTGTCGTGGCCACTGGGTCGCGACCATCAAACAGCACAACACACAGGCAGTTAGTGGCAGCCTCATACATTCATGCCAATGCAACTGGTGGTTAAAATAAATCATAGCGGCCTGGAAAAATATGATTGGGTGGATGAGTAGAGTGCATTTCCTTCGGTGGCCTTTCAAATGTTTTCCCTGCACAGCTGCTGAAGGAGCCGGCTCTTTGCCATTTTGATGGAAACAGTGACCCTCCTCTCCCTAAAACTGGCAGCTGGCACATGAATCACAGCCCGCCTGAAAACTGCAAACAGAGAAAGCAGGCAGTAGGAAGAGGGGCACATCCACCAAGGAAAACGAAGGAAAATACACAGGTGCCTTCATAAGCATGCATTTTTGTGTTGCGGTGAAACTTTGCGATTTGCCCATATCAAGTACCTCAGCCTGCCCCACAGGCTAGCATAGCCAACACCCAGAGCCAAAGATAAACATGCTTTGACAAAGTAAACTGGCATCCGCATTTTCCAGATACGACCCTAGTAGTTACAGCTGGCAAATTATGATAGCACCTGGCCATATGCCTATCTAATGCCCATAAAAGAGACAAAACAAATGGGTTTGCCAGCGCTTGGTTTTAACAGGAATTGAGTAGAATGACACAAATGCAACCTATAAATAAAGTGGCTCAAGGCACGCTTGGTTAAGACAGTTTTATTACATCAGAAGCTGCTTTAGCTAGTTTAAAGTTGCAATTAAGTCAAAGACTGCTCAGAAAGCACAGATGTGTTTTAGGTGGGGAAGGGCAGTTAGTAGGGACTAGCCTGGCCATGGGTGATCAATGTTTGTGTGTAAATCACCAAATAACACCCAAAGACTGCCTCATCACGACTTTGGCGGTAACCCTTAAATCCGGCGGTCGCGCTATTACTGCCGGATTTAAGGGTCCGCCAAATCACGACTTTGGCGGATTTCACTCCAGCTCTTCCGCCGGCGGTAAGAGCGCGAATTTGATGGGGAATGGGGCATTCCTGAATGGGCTCAATGGGGAATGAGGAATTACATTACCGCCGAACTCATGTTCCGGTGCTATTAGCGACGGGGAGTTCGGCGGTAGGGCTAATACCGCCCAACTCGTGATGAGGCCCTGTGTATCCTTCCTCACATCTTATCTCTCTCGTCTATTTTCACTTTCCATAAAAATAGTTTTAATTTACAGGCAGCACTTTCAGTGCCACCTAACAGACCAAACTAAAACACGTATGGGATCGACATAGAGATGAAACCATAGTGTGAGCACATAGGGCCTCATCACGAGTCTGGCGGTAACCCTTAAATGTGGCAGTAGCGCTATTACCGCCGCATTTAAGGGTCCGCCAGATCATGGCTTTGGCGGATTTCCCCCCGGCTTTGAGCTGGGGGGAAATCTGCAGCAAAATTGCCGATTTTTGGCGCGATTACCGCCGGCGGGAAATCCACCGGGGGTAATAACGCGAATTTTCCCCATTGGGACCAATGGGGAATGAGGAATTCCCCAATGGGCCCAATGGGGAATGGGCAATAACCCTTCCGCTAAACCCGTGATTTGGCGCTAATACCGCTGAGGGGTTTGGAGGTAGGGCTATTAGCGCCGAGCGCTAATAGCGCCGGCATTACCGCCCAACTCGTGATGAAGCCCATAGTCTGCGCTAGGGATTAGATAGAGTTTATCAGGGTGAAGCTAGCATGCAACAGGACATACAAGCGGGGCCTAGCAGTCACTAGTCAGCTTTAATATCAATGAACGTGTGTATTTACTTCCTGTAGATTGAGGAAACACAAATTTCTGCCTCTAACGAGGCGATTGTTAAAGGAGCAGCATTGACTGTGGACCCATTGCTTAGACCACTCAAGAATGGTGGCGTTAGGTGCCATTGGCATTTTGTAGCAGTAGCATCACATGCTAGTGTAGCATCTCTGCCCGTAACTTCTTCCGCGAAATGAACAAGTTATCAAGCCATCTCTCCATTGGCCGCAATTTCCGCCTGGTCGAATAGTGCATCAGCAGAGTATGGCTAAGGAGGATTTAATCAATGCAAAAGTCAACCATGACAGCCTCTTATCAATCCCTTTATCCCGGGGCATGATGGCAGCGCTTAGCGCCGCGCTCTAGAAAATACTGCTTCGAATGGAAATCAGCAGCTTTATGCGTGGGAGATAAAAACCCTGAGCGTATGACAGTAGTTTATGGAAAGCATTAAGTCAGGCCTGAATTCACAGCCTGTCTTTGGCCTCATTACAGCAATGATAAGGTATCAGACTCGCCCCCACGCTCCTACAATTCAGAAAAGACCAACGTCTTCAAGGACTCTCTCCTCCTCCCCACCTAGGCCATCCCGTCACGGCACCTGACTTGCTAGACTCCGCCCGCCCCTCCCCTCCCCGCCAACCAGTACAGCTGCACCCCTCCTCTGTGCCCCTCTGAATCCTTCACCCCGCTATCTGTTCTGCATTTACCTCTGAAAGCGCTCCGTTATGCATCTATACTGTTGTATACCTCTGTAAAGCACTGTTGTATACCTCTGTAAAGCACTGTTGTATACCTCTGTAAAGCGCTTTGTTATGTATCTGTATAGTTTGTACCTCTGTAAAGCGCTCTGTTGCTGCTCAAGGCTAGGTCCGTGCTCAATAAATATAATAATAATAATAATAATAATAATAATAATAATAATAATAATAATAATAATAAAGTGAAAAGAAGTGGCACTTTAAATACCTCCTATTTTTTTAAATGGCTTACAGGTTGAGTTTATATGGGTATTTAACCTGTGCAGTACTTTCTTTCTATCTCAAGTTGTTCATATCACAAAACCACCCAAGGTATAAATAGGTGGTGTTTAAAAAATAGCAGATATTTAAAATACCACCGGCTGTAACTGTTGGTGTTCCACACTTGTAATGAGGGATTTGTTTTGAACTTTTCTTTAATAAAAATAAAACATGTTACAGTTTTTCCTGCTTCTGTCTGTTTTTGGTCTGGAAACATGTTTCAATGGTATGCGGTGTGGGCATCAATTGGGCGTCAATTGGAGCCCAAGCGGCCCCTGTGATTTGGAAACATGACCGCTTTAGTTCATTTCCGTTATATTTTGGCAACTCCTAGTAACGGCTGGTTCTTGTGCCCGTTATAAACCACTCCTTTCAAAGATTGCTTAAACTGATCACTGACTTTCAGCGGTCAGGGACACCCGGCAAAGTGTTACTGTAACATTCATTCACCACACCAGCAAAAAGCACATGCCTCAATGATGTGCTTTATGCAGGTGTGTCGCGTGAGTGGTAAAGTAGCACGGCTACTCACCTTTGGGTGGTGTTGCTAAGCACAATTTTATGGATTGCAATTTTTACATGCATGATAAACTTTGAGTCCAATGTTATACCCTTTGCTTGCCTTTATTAGGAGTAAGGGAGGCTGGTCTGTGGTTGTTATGGGTAAACATCATGTGATTTCACTTAATGTAAAGTCTTTGCTCAAGGGTTGTCTCTCTACATGTTTGGCACTCCTTCCTATTTAGGAAACCGTGCCACTGGTCTGTGGCAGGGAAAGATATACCCTTAGATGCTTTGCTGCTGAAACCCTGACAGGGCTTAGTGAGCAGACGGGCGTATTTGTGGCTGGCTCCAAGAAAAGGTCCACAGCATCACCACACTACCAATGCAAAGCTATGCACATCATACTGGCCCATGAGAAAATGCATTCTGTGGATGCGCTGATCGCTTTGCTACCCCAATTCCAATCATATGCAGCTGTTATAAATGTATACATACATACTTTACATACTTGATTATACAACTGTGGGGTGCATTTAAAGACCCCAAACAGAAGCCCCTTTCACATGAATAGCAAGATTGTAAACACTGAAACAAAAACGGCCTGGCCTATGTTTTTGTTTTTCAAGTAAAGTTAAAGAGCCATGCGGAAAGGTGCCTACCTGTCATTACCAATGGACAAGCAGTATTTTAATTTACAAAAGAAGCAGGAATCGAAGATCCCTGTCACATGGAAAACAAGATATTTAAACATTGAAAACAAAAACAGCCTGCACATGTGTGTACAAATAAAAACGGTTTGAAAAAATATCACACCAGACAAACTTCTACCTCACCTCCTTCCCACCATTAACTCTCTCCCAAGTAACTCTGACCCCAACTTCCTCGTGGAGGTGTATAACAACACTATGACCAAGGCCCTTGATATCATTGTGACCCTCAAATTATGCAAATGTGAACAGCAGGCACATCCCAATGCCTGGTTTACCCCCCACCTCAAAGAACTAAGACTTCAAAAAAGAAAATTAGAATCCCTGTGGCGACACTCCCCCACAGACGAAAACAAACTGCAACTAACCCACTTTGCAAACACTTACAAAAAATAAATAATTTGCACCAAATAAGATCTCTTCAACGAAAGAATTTCCAATGCCAGTTCTAAAACCAAGGAACTGTTTGTGATCCTTCGGGGGCTAGAATCCCCCGTACCCCCACCGGACAATGCACCCAAAGACAAACAATGGTGCACCAGCATTCAGATGCCCTATCTAACAAAATAACAACACTCCTAAATAAAATTGCCAAAAAAAGCCTCCCTGCCCCCCACTGAGACACAACATACTAGTCCTTCTAAAGCCACTAATACTCGAACTCCATTCAGATTCGCTAAAGTATCCATTCAGGAAACAGAGAAAATCATCGCATCTCTGAAGCCATCTAACTGTAAAGGTGATAGCTGTCCTGCTCAACTAATCAAAGATGCTGCGAGAGACCTAGCGCCTTTCATCTCAAAACTAATTAATGACTCTTTCACATCCAATACTGTCCCAAGGAACTTAAAAGAATTCTACCTCTCCTCAAGAAACAGACCCTAGACCCCTCCATCCCCACTAATTACAGGCCCATCACCACAGTACCCTTTCTCCTTGAAATAATAGACAGAGTAGCTTACATACAAATTCAGAACTACCTTGAAGTCACCCACCTCCTTGGCTCTTGCAAATCGGGATTGAGACCACAACATGGCACGGAAACGGCTCCAATCGACCTTAAAACGCAAATAGATGAGCTCAATGACAAAGGAAAATCTGCCATGCTTCTCCTCCTCGACCTGTTGGCAGCTTTCGACTTGGTGGACCATGCAGTTCTGTGCAACCACCTAGCATCAGCAGCCCACTTCCCAAGCGACGCTATAGCCTGTGTCCAGTCCTTTCTAGAGAATATAACAATGAGAGTTTCCTCCACATCGACATTGGCGGACCCGATCCAAACCACATGCAGCGTTCCGCAGCTCTTGCATTTCGCCAACCAGGTATAACATATTTACCAAGCCCTTATTTGACAAATTGGACAGACTGGGTGTCACCTACACGAATTATGCAGATGACACCCAGATCCTCATTCCTCTTTCGCGCAACTTTGTCACAGATACGGCCTTGGTAAATGAGATATATCTCCCCATTCAGGCATGGATGGCATCCCATGGCCTCTGCCTGAATGACGTTAAAACAGAGATCCTGATCCTTGGGTCTGTGGCCAACCTAAAAAAACTTAAATCTAACTACTCCTTATTCTACATAGATGGCAATATAATTAAAGTAGCTAAAGAGGTGTAAACACTGGGATTCTACCTCGATTCCTCCTTAACCCTAAGGAAACAGGTAAACTCCATGGCATCATCCACTGCTTACACCTGCAAGCTTATCAGGGCATGTAGACCATTTCTAATAAAAGCTAGCTGCATCATCCTCGCCGATGCACTAATACTGTCAAAATTGGATTACTGCAACACCCTATACCTAGGAGCTAATAAATATATCACCGACAAAATTCAAATGCTACAGAATAATGCCCTCAGAACCGCCTTGAACATACCTAACCGACAACATGCATCTAACATGAGAAGAGAACACCACTGGCTAAAGATAAGTGATATAATATTACTCAAAATAGAATCTCTAATATTTATGTGCCTCAACAATGCAGCTCCCCCTATCTATCTGAGAGAATGGTTAGGAGAACTTCAACTCGCTCGTCCAGAGCGGCCAACTCCCACTGCCTCGAGATACCCCGATTTAAGCTTTCAAAATCTGGTGGAAGCAGCCTCCCGGTTAAAGCTGCTCAGTCTTGGAATGCACTACTACTAGACCTTAGAACTGACAAGTCCTATTCCAGCTTTAGGCGTAACACCCTTACCTGGATATGCTTTAATGATGTATGATATACACTACCTTAACCCATGTATCAACCTATGTTACCATGTACATCCCCCATGCACCTGACTGTATCTTTTGTACTTGAACTTCTGCCTCACTGTATCTTTCCCTGTAACCAAGCTTTTAATAGTCTTGTACCTTTGTTGTGCCCAGTTACCTAAGGGTTCGGTGTGCCCTACAAATCAATAAACAAACAAACAAACTAAAAGAAAAGTGGAAAAAATGTCACTGCTCACAGACAAATGGCAGGAAAATAAAACATGATGTGTGGGTTGACAAAGAACAATGTATATTATGTTTCACCCCCAAAGCTCTAGTGGCATTTGAAGAGCCACTTTGTATTCATGAATAAAATGTCAGCCCAGGGCAGCCCCTTTTACTGGCTGTGGGCAAAACTTTGCAAGGAAAACTCCCACTCCCAGCCTGGATGTCACATCTCCCATTTAACGACCAACCGCAATAAAAATGCCCTGCTAAAGGCATAAAAATGCAGTGTTCTCCAGACCTGCTGAACGTTATCCTTGGCTGGAGCATGACTAATATGTGTTAAAATGGGGGCACCCACTTCAAGAGCAAGCTTCCACCACAAAGGCGATTGATCCAAAAAAAAAAAACAGTGGGCGCAGGCTGACCCATTGAAAACAAATGGCCGGAAGCAGGAGCAAGATCATTTGTCCCACTTGAAGATTCACAATTTATTTAAAAGGACTATTATCATTTAGGCCTTTTTCTCGGTCATCATAAGGCAGATGGATTTCATCTATGTACCATTGTTTATGTAATTTCCAGTCGATTTTGGGGATATAAAATTCATCTTCCTGTGACTCTGGGAACTGTAATGCCCAGTAAAACTAGGTTTCAGGCTGATCAAACATGTTCCAAATGTGAGAGTTGGTGAGCGGGTGGAAAATGTAATTAGGGATATGCTTAATAACTTACATATTCTTAACTTGTGCTTTTTATGGAAATGGCAGAAAGGTGCCACATGGCCGTGCTACATGATACAGATTTGGTGGTTGGCTTATCTAATTCCCCATGATTAGCTGAAACAGAAAATATGTTTAGTCTGGCAGTTGCTAGTAAAATTATGAAGTTGTGATACATAACTATTTTTTTGCAAAAAAGTAGGAAGGAGAACAAAGGATCGTGACAAATGGGAATTGCCATATGTTGCTCCAGACCCCTAAACCAATCCTGACTTGGAGGCTGGGTTTGGGAGGAGAGAGAAAGGTAACTGTCCAATCCTAGTGGCAGGAATTATTGCAGGGTACCTCCCTAAGATTGTAAAATTGGTGGTGTCATTGCTGCTAAATAAGAGGTACCGTACTAGGACAGAGAGACAGAAAAAGGAAATGCAAAGACAAGACAGAAAGAAGAGACAGACCATCAGGAAGGCTGCCGAAACTTACCATCTGACAGCTGTAAGGGAACACCAGAGGAGATTGCATCTGGGTGGAGCTGTCTATCCCTAGGAAGGCCACAAGCGGACTGGGTCCTATGGAGGAGAGCAGGAGGCCCTCTTTGAGAGTGGAGTGACTAGACCCCTGCCCTATCTTTCCAGAGTGTCCTGAGATGCAGCTGGCTTTCCTGAACCTTAAACGGAAGGCTTGCTATGTAAGTAGAACTGAGCCTTTGGAAACCAAAAGGTGGGGGAAGTCCGCTTGCCTTGAAACTTTTCCTTTAAAGTGGGTGGGGGAGAAAAATTGTGTAGATCCTTAGCGTATTTAACCAAAAAATATAAATTTAATTAATTCCCCATTTGGCAGAACACTACGAGTGAATTTTTATAAACTTCGAAATTAACAAAGCTCACTTCCCAGTGTGTGCTGAAAACTATAGCCTATCATTTCATTGGGTAATACTTGTTGTCCAGCTGACCCCAAATTCATTAAGGAAGAGGGGTGTTTTTGTTCTTAAATCAATCCAACCTTTTTATCCAGCTTCCCCAACGCAGGCCTTTCAGTAAAGGGGGGGTCTGAAATCCAAAATTCCCCAGAGCATTCCAATTTTTCTGTCTGACTTCCAAAACTAGACCAAAGCAAGGGGGGAGAGGAGTCCTGAAAAACAAAGCGATAAATCACCCTGTGTTTATTTTAAACCAAAAAGGTGGGCACAATTAAAATTGCCACACGTCTTTTTTTTACCAATCTTGAAATCCTACTGCTACCCTTTTAAGCCTGCAGGAAAATCAAAATCGCACAACATTACATAAGTGCCTTTGTTATTGGTTAATGTAATTATTTTGTGAGGTGAAATTTGCAGAAAGTAAGAATTGTGATTGTGTTCTTTTTAACTCACTTTTGTGATTTATTTATGCTGAGATGAGTTGATTGTGTTGTGCCACGGATAAAGTGGCGTTTTGAAATTTACTTGCTAATTTCTATTGCTGGTAATTTAAATAAAAAACAATATATTTCCCATACACCGGCCTTGTTCTTTGCTCATTTTTAGCTCAGGGGAGAGGGATCCAAGGGGCATGATATGTGTATGAGATAGGGCTAAAAAGAAGAATCTGTTAAATAGTTTGTTGCATAACCACTTCAATGGGGAGGGAAGGAACTCCCTGTGTTGAGGGTGGATTCTCAATAAACCATTATGAATAGGTTTTCATTCCTAATGTCATCGGATTATCAAATATGCGGGATAACTGATTACCTGGGTTCCCAGAGAGCTATGAAACAGTGCAAAAAGGATGAATAACAACGTTTCCTGGCCTTTTGCTTGCTCGGTATCCGCAGAAATGGTCGAAAATAAAATAACACATTGAGAAATTACCACATCTTACCATCCAGAATCTCTGTTTTCTGGATTGAAAACCTTCTTATCCGGCATTTGCTTAAGCGGAACATTACTATTAAAGGCAATGGGAGTTGCCAGTTAATAGAACTTTCCGATTAATTGGGTACCGGATTGCAATGCTTCTACTCAATGAGCTTTCGGGACCCCAGACAACCAAGTCAAAGCACAGTGCATGGCCTGTCTCCTAAAAAGGTACCAGCAACTGGAAGACCCTCCAGGCTTACAAATATGGTTTTGATAACTGAACCTGTTACGACCAAGCAGAGGATGTCACGCTGCTGCTAGCAACAATTCTGCAGACATAATGAAATACACGCACAGGAATGATATTCTGTGATTACATTAGAACTCGGCGTGTCAACAGATGCAAAGCTTAAGTGTAAGATATCATTGACAGCACCAGGTTTGAATATGTTGGCTGCATGCATTTATGAAAGCAGTCGAAAGGCTTGTTGGCTGCATGCATTTATTTATGTATAGGATATTTGTAAGGTGCCTGTACAACAAATGGTGTTTCAAGGCACCACATAGTGACATATTTGAGCACAATATATTCTTGTTGTTTTCTGATATGTTCCCCCTTTAATGTGATTGGCTGTGAAGATGACAAACCAGGTCTCTACTGTACGTGAGAGTGACATTTGTACACATCCCTCTTTATCAGTTGAAATTGACATCTCACCAACGATTTTGTCACTATATTGGCCACCGTTTAGCTCCAACACATGCTGAACAAAATATAATTTCCCCACAAGTAGTTCCCAGTAACATTGGTGGACACAAGGTTGAATGTTTGCCTGTTGAACTGTGAGAAGTTCGACCATCCGCATGGTGGGTGTGCGCTCGCCAGGGCTTTTTAAAAATATTTAATTAAATGGAATGATGGTAGATCAACCTCAGGAAAATGTGTGGGGCTAATTCACACACATTTTCCTATGCTCACACCATGACAAACACATAGGGCCTCATTACAACTGTGCTGGCCCGTTAACAACGGTGCCGGTAAGTTTACTGGCACCGTTGTTACTGCACCGGCACACTACGAGTCAGCAGGCAGGTTGCCGTCCCGCCCGCCAGGGTCAGACCTCACGGGCGGAACGGCACCTGCCCGCAGAGTTACAGGGCAGCACCGTGGTCCCCATTCCCATTGAGTCCTATGAGACTCAAATGGGAATGGGGATTAACATTTATCGGAGCCTGATTTCCCGGAACGGCCAGGGTCGTAATCCCCCGGTGTTTCCGACAAGCCAGGTGCCAGTAAATATTGCAAGTCCGGCAGGGTTACCACCGGACTTGTAATGAGGCCCATAGACCCATGTACTCTGGGTGGACACAGCCTACAGGTGCAGTCTGCCCTGTCATATTTAGTTGGAATGTGACAGCCAGGAGTACACTATGTCCTCTCTGGGAAGGGGGTGGACCAAGCTTTCCCCTGCCATGGTCAGGCTGATTAACTAACAAAGGTTCCATTGATCCACCCTGCTCTTTTGTTCAGCCCCGCAGCTGGTGGCAGTGATTAACGTACCAATTATAGGGTACTTCAAACTGGCCCACATGGGGCCTGGCTGCAGAGGTTAAAAGGAGACAGGAAACCCAACAACCTTTCAAATGCAACTGTGTCCACCTGAAGCCAGCTCCCGTATTTAGTATCAATGACAGTGAGCTGTCATGTCTGAGACTGCGTGTTTGCAGTAGGCCACCCCAGTAGGGGGACCCCATTCATAAGGTACGAGAATGTGGTTTACAGGAGCCAAGGAGTCTGGTCTCACCGCAGCTTCAAGGGAGACCTGCCGCTTTAATCAGAAACCACAGGGATATTCATTAACCAGAGAGACTCTTTGATCAACAACAGACAGGAAGATAGGTGGGACTTAATACCACAGGTTTTCACCCGTTTACCTTTTCTGTTGCAAAGTACTCTGGATATTACATCATGCATACAGGAGATTGTTGGTAGGGATCCCAAGATTGGTTCATTAAGGTAGGCTTATCCTACACCAACCACTGTGGCCCACTTGGCTTTAAAAGAGGGCTGAGCCCCTCTTTCGGCAGATCATCTGAAGACCTTGCAAGGAGTAGCAAGAAGAACTCATCATTGGACCCTGGCTGAAGAAACAGTCTGCCTTACATCTTTCGCCAGTGAAGAAAGGCCAGGATTTCCAAAGAGGTAGGCAAGATCCCTTCCCTAAACATCTCCCAGGGAACAGAGGGAGATAAAGACCTCAGAGGACCCTCCGGCTGCTCCAAAACCTGTACCTAGCCATCACACAGCATGCACTGCTAGGCTCTGCAGCAAGCTTCCTAGGTAGGGAGCACCAGAAGGTCTCCAAACCTACAACCAAGGACAAGGCAGCTGCCTGCAACACACTCCTCAGCTTTGGCCCATCCGTCTTAAAGGGTGAAATAAGCCCATGAAGCTGGGAGAAGTGTGTTGACGAGCATCTACCAACGTCTACCTTACAGGACATTTTCAAGCCAGTCGAATTCCGTGAACTGCAACTGACTGCAATGCTGACTGTTGTCAAGCCGCAATCGCTTAAAGACATCAGAGACGGCTTGGCCAGTGTTTCAGAACCACTGACCAGCAGTGAGACACTGATTCCTGACCCCAAGCTGCCATGTAGGCCAGCCTTGCAGCCATTCCTCCCGCTTTGCTTGCCGAACTGTCTTGCCGCCTGATATCCGCAGCTGACTCCAATCTTGAACTCTGTCACAGATGCCTGCAAAATGCCCTGAAGTGACTCGACCCTGTCAAGCTCCAAGAACACCGACAGCACAAGGTACATTGTCTTTCTATCCCCCCGATCCTTCTCAGAAGGCCCCTAGAGATACATTTTAAGACCCACTGCTCCCTAGGTGCTTGCACCAAGTAACCTTAAACTGTTATGATTATTAACCATACCGACTACCCTCCTGTCATTATCCAGAGAGCACGCCTTTTCCTTCTTGGAAACTGTCTATGCTCTGCATTCCTTTACAGGGTAGGTTGTATTTCATTGTGTTGCTAGAACTGTCTGATGTGATATAAATAGAGTAGATATTTTTGATACACCCCTGACTGGACAGACCCTTTTATCATTGGGTACAAATTGTATTTTTCTCTGTGTTGCAACTAACCAACAATCACCTTTCAGAGATAAGCCTACCATTCCGTCCACGTTACCAAAATTGGACAACAAGGTTAACAATTGGCTCGTTATTCAAATCTGTCCGGGCCACTTCTGTTGTATTAGAGGTATGAGGCTGATCGATGGTTTAAAAACTGATATTCACCCCTGGACCACTGGTATCCCGGAAGTTGATTCGTCACATGCACCAACGATCGATTGGAAACCAGGTTTCGATTCTGGTGAACCTCGCAATTAACTGTGAAGCATACAATCTGTTCCACAAATGTTATTTTTCCCCCATATACAGTGGATGCTATAGGGCATACTGTATCCTGTGTTTATGTATTGATTTTATTTATTTCCTGTTTGTTTGAGTCAATGTACTGGTCCGACATGAATGAAATAGTAGCTTTTTTTTTTTAAATCGAAATTTCCCAGCGTAGGCTTAATCATGTGTTTTTTGTAGTTTATATTGTCAATTACTTTTCATTCATCCATTCTAAAATCATGTAGAGACCTACATTTTTATATTAAGTTTGTAAAGTGTTTTTTCTGCAAGCCACACTTTGGACTTTAGGCATCACTCTCCTCAGTGTATTAGGCTTTTTCTCTCCATTGTCATATAAGGTCTACAGTAATGCTGTGCAGGCTGCCACCTTGGATTGGGAGCATGTCATGATCTATTGGTTATCACCAGGCCAGTCTCTTCATTCCACTCAGCCTTTCCACTATTAAGTAACAGTGTCTTCACTTATGAAGCTTCCAGTAAAACATTGTTCAGTTTTAAACTGAAACAGCAGTGTCTTAGGAGGATGTCGCTTGCATGCATTGTTCATTACACAGTTAAGATTTTGCCAGCCAGCCACACCACCATGCCCTTCGCAACTGTTGCTGACTTATATTGCCAGTAGATGGCGCTGTGATGCCTATGAGGCGTGGTGTAACTTCCTGCCTGCTCTCACCTCTGTCTGTTCTTGACAATAACATAAACAAAGCTTATTGCATATCGGCATCTGAAGGCAGTTCCCCTAACCTATGTTTATTTTGCTGAGTGTACTCCTGGCATTTCATGTCCCGAGTCATGGCCAAGGACGTAATTTCACCAAAATGCCTCGGTAGAGGAAGTGACATCACATGACCCTTGCCCTCTGATGACATCACATGAAGTGATGTCATTTGACCCCGCCCCCAGTGACATCACGGGAATCCGCCAGCGGTAATAGCGTGAAAATTCCCCATTGGGCTCAATGGGGAATGAGGAATTCCCGAATGAGCCCAATGGGGAATGGGAACCAACCGTTCCGCCAAACCCGTGATCCGACGCTATTAGCGCCGGGGGGTTTGGCGGTAGCGCTAATAGCCCCGGCGCTAATAGAGCCGGCATTACCGCCCAACTCGTGATGAGGCACACTGTCTCTACTCTCTCTCCCAGGCTCTTCCTACTGTGTCCCCCTGATATTCCCTTTGCTATGGTCTACCTCAACCCTCCGATGTTACTCCCTCCCACTCTCTACTACCCTGGTCTCCCTCTACTGCTCTGCCCTCTCCAACCTGTTATTACTCTCCCCTATCCACACCATTACTACTATCGCCTCTCCTCATCACTACTACTCGCCTCTCTCCACACTACCTCTACTCTGCCCATACTGCTACGAATCCACCCACACCCACTTAATCACTCTTTAATTCACCCCAGACACCTTCTCATTCTCCCTCTTCTCTCCTGGTCAGTCCACTCATTACAATTCCACCTCTGCACTCTTCTGCACCATCCTTGCTACACCTTTCTTGGTCTGCCGCCACTTCCTCTCCTCATCTGACCTCGACGAGCAACCCACAACTTTCTGGGTCTCCTTTTTTTCTCCCACTTCCCCTCCATTGGCTGTCCTTCCCTGCTGGTCCTATTCTGCCCACCTGGGAGGTGTCACAATATGCAAAAGATGTAAAGGAGGGTTTAAGTCCTGGCCATTAATCATGTGCGGGTACACCCGGCAATAGCAGCCCACTACTCCTGAGTTCCAGAGTTTCTGTGAGGGGCTCTTCGGCGTGCTGGCCTGCTGGTTTGTCTGGTGAACCGCTCAATGGCCCTACAGCAGGAAAGCATCCTCAATCTGTGAAGTGGTAAGGAGCTTGCCACTTCTGCAGATAATCACTCGGTTCTTTCCGTTGTGGTGCGAAGCGGCTTCGCCTCATTCTGATGTCGGCCTGGGTGTGTGATTTCTCTTCAATCTACCAGACTCTGTCAGGTAGTTCTGTTGTCCCCCACTCGCTTTGCATGCTAGAACTGGTAGATTTCCAAGAGGAATAGAAAGGAACTGGCCAGCATCATGCAAGACAGCTATGGGGGATTGACGGTGGTACTCTGCACAGGCATACTGGCACTGTAAGAAGGGACAGAGACTGGCTCTTGCTTCCCCCATGGTAGGTCCCCAACCCTAGGCTGAGAGGGGTCCCTATGCCCACCTGACAGGGTCCTGTTTCAATTAATTAATTTCACATTCAGAACACTTTATGGAAATGCAAAAATAGTATTTGCAGTGATGAGATATTTAGCACCCATCATTGCAATAGGGATTTCTCATCTAGTGTGGCTACAGGGCTGATCTCAGGCCTCTACCCACGCGACGTCATTGAGCCAATACATGGGAGTCAGCAACATGCCTGACATGTAGATATGCTATGTCATTGGGTTCTATATAGCACAACAGCTGCCATTATTTAATGGTCTTTGGTGCATTGGAATCTGTGGGAGAATGGGCTGGGTTTCCTTCTTGTTGTGTTGATTGGTGCCAATTGTAAGGAAACAGGCGCTTTGTGCAGAGCAAGGATCTAGGTGTTTCTGACTTGTCATCTGTGGTGACATGGCATGAGTGTACCCTGAGGTGAATATGCATGTTGTGTACTTGGTAGGTGTCTCTTATGGCATGTTTAAGCATTATAGCTGTGTGTGGTAGTGTGCGGGCTGGTGTCTTTGATCCAAGCTTAGGTCTGTATGGATGCCTCTATCACATCCTACATGCTTAGACGTGCTTTGTGCTGGTTCTGGTTTTGCGTTCGGAGTACAGTGGTATGTGGTGGGGTGAAATGAGGTGTTAGTTAGTAGGTTGAAGTTTAGGCCATTTGTATTGACGTCCGATACATTTTAGTTGGATACAATCAGGAGAAATTATCCACCGAACAAAGGACTTGCTGAATTGAAGGGTCTCCTCTATGAGTCAACAGGTGCCCAGCTGTTGCGCTGGTAGGGCTTGATTGGTGGGCTAAACTCATTGGAGAGTTAGATGTGCGGTCGCACCTGCCCGCAGCCAGTCCCTCCTAATCCACTAAAGTCCCTTTCCAAGCGAGGGGCATGCAAAGAGGGAACTACGGGTGCAGATATGTAGGGGGTATACTGCCCCTTGCATTTTGCCCTGTAATTCCTAGTGAATTGTGTCAATTGTTTGGGGGGGAAGGTGTAGTTCGACTCTCCTCTGGACTGTGGGTGAACACTCTTTATTGGTGCGTGGGTGTTGCTTTCACAAAGAAACCTGAGCCCTCAGTATTATGGCACACGTGTGATGTTATGTTAATGGGCATTTGTATAGCGCCTTTCACCATTGGTATGGTCTCAACGTGCTGTAGGTTGAACGCCCTCAGGGACCGGAGTCCAGGTCAGTGGAGATAGTCAGAGCAGTAAATAGTGCATGTGTGCACTCCGTATGTGTGCAGCTAGTGTCATTAAGAACACCCTTCAAGCCATTGGTCATTCAATTCATTCAAACAGACCTGCCTTTTTGTGCACTAATCACCGGAAACACCTACGTCTATGAACCAATACACCCCACACAGAGCTAATCTCATATGACCAGTAAAACATACTATCGCCACCTTCCTGGCCCCTTGCGGTGAAACTGATCAATAGGTGGAATGATTATTCGGGCCCTTTCTAGCTTGCATGAAAGCTATCCATATATATATATATATATATATATATATATATATATATATATATATATATATATATATATATATATATATATATACACATATATGAAATTGCCATCCATCTTCTCATAATGCAGACCCAGACATCCCAGTACGCCACCTTACCCTTAACATAACAACGTGTGCCAATCAGACCCCTTCTGTATTTTGTTCCGGTGGAGCCGGGCAGTATCAGCAGCAGAGGGGTAACCAGGACTGTCTAACAAGTGGGGTCTGAAGGTAATGTGGTTGGGGCCACCGCAGTGACATTAACATCTGTAAATGCCCACACAGCGTGCAGCCATGCAGTGATCTCGGAGTTACTTCAGTAATAAGCCGTTTATATCCCCGTCTTCTGGAAATAAAGTGTGAGGTGTATGCTTCAAGCCTCTTATTTAACTTCCCTTTACTACACTGGTGCCTGACTGATAATTATGCAGGAGAACTCCCCACTTAACATTAAGTGCAATGTTAGGCAGGCTTGGCTCCCCTGGGCAGGCTGTCTGCTGCTCGTCTCTAATAGCCTACTTTGACATGTGTGAGCTCTGAAACCGGCCCTTATTAAGTAATCCATCATATTAATTATACCTGGTTACCATCGGTATCATCTGACACATTTCATTAAACATCACATTTCACTTAATGTCAGTTTGGGCTTCTTACGCTGAATTATTGTCTGCATTTCATCTGCCAGTTTTTCTATCCCTGGCCCCCACTGCTTCCTTGCATGCACCATTCTGCGAATTATATCACCTTGGCCAGGGTTTGAAAAAGTGTCCCTTTTCATTGAACACAATGAGGAGGGCAAATGGATAGAGCACATTGGGGGTCATTCCGAGTTCAACACGCGGAATTACTGTTACTGTTGCTGCAATACCACCTCGGAACTGGAGGTAAATCCTCCATATTCTGAGGTGGTGTTATTCCCCATTCTGGAGTCCCATAGGATTCCATTGGGGTTTGTCGAAATTACCAGCAGTGGTAATTCCACTGGTGGTAATTCTGGCAATTTCTAAGGTGAACAGGCAGGAAATATCTGCAGCCAAGTGCTGGGGTTTTTTCCCCACTTTACTTCGCATTTGGCAATGTGGTAAAGGTTTTGGTAATTTCATTAATGCCACATTTTTACCTCACTGCCAGACTTAGAGACATGGGACTCATTACGAGTCTGGCAGGCAAGAAATAAGTTTGCCAGTAGCAACGTACTGGTACCCTTTCCGGACCACCAGACTATGAGTATGCCTGCAAGGGCTGGTGCTCCTGGCAGGTTTAGCCTGGTGGGAGCACCAGCACCTGCAAGCGTGGTTTTCACAGAAGCACCGGCAATGTTAGCAACAGTGCCAGTGCTTGCATGTCCCCACTCCTATGGAGTCCTACGGGAATCCACGGGAATGGGGACTTACAGTTCCCGCCTTTTTACATCCTTGGCCACCAGAACTTGTAATATCCCAGTGGCACTGGGATATCTGGCAGCAGAAACGCTGTTACGAGGTCGGCAGCGATCCACCGGGGTTACCGCCCACCTCGTAATGAGTCCCATTGTTTAACGCATGAATAAAATGTTTTCTAGAAACTGTTTAATGTTTTCTTCAATCAGACTCTATCGGTCCCGTACTATGGATGTTATTCTTGCAGGATCAGGCTTCCAGATCTTCTTAACACTGGGTGTTAGGCCCACATATATCATTGCTCTTTGGTTTCTCCTTGCTTTGTTCTTGCAGTCTGCTTCTGGAGGGTGATTCTGTGTGCGGAGACATACTCTGGTGATAATAGAGTTGGAACAAGGCTGTACCGTCTGGAAAAAGCCTGCTGTCCTACGTTAATAATAGCCGGAGAAAAGCAAGGGCATTAACTGGGGCAACTGACCATTACCTAGATGCTAATGGTCCAGTAAAACAGAGCAAAACTCCCCAAACTCCCAAAACCGTTTCAATATCCATCCATACTCTGCACCTGCTGTAAACCAAACTGCTACCAGCCAGACGTTTCCAATTTGTTTTCAGATACTTTACATTTTTTTATTAAATATTAAAGTTGGGTTATTTTTGCTCTCTTCATTCTTAGTATGGTTAGTTTCCATAAAATATATATTCACATATTTGTTTTCAGTTGCCTTCTTTTTTGTATAAGTTATTTTGACTCTTTTATGAATTCGTGTAGTGCATTATATCATGGGCTTGCCATGGAACCCCCTGTGGCCCTCTAGGCAGATCACATCCAAAACCCTCACAACACCTGTTTCTAGTCATATTGCCATGCACCTCTGCTAGGTCTTCTCTCATGAGGTTGGCTATTCAAAGTTGAGTTTGTCATGGGCTCTTTACATGTTGTTGCAATGCTCTTTGCTGAGGTGGGTCCTGCAGGGGGCTGGTTCTGCTGGTTTAATTTGTCCTGCTAAATTCAGACAGTGGTGTATGCTCAGAGATGGGATGGCCTTCTATTTTATGAGTAATGCCCTTGTAGCTATGAACAATAGAGTGGGCAAGAATCTCTAATCTACTAAAAATGAAAAGAACTAGTGGAACTATGTTCCCTACTGGCCTGCTCCTACTCCCCACAAACCCAATATCTACCCCCTCTCACCCAATACAAACCCCCAAACACATGCAACTGCTGTTTAAGGGAACGTTCAGTGAAGTGCACTGACATTGCAAGTTTCAACTTCTTCCTACACTTGCATTTTAAATTAAACCAATCCGGAACAGTTTAAAAAAAATAAAAGTATAGGAACAGTACAACTTAATTTTATAAAAGTAGAGGAGCACCGCTCCCAACGGCTCCTGCCCACTGACAGTGGGTACACTCTTAAGAGAAAAAGGCACAAAAACTTGATCCAGGAGTTAGTGATGTATGAAAAGCTCTCCCTATGTTACTAAAATGTCTCATCCAAGTGGGTTTAATTATCAGGCAACTCGAGACCATATCTCCCAATGTTGCATTGTGAGGGCCTGTACGCCGCCTTTCTGACAGCCGAGTTAGTGAGGATGCCTGGTCTTGCAGGCATCCTTGTGTGAATTCTTTGAATAATTGTGCGGTGCATATGTCTAAGCCTGATCAAATATGCATCTCTCGTCTGAGTGTCCCACAATTCCAGCCATTTCCCATAAGTGATAAGTATTTCTCTTTGTCTTCCAGACATGACTGATATCACTACTTTTGTAGACTGATTATTTGAGAGTCTTGCCTTATGAAATAGTCTGCAATTTGAAACATCTTCCAGGAGCCCATTCTTGTGGACACTATCCTAGATGTTGCCATGGGCAATTCCCTGGCTCCGACATAGGGAGAAATTTGAGAATATGCCAGTGGCCTGAGACTGGAAGTTTGTATTTTTAAGAAATCTCTGGAAAGAGAATAGCCCTGTCTCGCTCCATTGGGTTTAGGGATTGGAATTGGGATTCCCAACTATTTGTGATGGAAAAGCACACAGCCACCAGCTGGATGATGGCCTCTCTTATTAGGGTCTGCGGCGGGATCATCTGTAGGATATATGAATAAGGGGGGGTTCTAATCAGGGCTGCTATCCTATCAGAGAGTCGGTTTGAACATATTCTATTGAATATTCTAAGGTATTTTGTTAGCAATCAAAGTCTTTGACTTCAGACTGGTAACTGCTGGAGCTGGCTTGCTTCTCAGGGAGGTTGATGCACTTCCTTTTGGACCTAAATCCCAGATGCCAAACCAATTCAGTTCTGTTGTAGTCCAACAAGGCCACTGACAGGAATTTAGATCGGTTGATTTTTGTATCCCAAAAGACGTGTGTAATTCCTCTAAGGTCCTCATCGAGGTGTGCGGAAATGCAACAGGTTCTTTTAAACATATTTTCAGTGCACAAACACATTTTGTGGCCATACCCATAAAGCTGAGCTCACTGTATTTGTTCTGATATATTATCTGGCACTGCCATGGGTTCAATGCGTAGTACTTATAGTAGTGAGGACGGGGGATCCCTGCCTGATATCTCTAATAGGTGAATAGTGTAGGGTCTTTTTCCATTCGTTAATATGCAGGCTATTCAATAGATCTAAACTTTCTACCTGTTAATGGCTCTCGGAATTTAGAATTATTGCTATTACAAAATTCAACCCAGTGGGGGTAGAGTGTCCTGATTACAGCAAGGAAAGACTAAGGACAAATATTGGAATGTTGAGGCAGAGGACTTAAAAGGCCTCATTACACGGATGGCGGTAAGGATTTACCTGTACCGGTAAAATACCGGTACCGGTAAATCCTTACCGCCTTACTACGAGGTCCCTTTGCGGGTTGGGGGATTTAACGCCTGCTTTTTGCAGGCGTTAAAATCCAACCCGCTAAGGGACCTCGGAGCTAATTACGGCACCGCAAAATTGCGGTGCCGTAATTAGCGCCTTCCCCATTCCCACAGAGCCCTATGGGGCAGAAATGGGAATGGGGAAGGGCAATGGCGGAAAGGGGATTTACCGCCCCTCCAACCTTGGAATGGGGCGGTAAATCCCCTTTCTGCCAAGGCGGTGCCGGTATTTTACCGGCATGAGCCATGGCACTAATAGCGCCATGGCTCACCGCCTACCGTGTAATGAGGCCCATAGTGTCTATAAACACCCAGGGCGGGGAAGCCAACCAATCAGGTTGCTCGGATCGTGGGCTGAATCTAACTATCTCAGCCTGCATTGTGAGCAGCCATCTTCCCTCACACTCCCCTTCCTTCCCCCCTGGTTTTCTGATCCGTTCCCACCCCCTGCCACACTTACCTGATTCGCCACTGCTGCTCTGATTCCTTGCTTACCTCCATGGAAATGGAAGAGGGGCTCTGTATGGAACCCCGTCTTTCAGCTCTACGGGGTTGCCGAGAGGTCATTGCTTTGTGTCTCCGGGATCCAGATACGTGGAAAGATCTAGCCAGCTGGTCGGCATGTGTGCTTTAGGAGCAGAATGGGGCTCACCGTCAGCCATTATTGACATCCCCTTTTTTGCGGGAAGTGTATAGTGTTCCTGGCACGGCCCGAACCCAACTTTGCTTTCCATTCTGAAGTTCCGTCTGCTGTAGGTAGGCTTCTCATATCTAAGCTAGCTAGGGCTCTAGGTCTCCCAGATACATGACAATTTTCCTGGGCCATGAATTCTGTATACTTTTATCATTTTAATTGTAGCCTTGGTTGTATTTGCTGAACGTACTAATGTGTGCAACTTTTCTCTATCTTCAAGCATCAGGATATCGAAGGATGCCCTCTAGAAACAGGCAACAAGCAAGCATGAGGTAACGAGCAGAAGAACTCATTGCAAGGCAGGAGGGACCATAGGATGAGATCAAAGAGATGAGTAGCAGGATGGCTACTAGCCAGCAGATCAAAGGCCTTGCCACATACTGGTTACTTTGCCAAGGTTCCCTTTAAGTTATTTTGACAGGGCTTGAGTGTCTCCGGAAAAAAAGTGCTATGAACTGTTGGGAAGGCCACAAAGAAGAAATGATCTTGCGTTGACTGTGTTGCAACAGTTTGTGTTTCATCAATATGTGAGGGCCATCGTGTCATGGTGTAAGGATTCCTGTGGTATGACGGCAGAGTCTTAAGAGCTTTCTCCATTGTCTGTGCTCATAAAAGCAGGACCTTTACAGCACTTCCTTCTCCTCTGTGGCAAGGAAGTGGATTAGAATGATCGCTCGTGGCTATAAGCAGCAGTCATCTTCCATGTTCTTTTGCCGAAATAAATCACTTTTAGCTAATTTACCTCGAAGGCATTACACTGAATTTTTACTTGGAATTTCATTTTATTTTGTTAGGCCCCCCCAAGCCCTCCTTCCCCTTCACTACCACCCCTACCTAAAATCCCTCCCCACCCTCTGTTTACCCCTTAATCCACCACTATTTATACAAAATTCAAAGTAATTTGAAGTAATGTCTTCGAAGTAAATTACTTCGATGTAATTTTGTGAGTTTAAACAACGGGATACCACCCTAATGGGAGTGGCTTTTACTCTCTGGTCGCTGCATTCGACCTCCAGGTGTCGATCATGGTGCCTTTTCCCTCCCTCCTCCCTCATACCTTCTGCCCAGTGGTTTCAAAGCTTTGAAAGACCCAGGTGTATCATATACCGTCCCTGTGACACTGGCCCGTCTAGCAAAATCAGGTTAGGTTTGCAGAACTTCTGGAGTTAGATGAGGGCCCACCTCTCCTTTCCCCGCAGGAAGGCGATCGGCCATCCCATGAAGGCGGCAAAGCCTTACCCAGGATGGCTGAGCCTGGCAGCAAGGTATCTGTGGGGCTAAACTGAGGTCACGTAGGTGTTTCCCAGCAAGTCCTTGGTAGCACCATGGAATCAATATGTGTATCCCTTCAATGACTCTCGTTCCGCCATAAGTAACCGGCTGTGCAAATTGGTGCATTTCTGGCTCTTCCAAAATGTTTCATAAAATAAGTCCACATTTCAAATCACGTTTATCGCTTAATTTTTTAACAGAAGAAGCAACACTTGTTGCACTAAGGTTTCACCAAGTGTATACTTTTATTGAACATAGAAGCACCATTGCATGTGACAGATATGATGCAGTTGCAGTGTGCATGTGATCTGAAGCGCACAGGTAACGGAGAGTGAGCTTTTTCCTGATGAACTCGGCCTTTCCTCAAAATGACTCCTACCCACAGTGGCTCCAGTCTTCTATCACATGTTAAAAAAGGGTTAGTTGGAAATCCCAGGTAATGTATTCAGGAAGTGTGAAGGTCATTGGACCTTCTCGGCAACTCTACCAGAGGCAGAGTACACTTAAGCATTTCCAACGGGCTGCATTTCCAACGGGCTATATTTCCAAAGGGCTGCATTTCCAACGGGCTGCATTTCCAATGGGCTGCATTTTCAACGGGCTGCTCCAGCAGCCTAGACCCGAGGCGTGTGCAGCAATGTAGTTTACTGACCTATTTTAAAGCAAAGATTAAATTGTTTCTAACCCAGTAACAGTTCAAATGTTTGCAGGGTCGATTTGAAATTAAACATAAATTCTGCACTATTTAAGACAGGAAAAAAGAGCAAAGCCTATTAAAGTGTCAGTCAAAAAATACAACAAGGGCCTGCCTTGGAGTGTGTGTTATGTAAAATCCGCTGGTTTTCCCCTGTCGAGAAAGACCTTCATTTAAGTTTGCATTAGACTGGCTTTACATTGTTTTTCGGGCTGGTGTAAAGTTGGCAGAAAATCCTCCGGTCCCTATGCTGGAGGCGCAAAAGCCGGTGTAAATTCAATCGAATTTAAACTTTCCTGCCAATGGAAACAGCTGAATTTGACTTTACGCCACTCTGTAAATCAGGCCTAAGACTGTTTTGGTTGCTGAGTACTGCCACTCTCTTTACAGTGGGTTTAGACCTTCTGTGAGTGGACGGCGGATACAGAGAGTGGCAAATGATTTGATGAATGGCAGAGGGTGGCTCCAAGGTGGCACAGCAGCAGGCAACCATTGTGATACCACAGATTTGAAGCAAGAGGCAAAACAATAATGATTTGCTTTATTTTATTCATTAACTTTTTTGTTGTTTATATAGTGTCGATGCCGTCGGAAGGCCGTGTAAGGGTTCTTAGGAACAGTGGGTTGGGAAAGGCATCGACTGATAAAGAGGTGGGAAACCCATGCCGAGGACGGTACTGTAACTCATAGAATCTACCGCCACGTTTAAACGTTCTGATCCCTTTTTGCATCAGTGTAACACATTTAGGCCCTGAAGAAGCGCCAGTTGGCATGAAACACATGTTAGCCATCAAGATTCAGAATTCTTTTTGAACCAATTTAAATCCCATTTAAGCTAAAAAATACAAACACGTTTTATTGTCTATGCTTATGATGAATTGCAAGTCTGCCTGGTTAAAAAACACTAACAATATTGCAATGCACAGGTCAGTAGCATTCTGATTACAGCTTAGTAAACCTTTATTAAGTAATTGACCACAAAAATCTTTGAACACAATGTGTGCTACCACCAAATGTGGTTCCATCTCTCATTTCGGGTGTGGAAATGCAGCATGGAAGATCTGAGGGTTGCTCAACCTTTGGGGTTCCTTAGTTGAAGAGAACAGGTGGGGTTCCAGGGTTCGTCTGGAATTCATGAGTTTCGCTTCCATGCAGAGTTGTAAATGTAGCTCCTAGAACCAGGCCACATGTCGTCCACTAACCACGATGTTTACTAACATCAAAGGGACAACCTTTTCTTTGCCTACAATGTCTGTCCTGAAAAAATTATCTCTTGACAGAGAAGGATGACCAGAGGAATCCGGTACCAAACGTCTAGGAGAAAAAACTTGAAACTAGTTGAAAAGTTACTTCTTCAGAAGGAAGGTCCATCCTCATGATTCTTAACAATGGTGAAGGATGACTGCGTGTGTCGCGTGGCCTCTGAGCCACATCTGATGCTATTGATCTTAATCACCTGCTTATCACCCTAGCTTCCTGAGTCAGTACCAGTGTACCACCCCTCATCTGGTCTCCATTCTGTCCCATGGGACTAGACTAGTCAATGTCAATACTTCCACCGGAGTCGCCTCACTGGCCCACTTTGGAGTGCACAAGAGCTTGATCAGCTGCACCACACTGCTCCGTGTCTGCCCCACCGGATGAGAGCATGAAAAGCTGCGCGCAACCATCCATTTTACTCAGGGTCTCCACATCCCAATATGTCCGCCTCATCAATTTGCGTCCACATGCCACCGAAGGTTGGAGGGCTTCACCATACCAGATTTTAAAAATCGTATTTATTCTCATTGCCCCCAACACCACTCCACTGGCTATCAAGAGATGAAGTGATCCCAACCTGATTAACTAAGACCCAAATTAACCAAACTAAGGGGTTTATCCTAAAGTTCACCTTTTCCTTCAGCACTGATTACAAAAACATAAATTGATCAACTACAGTTTCTTGTCCAACAACTAAAGAAGATAAAACAAGCCATCTCTTCCCCAACTTCTGAAGAATTGTCTCGGCTCTACTTCTTTCGAAGCTAGACTGTGGAATATTATTATCATTATTATTTTTATTATTAGGGTATTTACTGGGCGCGGACCTAGCTTTGAGCGCTTTACAGAGTTATACAATAATATAGATACACGTTGGAGCACATTCCAGGGTTCCATAACATTGCAGATACACAACGGAGCGCGTTTCAGAGGTAACATTAGAACAGATATACAGCAGGGGTAGGATACAGAGAGACACAGAGGAGTGCTACAGCTGAACAGGGTGGTGGAGAGTAGAGGAGCGGAAGACGTGCAGAAAGTCAGGCGGTGCGGGAGGTGACGTGATGGACTAGGTGTTGAAGAGAGACTCCTTGAGGAGGTTGGTCTTGAGTTATTTTCTGAATTGTAAAAGCATTTGGGCGAGTCGGATGCTGATGGGGAGGAGGTACCATAGTCTTGGGGCATAGGCATAGGCATATTTTCTGGCATTTCATTTTTGCAGCAGCAGATTTCAAGTCTGCAGGTGTCCTGGCTTCTGGCGTGCGCTGTACGCCAGAGATGCAGAGTTTCTCTGTGAGGTAGCTGGCTGACTTGAGGGCGACTCCCTTATAGATAATGCAGCAAGACTTGAAGGTGATTTGTGCGTGCAGTGGGAGCCAGTAAAGGATGAGGAGGGCTGGGGTGATGCAGTTATATTTGTGTAGACCCTTGATGAGGCGTGTGGCCGCGTGTAGGACACTTCTGTGGGGCAAAAGGTCATAGGACCACTTATGGCATTTCCCCAAAGTACACACTAAAACTGTTCAAAGGCACACACAGTGATGCCGCAACACTCATTGTGGGGCTAAGAGGATTGGCTGCAGCACCCCTGCTGTGGTCAGTTTACATTTGAACCCACTGGGATCCTAAATCCTGTTCTAGTGAGCTAGCATCTGCTGCATGGTAATTAGTGGACTGGATGGTCATCCCAGTCCACTTGTGCACACTGTATGTAACCCTTGGGACATTAATATTGGCCTTCTATTCTTCTGAACAAGGCTTGGTTGTTCTCGATAAATGTCTGCATCATTTTTAACACCCTCCCACCTGATCTCTACAGCATTCCATATCTTTTAAACCCTTCCTTATTAAACAAATACCCAACAATTCCCCCTGAGGTGCCCTCAAATTACCTCTAAAACTCTGGACAATCATACTCAGAATTCCTTGGATTTACAGAATTGTGACAGCAAATGAGATTTAAACATGTCCATGTAGTATGCATCGGGAAACAGAGGCCATCACGGCAACCCTCCCACATCTGCGTCCTTCTGTGACTCTAACCTACACCTGTGGCCAACAGGAGGAAAGCGGCGATATGGAAGAGGAAACCCAAATTCGACTGGTTGACAATAATGTCAAAAAAGCTACCCCATATCTAAAAATAAACATCTGGACAAGTTCATACTCCACATCATTACGATTATAATGCCATGCTTGAGGAAAATGGGCATTCTATAAGGTGCTGGACTGGGAAAACCTCATTGGTAATCAATGTCCAGCGATGGGTCAGCCAAGAGATGGCCACTGGTGCCTCCTTGCACTTACTTAGAACCGGCCACCCCGACGGCACTTACTTGAGCTTTGCTTTTGCACTCTCCGTTTCCCCTCCCCTGGCACTTCTCCTCTCCCTTGCATGTGCACAACATGAATGACACAAGGCCTAGTAAGATCGTTTTTCTTGTCCTCCCTGTCTTCCCTCCCTTGTCTTGTCGCGCCCAGAAACACTTGTGTATAGGCGCGTTATAAATGACTTCTCATATCATTAGAGGTAGCTAGATCTTTGAATAGTCATCCTGAAGCAGACAAACATCATTGGATGAAAAGAAAAAGGGTACCTGTGCATAAGAAGATGGAGTGTAACGCACATTTAGGTATTCTGACCACATGTGAGCGGCAGACACATGTCACTAAATGGTTACACTAGGTAACAGAAGACATGCAACCATTCCCTGATCCACCTTCAACTATTAAGACCACAAAAGAACCTTACAAAACACCTATTGGTTGGACAGAGACACACATATATGTGCACAACACTGAGTGAAGAACGGGAGGGACCACAGGGATGTAATAGAGTTGTGTGTATACCCTCCCTGGAAGATTATTCGAAGCGGTGCTGGGTTACAGTGTTACATGTACTCAGGGATGTAATGGAGCTCCCTGCAGCCCTTGCTGTTCAAGGTAACCCCCATTATTCAGCAAACCCAAATTGGGCCAAAGATGCTATATGACTCTTGGTGGTAGGTATGGTAAGAGGCCATCGCCACAGTTTGCAGGACGTCTCCACGGATTCTGTGCTATGCCACTGCATGTATTAACGGGCACATGCATTGGTACGCTTCAGATACAAAGGCAACAGGCCTTTGTTTATGGGAGCCCCATCATCCAACGGAGAACGCACTCGTGAAGATAGTGTGGCCATTCCTGCAATGCCCATCCTAAGCCCCCACTGCCTTTAGGGCATTCTGAAATATCTATCCTCTTCTGCAATGTCTCACTGTTGCGAGCTATGTGTTCTCCGTTGACTATATGGCGCCGCCAGACCCAGGTGACATTGTGCTATTGATGACATTGTGCCCATTCTGTACTAATTACCTACGACAGAGTGGCCCTTTGAACACAAACTATGCCATTCCTTTGCTTCCAGTCAATAACATGTCTACATAGTTTCATGTTGGTAGCACGAGAGATGGCACCGCCTGCACTTCGAGATATGCGCATTTACACAAGAATCCTTTCAAACTATTGTGGCCCATGGGAGGGATTCAGCATTGTCCAATGCTACCCCTCAAACCTTCCTCAAAGGAGCAAACTCCTTAACTGCACATTTTTAGGAGCCTGCCTTAGGTCCATAAAGTGTTTAACGGGGTGATTAACAAATACTCAGAAAACTAGCATTGCCATATCAGACATCACCAGAAGTTCCAAGGCCTGGAGAAGTCTTTCAACCTGTGTTTCCAGTAAGAAGCAAAGGATAGCGATGCAGAGAAGCATGGTCTGCTTCTAGATGAATGAACATGTTTCATTACTCATAACCCCTCAAATCAGTCTTGGTCGGCCCCCAAATGGAGCAGTTAAGTCCACCATCTCATCTGCACAAGCACTCATGCAAGACTAGGCATCCTTGATGGATGAAAACTTTGAATTAATCATAACCACTGGGGATTTCCCTAGGCAGCACTGATCCTTAATTATTCAGCTTGTTACCAGTTGCCACCATTGCAGGAGGGGATCAAACAGTAGTGACTATTTTGCTCGAACGTCAACTGGTCGAATAGTTTTGCTAGATTGTTTTAATCATATTTTACCACCAAAATGTAGATGGTGGGTTGGGGTTATGCATTTGTCAAGTCTTGCCCTACTTGGTTTATAAGCCATTTTCAATCCCTGCTTCCTCTTGCTGTTACTGCCACTTCCTGATCTCTTACCCACTCTCGCACACTGAGTCCCCTCACCTTCACCCTCAGATCTCTTGCTCATCGTCAGGTCTGATTTCACTTACTCTCATTATTCTTTTCGGTTCACTGCTAGGCGCTTAGTTCTCTCCTAATCTGTCTACCAATGTCACCCTCTGTTGTCAGAGTCTACTCTTGAGGGGTGATCCCATAGTTGCTTCGGTTTGTAGTATGCACATCCCATACATCCAAAATAACATAGGAATTGTCACATGGATGCCATTATTGACCTCCTCTCAGCCAATCAGAATTCTGGAAATACATACTATAATCTCTGGTGTAGACTTGGTTCCAAACATTCTAACTTCAGCAGGAGTCAGGCAGGCAGCAACGATGAAAATGTCTTCACCTGTGCAAAAGCAGAGTGGCATGTGCTGTTCAACCCCCCAAACTAACAAGCAGCAATGAAACACTTAGGCCTGATTCATGGAAATGTCTGCAGAAATCCTGCAAGGGGCTAGCGCGAGAAGATCACCGTGCAAGCCTACGTGCAGAATAAAAAATGCACGCCCTGTGTATCCATGGAATGTACTGCACCAATTCACGGTATTCGCAAGTTGCGCATGGAACGCCCCTGACACGCCCCCACGCAAAGAATAAACAGCCAGAACAGCTACATTTGTGTGCTCACCTGGGCTCGATTACATGCACCCTTTAAACAGTGCGTGGGGTCCCCCACAGCCGGCCTGCATATCAGAGCACCCTATGCATGGTCCCCTGTAACTGTTGCTGTCACCCCGACAACATGCATATGAAAAATCATAACTCTATAATAATTTGGGAAATCTGCATGATCTGCATGCAAACCCCATAACACTTTCCTGCACACCGCTACACAGCGTATGCCACATCTAAGTAAAGTTAGATCAAGTGTACTTACGCCTTCCTTCGGGTGGTGTAGAGATCGAGTGATTTGCGTGGTCATTACTATGCCAAGAGGCTGCGCGGGTGGTTCCATTAATACATGTCGTTCGGCGCAATTGTGGTCGTGCGAGGGAGATTGCCTGCAGGCCGTCCCTCGGAATAGCCACTTTTTTGCATGCTCTTCCCCATTTTCTGTGTTTTGCTCCTTCCCAGCTCTCTGCGCAATCCACACCAACGCTCTGCTTGCTTAGTCGCGCAAGGCGCTCGCCGGCTCGCAGAGACATGCCGAGCCTGTGCAAACTCCACGTCCCAAGCAGTCCATTCCATGAATCGACAAACAGGGATGTGCACGCAAACCCCCAAATTTACATGCAAATAATTCTCTGAATTGGGCCCAAAATGTGTAAATTCTATTGTTACTAGATCCACGCTCTCTAAAAACGAAATTGTTTTTTCGAATGAACTTCATGCAGGGCTCCAGCCTCTAACCGTGGGACCGGGTATCAAACCCATGCTCAGCCCTGTTTTATTTTCAAGAGGAGCACTATCCTCCAGGCCAAATTAACACTACAAGATACTTGTGTATTCTCATGTCCCTTCCGCCCCCACCCAAAAAACACTTTCCTTTTTAGCTGCACATCTCCTTGTGCTAATAATAGAGGCCTGGGTAGATGTCATTATAACTTTGAATAATAGCCCTTTCCCCCAACTTATGGCCCTCGGCTTTTCCTCGTCAATAACTTGACGGTGGATCATTATCCTGTGAAATGACTCCTCCTTTGGTCTACAAGGCTTAGATGAAAAATCACATGCCCTGGTTATCATAAACTCAGCATCGATTTACACCTGCCTTTAATAGGATTGCCAATGAAAAGAGGGACATCTGACAATTCGCGTTGGAAATCCACGCAGAGTAGAAAGGAACCACAACATTAGGAAAAACGAACTTTTGGCTCACAACTATTATTTCGCTGAGAAGTACAAAAAAAGCCGAGACAGTGGAAGTGAGTTTTGCCTGTGGCCTGCGGAGGGACCCGGAGCGCTAGTAACGCAGTCCTTCTAAAGATGGCGCGGCTTCGCGCCGGCACAACTGATTGAGTGCATTCGTTCGTGCAGAGCCCTCAGGCAGGATTGCTAATGTCATTTATCTGATTACGAGCTGTGTTCACAGCAATAAAATACTGCTGGGTCTGGGCGGTATTAATAGCCCGACTAATTACAAGGCACTAAATGTTTTATGGAGAGATAAATTCTGATATTAACACCACGATGCCCGGATATTGGCAACATCTAAAAGAAGAGCGTGCAGACCAGAGAAAAATATGCCGCTTCCATTTACGGCCACACACATTTGGGGCAGTGGGCCTGATTTATGGAATTCTTAGCACGGTGCAAAGTGACTTTGCACTAACAAAAATACACTTTGCACCTCTCTGTGAATCAGGGTGTTTGTTGGCAATGCAGAGTGACTGCACTGCACTAAAAATTCAATGAATCATTCTAATGGGCTGATATAAGCATTGATGTGGGCTAACCAGGTGCAGCCTGTGTTGATAATGCCAAGCGCACCTGTACCGAAGGCCTGGTTCTGCGATACGGCAAGACGAGGCAGCTGCGCGGCACCCACAAGCAGGGGTCGCTGGTTTATAATTACACAAAGTATAGCTTGGCCCTGTGCCGATTGAGGGAAAGAACGAAAAACATGTCATTTAGGAGAAATCCTTGCACTTGCCGTGTTTTGCAAACATCAATCATTCAATATTTTATTGTTTCGACATCAAGGATATTTCTACCCCTATACATAAACTCTTGCTTTTACCAAAATGATTATGCCTTAGTCAACATGTGTTTCGGCCACTTTTGGTCCTTTTCAAGGCTGTGCATTGGCAAGTTAATCTCTAACAATGAAACCAATATTTCTCCAAGTTTTACAACCAATCCTTGGTCATGCCTATGGAGTATTGATCGACCACAGATCATTAGTATACAATGTATATATCTCATAGTCTGATTTCAATTGTCCAGTAAAAAAAATGTTGTTTGTAATAGTAGTTCACTCTCTGCATGTGTTGCAGCACAGAGTAAATATATATCCTTCATCAAATCATAGTAGACGTTCTCCAAAAAATGTAAAATATTAGTTTGTCCTGTAAGGTAAAACCCGGCCGCAATCAAGTCCCGCGTGTAATTGTATGAGAAATAGATTGGCCCTGGGCCGGTTGAAGGAAAGAATGAAAAACATGTAATTTAGGAAAAATCCTTGCACCAGTCGTGTTTTAGTAACAGATTCAACCAGCGCTAACTTCCCAATGTCGCCATCTTACCATGGCAGTGGAGTAACGTTGCTGAAAATGTTGGCGGGGACATGACATCTGAAAATAAAGTGCCCCAGTCAAATAAATGGGGACAAAATGGTGTGCCATGAAAGTTGGGGGGGACAAACACCCCTGCCCCCCCCTAAAATTACACCCATGTACCATGGGCAACTTAATTTCCATGTAATTAGATGCACACTGGCACGATCCATAATTTGCGCTTGCGATTCTTGCTTGATTCTAGATTGCTTTTTTGCATAGTTGTACAACAATGCATTCAGAAGCGCAGGGTTGCATGGTAGAACCATGTCATTTTTTTCATTATCGTGACCTAATTTCAGACGTGTGGCCCAAAAAAAATACAAAGCACAAAAATATTTGTTTAAATGATTCAAATTCGCAATGTTTAATATAAATCTGACTAAAATAAACAAATGCTTGCAAGGATGTCAATTCAACATAATTCCTTGAGTAGCAGAAGTGACATCATGCACATTATGACATCACAGGAAGTTGAATCACATGATCCTTGCCCTCAATTACATCACAAGAAGTGATTTTGCCTGACCTTTGGCCCTGATCACATCCAAGGGAGTGACTGCGCAAATGTAAACAAAATTAGAATATGTGTGAGATTAACAAAATAACATTTACTATGCAAACCAAAGCACCTTTCAGTGCCAACTGAATTACCACTGTGTTCATGATATGCCAATGGGACACCAAGCAGAACCGCCATCGACCAGGACAGCTGCTTTAATATGCCCCACAACCCCATAATGCCAATTAAATCCATGGAGGCCAAAAATATTCATCATATGCTAAATATAGCTGCACATGTCCAGGTGCTTCCGTAAAACAATAAGCACATTGTGATATACCCAGGAAGGGTCATGATATGCAATCTTAAGCCTCATATACCAGGCATACTAATAAAATGCAAAGTACAACTTAACATGCCCAAGTGCTGCCATCTTACGTGAAGTTCAGCCTCAGTCACCCAGGTGCTACCATCCTATGCCAACTGAAGGTCGCTATGCCATGTGCATTACTGTCTCCTATGCTCAAGCACATCCATCATATGCCAGTTGTTGCCTTGTTTGTTCAGGCTCAGCCTTGGTGTCACTGAACTGCCTTGCCCCAGCATCAGTGCGAGATTTATGACAAGTGTCCACAAGTGCAACAATCTCAAAAAGAGACTGAGTTCTCAGGTAGGCAACATCAATGTCATTCATTCATTCATTCACTCATTCATTCATGTTTATTCAGACAAAAGTATCCATTAAAACAATATCCATAAAATCTTGTTTCATACGTACAACTGTTCTCCCCATGAAAAAGTCACACTATGACACATTCATTGCTTGATAAATGTGTATTGTCTGCATACAAAATAGTAATAAGATCACAAAACCTCCCAGAAATACAAGACAACAATCTATCATAAAATGAGAATCATGCAGACCCTTTGTACATCATGCCCCAAATCATTTGGAACCGTGGAAATAACATTGCCCATTGATGCCCAGCGAGCCATATCCAACGCTTCCTGCACTGTGCTCATTTTAAAGCACGTGCAATGGTCTAGAAGCTAAAGCACCCCAGGTACAATACCCTACCATTTTTTTACCATTTTTTCTGTCACTCCTCGGTAAAATTTGCACCCATTATCTACAGTAACACTGTCATTCCATTTGCAGCCGAACTCCGCCAGGGGTAGAATTTCTTTCAATATGCTATGTTAAGTTTGTCATCCTATCTGTATGTATGCCTGTAACTCAAGCTCTGAACTTCCTTGTAACCTGTATTCTTGCCTGTAACTTAAGCTGTGAACTTCCTTGTAACCTCTGCGCCCTGATACCACCGGGTCTGACCCGCATTACAAATAATAAACAAACAAAGTACTACTACTAGCGCAGCAGTCTAACAGAGCAGAGAATTGTCCAGAGAGAAGCGCATTGCGCCCCCTCCAGGCGTATCCAAACCTTGGTTTCGGAAAGTTTAGGAAAAGGACAGTAGAGAGGGGGAAAGGACAGAGGGGTGTAGACAGTTTAAATGCAAATGAAGGTTGTGTGCAGGCAGTGTTGTTTCGTTAATTCCTAGCACTATATGGCCTCATGCTAGAAACCCTTATCTTTTTGTGACTGCCTGTTGGTTGTTGTCCTATGTCTTTTTGTGCGCGTTGACGCCTGCGGGCTTAGGCGCATTACTAATTCAAATAGAAATGAGGGGTAGAGATGGAGTTTGTGATCGTTTGCAGGCCAGTAGAGTCCATGTAGAACGTGCAAAGCACAGTGCTGGTCAAAAAGCAGCAGATGCTTGATACTTTGACAAGCGACCATAGACCTCTATGGGAAGTTTCTAGTACTTACAGGGAGGCGCTGAAATGAGTCAGTGAGTGGTTGCAGGATGGGCTCAAGGTGCTCCCTGCTTGCCCTTCAACCTTGTCTGTTAGGTGTTACCGTACCCTGACAGTCTCCGGACAGCTACATCTGGGTTTGCCCAGCTGTCAGATGCGACAAAGCCAGGGTGCACCGTTTAAAGGCAAATGGGGCGGACGCACAGGGTAAAAGAAATCAAGTGTGTGGTCTATCACTCAGCCTGCATACTAACTTGTGTAATTCTTTCCCTGTTAAATAAGAGATTCTACTAAAACCTCAGAAGATGTGCCATGTTTAAGGGCATTGGGTTTCAAGGGCAGGAGATATCTGTGTGGTGGTGGAAAAAAGATCAACGATCAAGCGAAAAAAACAAGAAACAGAAATAGTGGAAGCTCCTTGGGGCACAGGAACATTTTAAAAGATCTTAGAACCCCCTCTTCAGACTCTGGTAGTTGAGGTGTAAACAGTGCAACACTCTCATAGTGACGCGTACACCCCATCTCTTTATATATACAGCAGAACATCTGTTAGTTTGTTCCTTAGACACGTCCACACCGTTCCACAACGTTCCACCAATCTACACCAAATTTTACATAGTTACCTGTTAGACATTACTGGCTACATGACATTTGGAAACCCGACCTCTTTCCCCGGATTTCAGTCCCTTGACACATGCGACGGTTCCCTGAAATCGGTGAAATATCAATGTGGTCATAGAAGGACCGGACAATGCTGATTTTAAGCGTCTGGACGCAAGGAACAAAACTCAAAGCCCTATGGAACCTTCAAAACCATGTTTCAAGGCTGTAGGAGACACAGTTTCTGAGATAATTGGAACGCACTGCACCACACCAAGGTGAGGCGACAGGTGGGGAGAGCGGACAGAAGGTCCGAGTATGCCTCAGCACACCAACTCTCACCTCCCCTCCATGTTTCACTCGGGGTATGTCAGCCAGCCTCACACGGCCATTCTCATTGCAGTTTACTTCAGGGTGCAAAGCACAACAAGTGATAAGCGACTCGGAACAGTGACCTACCGGATCATTGTTGAGAGTGTAATCATGTCTATCTACAGAACCTGTGCGCAGTACGGGTACTTTTTGCTAGCAGATAATAAAGGAAATGATCAGGGGAGAAAGCCACTGCTGTCTTGAAGCTATGCTTCAAAGTCATAGAATGCATTGTCAGAATCACTACATAGTCGTTTCCTACTGTAAGAAATCCTGGGCACCTCTGTCCACATATAAGCGCCATCAGGACCGGTTACAATTATTTGACAGATCTTGGGAAACAAATATCTTGGGAGCACAGTCATCTCCATCAGACATTCGCTCCCATTCTGGGATATCGGAAAACTTGACATTGGGCTCTAAAGGAGCAACATACGCCTCTGCTGAGGCATTTTCCTGTAAACATAGTAAAGGACATCCAAGCTGAAAACATGCATTAAGATAGGGGGAAAAGGTTTTGACTGCCCCACTGAAGGCAAATTGTCATCAAGAAGTCTTCCCGCGAGAGGTAGCGAGTTTCAAAGAACTGCTTCTGCGCTGATCCAAACTTGGTGTATCTTTGGAAACTGAAGGAACCCCAGGTGGGTAGATCTAAGTTGTCATGATAGGAGATTGAAGATTACTTTCTCTAACATTGTGGGAGGAAAATGTGTTTGCTGTTGATTCGTGGCCTGGACAATGCCAGCGTAGAAGCAGCCTGGTCACCTTATTCTGGACCCACTGCTTTGGGATGATAGATCTTTCGGAACACCAAGCTAAGTCCTCCAAAGGACATTTTGATGAGCATTTACATGTTTACTGCATTTTTACATCTCTTTTATTTTATTCTAAAGTATCTTTTTAAGCACACTTCACTCTTACTGTCTTATAAGACACTGTTGAATCATTGGGAGGCTTTTCTGAACATACTCTGATACATAATTGTTTGGGCAAACTTGTTTTTATTAATATGAGAAGAATTTGTGTACTCTCCGTGGCACTCCAATTGCACAAAAATATTTTTTTTATAAAATAGTGTTAACAAGTGCAAGTATAATAGTTTGCTGTTTTGAACAACAAAATGGTTCTACAGTTTAAAATCAAATAATTTCATAGATTGGGCCAACACGTGTTTCACTCAAAATAGCGTTTCTTCAGGGCTGGAGAAATTCGTATTGACGCACAGTCTTCAAATTCAAATAATACCCCCGATAACATGGTCTGTGTTTGAAAACTAGCAAATGCCCGAAGTAGCGGGATGTATCGGATGTCTGACGGTTTCCTTTTTCCGTGACTGATTAGGGAGAGGTTGAACTTCTGTTTAGTTTTGAATCTAGAGCTTTATTTTCTGCAATCAAATATGTTAAAGTCATCAATCGCTTTCCGGGGTCAGGTATCTTTCTTGTCATATTTATTCCAATAAAACATACAGGTAATGGTGCAGAGCCATAGACCCGGTCACAATGTGGAGAAGCAGTTACATGCCTCTGCAGGAAGTCCCGCCTCCCTACCTTCTATATGTTGGAAGCCTGAGATTGTGCCGTGTTTGACAACAGCAGTTGTGCCAATAACGCAGCGTATATTCGAGAAAAGATACCCAGTAAGACAACCCTATCAAATCTATCCCTGAAGAAATGACAATCTGAAGGAGGAACTCCCTGAGGGTACATGAAAAAGAGCAAAGAGAGAAGCTAGTGACGTCACAAGAGACATGTGCGACGCCCCGAGATGCTGGCTGAAGTGGATTTATGCAACCCATAGAAACTAATGACATAGTAAAGAGTCAAGGGAACTTTTAAATATGAAAAAGAAGATTATACGTGCACAAAGTGCTGCTGAGAATTAACCATTCAATAATTGTACAGACCCTGAAACGCAAGGTAGACTAAATGATCATAGAAGCTGGTCATATTTAGTGAATAGAAGGCAGGCAAAGCCGCAATTGTATAGAAGCTGGACAACGGTATCATGCATTTTAGTAAGCTGTACACTTGAAGAGAAAAGGCGAGAATTGTGTCACAGCAAGAATAAGCTGACATTGTGGAGCTGCATGGTAAGGCTGTCTAGTCTGGTGTCAAAACTGAAGCAGTCAAGGTCGGCTATCTATTCTTGAAAGGAGTGAACTTGCGAAGGATGAATCATCTCTTGTTAAGGTGCAGAGAAAGAACACCAAGAGTGCCAAGTTGTATTCATTTCAGACATTTAAAACCTGCAAAATGCACCAAATTGTGGTCTCCTGTCACATGAGTCAAGGATGAAAATAGAGTTGAACTTGGAGTCCTAGAACAATGATAGTGAGTGCCTGCACTCCCATGTATTCCCAGAAACAAGGATACTTTGCAAGGCCAAGTTCAAAGACAATCTTTATGGCAGAAGGCTTGGGTAACGAGAGATGTTGGGCTAATTGGATGGGGAGATAGAGTCAGGCCCACCTCCTTGCACTTGGGTTTGGGCTTACGTGCTGCTAAGTGTACCAAATTTTCCAGACATGGCACGAGCATGCCAACCAATTGTAGAGGTCCGTATAATGAAGGACCTTATAGTTTGAAGACCAATTGAACACTACTTAATAATTTTAAGGATGACATATTTTAGAGGTAGGCATATATTGCCCACCTGATAGCGGGCAGCCATTCACAATCCTAGTTCCTATGCAATGTATACTTAGATGTCCCCCTTAAGCCTATCACAATCCCTAGTAGGTTTTTCATTACTGGCCATGTAGTATGACGTCACCTCTGACGTATTTTTAGTATCAAGTCTATGTTTTGTGGAAAGATTGCGGAGAGAAAATTGAGCGAACGTTCGTTGATGTTCGTTGTAACTCCCGGTTTTAGATATTTGTTCATAAAACAGTATCTTTGCCATCTTCCTGAGTTGGTTCGGTCATTTGGACTCAGAGTTATTCTGTGAACCCATCCATTGCATCGACGTTCCGAAAGGGCCCTAAGCTCAACTATGTAAACTGCCTGATTTTATTGATGCATCTAATAACCTTGCATGAGGTGATCACGTTTATGAAAAATTTAAATAGAATAAAAAAAGAAATGTCAGTGCAAGAGGCCGGTGGACAGGTTTAGTAAAGCAATTTTAAACCTTTAATTTTAAGTGCTAACGGTGAGTAAATGAATGCATACTAGCTCAGCAGTTAAGAGGTTAAGGTCAAAGCTGCCACTGTATGGTTCACTGATTGAGGGTTCTCTGTGTTAGGGTTTTTAACAGAACACAGATACTGGGGTAAGATTAAAAGAGTCTTAGTAAACTATTAAAGAAATACAACACGAGGAGGGGTGCATTACCGATCGGGTAATGCCCCTGGGGTGATAGTAACAAGCCCAGGCAAAGTGAGGGCTTTAACGTAGCCTCGGGGGCATTACTCGACCGATAATTCTTCCCCATCTGAGGGTTCTATTGCTATTAGTACGCCGGCATGCTGTACTGGGGTACTAATAGTATTTTTTCTCGAGATAAAAAAGCAAAAAATAATGGCCGCCATGTATCGGGGAGAAGGGACTACATGTAGTCCCTTCTCACTTTCCATGGCAGCCATTAAAAAGATATTTAAAACAGTAAACAAAGAATGGAACAGGAGAAGGGTCTACAGATAGTCCCTTCTCCCTTTCCCTGGCTGCTGATCGCATGGTGGATATGCGCCAGGAACTGTAACGTTCCTGGCACCAGCGAGGGACAGAGCAGTGCAGTTAAGTGGGGTGGGGAGGGGAGCGAATATGTGGAAAAGGAGGGTGAGGGAGGTGGCACTTGCCTATGTTCCCAGTGGGGAAAGATGGCGGCCTCCCACTCTGAGAAGGCTCGGAGTGAGGTATTTCACTGTGTGGTAAGGGCCCCATTCCAAGCCTCCTCATTGGCTGAGAGGCCACCACACACCCCTCGCTGGATACTAATAAACTGAAATAACCAAAAGTGTGTTGTTTCCCTGCTCTAGGGTAATCTCACTACAGGCTGGTAAGGGTCATTTATGTTTTTTCCAATGATTCCCTTTGAGGGGTGCCCACCTCCTGTCTAAACACTGGGGTCCCTTGTAGTTGTCTTTTGGCTGTGAATCCATATCAATCTCCATGCCTTTTGGAGTTCTTCAAGGGTCAATCTTGTTACCTGTGCTTGTTAATGTGCACATGGAGCAGCTGGAAGATATTGTTCAAGGCATATGTGTCTCAATCTAGTAGTAGGCTGATGACACCCAGATGTGCTCCTTCTCGCCATCTCTCGTCTGAGGGACTACCTTTTCAGGATAGAGTCATTAATGGCTACACACAATACTTCCAAAACGTAGTTCCCCTATTCCCTTCCTCCTTCCCCTCTCTTCCTCCTTCTTCCGAGTTAGAGGATTCATCCTCCTCTGATTTTTCCCTAGTTTTCCGTTTCATCTGCAGCCAGATCTCTGGGATTTATCCTGGATCCTGCTTTGAAGGTTTAGCCACATTCTACTTCACTTCTCAAGTCTGTGAACTTTAATTTCTTCTCTCTTAAAGTGTTTAAATCCTGTATTCCTCTGTCTGAGTTTTGCTTTCTCATCCATTTAATAGTCCTCTCTTGTCTTGATTCTGGTAAATCTGTTCGCACCGCCTACCTAAATCTGGCCTACCAAAATCCAGTCTCACTGGTGTGAAAGTGGTCCTCCTTGCTACTTGTAGATTGGTCACAGGGGACAGAAAATGTGCTCATGCTACACCTATCCTGAGACAAGCACACTGGTTCCCAAAGTCGCCTCAGTTATCTGTCTGAGATAGCCCAGCTACCAGGGGCGGCTCTCATGGCTTGAGGGTTATGATCAGTTTCTTTTGAAGGTTGCCAAATTTAAAAAAGAAAAAAGATTCGACCTGTTTTGCTCTTTGTTAGGGCCTTGTTAAAACAAACACTCTGTTGCTATTCTCCCTATCCCATATATGATTCTTTTCCGGAAATCTCTGAAAGCCTAGCGGAGGTGTTGGGAATTTGGGACAACCTACCGCTGGCCGAGTCTGTAGCGCAGTTGACCAATGCATAGGGGCCTGGTGTTTGACCTGATGGTCACAGGTTTAAATCCCGGCAGGTCTACTCAGCCCTTCATCCTACTGAGGTCGATAAAATAAGTACCATTAATAATAAACGTCTGTTATCTGTCAACAGCGCCAAGATACCCCTCTGGGATTGAACGTGCGCTCTACCAATACACGTTATGTTATGGTGTAAACTATTATCTTGTATTTTACTTTTTCAGTAGATATTTTAGGTTAGTATGGCGCTCTGATACATCTCGATGCAATGCTTGTGCCTAAGACAATGTTTTAATCAGGGCTCATTCGAGGGTACACACGGGTGGACGGAGTACACCCACTTTTTTCAGAGGATGGACTCAATCCCCCCCAGCTAAAATAAGAAACATTGAATGTTCTCCTTGAATTTATTTATTAAAGCCAACCTTGCAGTCTTCAGGTTTGCAGGCCGGACACTTCACCACTGCACCATATAACCTGATGAAAAATCACAAACATCTAAAGGTGAAATGTCCCATTTCGGTACTGTAAGTTCCATGGAAAACGTTTGTATTGGTCCTTAGACTTTTAAACATACACACCTTTAAGGTTTTCAAAAACACTATTGGAAGAAAATATCCTCTCTTGGTTTTGTGTCTGTGTTGATTTTATGAAAGGCAAATGCCATTCGTCCTGTGCAATTTGGGTGGTTACGCAAAGCCAATTTAATTAAATGTGCATATTTCACCTTGATATGCTAATTTCTGGTGATGCCACATACAATTGCGTTTGTTGATGAGTCTCCCCATTTAAATTTTTAGGACTAGACCCCTGGTTTTAATGAAATAAAAAAAGGGTTCTTGAGCTCCTTCGAAAGGCGTTTGCCTCCACGGCAGTGCTCTACCTGCTCTTGTCTATTACACTGGGCTGTCTGTCTATGGCAGACCCAGCTGTTGAGTGCCAGCTCTGGTGGAAGACGACTGGATTTCTGGAACCCAAAAGCTGCAACTCTGCCACATACAGCAGGTCTAGCGTCCTTTCATCGCGGGATGTTTTTTCACAGGGTTTTTTACCGTGATTATTTTAACGAAAAAAAACTCATTGAATTTTTTAGGGGGGTTGGAACAATATATATTTGGGGTGTGGGTGTTCGGGATCATATAAAAAATAAAAGTGAATGGGGTATTTAGAGGGGGAACCCCCCCAAAAATGAAAAAGTAAAAATTCAATGAGTTTTTTTGTTGAAAAATCAGATGTAAAAAACCTCGCAAAAAAACATCCTGCGGTGAAATGACATAGAAGCATCCAGCAGCATCACCCATTTACGGGGGATACTCACAGCACTCGACAGGTTCATAACATAGATTCACTGCACACGGTGGACGATTGCTGTGCTCCTTTCTGACAGTCAGGGCATGTGTATAACCGATATTCCCCCTGCCGTGTGCGGTACTTGGAGCATGGGCACAGTGAAAAGACACAATCCCCATTCAGTTCAATGGGGTATGCAGGGAGGGACGGGGCTCTGACCCAACTGCACACTGTGGGCTTTGTTACAGCCTTGGAGGTTATGCTAAAACAGTTGGTGTTTGCAATATACCACTTGTTTCAGCAGATACCTCATTACAGACACAGAGTTATGTACCGCTGGCGGTATTCTGGGAAAATACTGCTGGCAGCAAATGCCACTGTGTTACAAGGTGGGCTACCACTTTGCAAATCCAACCATTCTTTCCTCAGCCCTAGAAGGTGAAGTTTGAAAGTATGCAAAGTCATGTTAGTAAAAGAATGTGTACCTCAATATCCAAAAACAACTTTTATCATTTAATTGGAAGGGGGTGAAAAAGTTGGGGTCTCTGAGGCCCTTAGTCTCCCCACTTTGTTCATTTAATACACAAAAGGGTCAGAATTGACCCTTTAATCAGGGGTGTACCGAACTTCAGCTTCGAGTAAGTATTCGGCCGAATTCTGGCTGAAAAAAAGCTATTTGGCTCCGGCCGAATAGTTTCTTGCTATTCAGCCCTTGCCGAATACTTTGTCATTCTCATTTGAACACAATGCATGAAGAACTCAGAAAGGCAAATATAGACTTTAGTTTGCAAAACTGAATAGAATTAGACCAGACTCTCTGCCATAATACCAGACAGATTGCTATCACACAGCTGTAAAATATCTTATATTGTAATCTGCTCTTTAGTGCAAGTTTTGTTACATATTCTTTAACATGAAAGGTGATCACCTTTTATACTTAGCCAGCAACACTACAGGAAAATCTTTTCTTTTGACAAATGTTTATATGCAGAGCGCACTTTCTTCAGTTGGAAAAGACAAATTGGAAAAAATGTGCCTATTTCACTTTAGGATACATTCAGTTCCTGTCATGTCACTTCCCATTGCACACGTCATAGTCCCCCTTTTCTTTTTTTTAAGGACTTGAGTCCTGAGTTTAACATTATCTGATATTTTATCAGGAATGATAAGGTGCTATGTTTGTGTATTGGCGAGAAGGAGTGGCGAGGATAAGTTAAAAGTTAAAGTGAGCAGAATTTGTTCCTACGGGCCATGCTCATGGAGAAACATTAAGAATTTCACAATAGGTAGTAGAGACTTGCAGGGCTCGGTTAGGTGGGGGCATATTACTCTGTCTGACCTAACAGGCCTCTCAGAGGAATTTATGTTGGGTAATCTCTCCAGTTGCAACGTGGGCCATTGTCTGACAGCAGGTAAAGATAGGTGTGATGACTCTGTATAAAACAGTCAGAGAGCTATGCTCTATTGGTGGAATTTGTAGGATGTAGATTTGGGAGAGCAAGAGAATTCCTGGGATGGGCCAAGTCAGGGTTAAGCCTTGGAGTCCGGCTTGGCTCCAAGTGGCAAACGTGGGCTGAACCGGCAAAATGAGCATTCAAGTCTTGGAATCAAAGACACCACTGCTAACACTCTGCCGGCATACAGTGGAAGCCCCCATTGGCATCCTGCCTCCCCAATACCTCCACAAACGTCCTACTTGGGGCCTGCGACCCCCTTGCACAAATACCATACGTGGCATTCCACCTCCCACCCCAACAACATAAATCCCCTACCTGGAATTCTGCTTGCCCATCCCTACTAAACATAAATCCCTGGATGGCCTCCCACCTCCCCAGACCACACAGAGAGAAAATACCCTACAACTACTTGGAGAAATCAGACAATGAAGATTAAACCAACCTTTTTTTATACTTTAAATAAAGATGCTGCATTGATTACAATGAAGAGAAATACTAGTATAGAAAGCATTTAAAATTGTGCTTTCTTATTTTTTTTTATGTCTGTTTTTTCAAGTTTGGAACATGATTTTATTAATTAAAGCAACAATCCGGCTTCAGATTCGGCTTTGGCCGAATAGTTCACAAACTATTCGGTTTTCGGCCAAATACTAAATATGCTATTTCGGCACAGCCCTACCTTTAACGTATTAAACAATGTGCAGCCGTGTATGAACCACTATTGCTCACTACCCCTTTGCATTGTCAACAAGAGGCTGGAAATGGATGGACAAATATTCCAAGTGGATTTTCTGAAATACCACTGGCGATTTTTCAAGAAATGCTCTACCATCACCACTGGCACACTGGTAGTGCTGGGCAGATTTGGGGGATCACAACTGGTGGTAACGGGAAATACCACCAGGAAGACTCTTCCAGAAAAAAACTCCTAACCTGTAAAGCTACCCATGTGAGTGAAATAAAAACAAACTGGCAGTGCTGTTGCTTTCTGTCCTTTCAAACCTCTTACGTCTCCCCTAAACAGTAATTCTTAACGGAAGTACTAGCATCTTTCAATCCTCACAGCCACTTGGTATGCTGCGAAACGTGACAAGCAGGAGTAGCGAGACGAGGAAGGAGAAACGCAGTTTGCGTTTCACAATATCGTGCTGCCTGGAGCCAGACTGGCCCCCGTCCCTTTGCACTTCCGAGCACCAGCTTACGATCCGCACTTCCGTTTTCCTCGCAGGAAGCACCAGGCCTGCCCGCCACCTCATATCAAGAAACAGGTCAAGCCCCTGCTAAGCTTGATTCTTATGATTATTAAATGGCGCACATTGACTCCGGTCTCTTAATGAAGGTTTCACAGCGCATATTCGGGGCACCTCCCAGGCTGGCGGCAGCCGTGTAATTATTAGAGTCACCCTAACGGCTTCACTTTGATGACTGAACTCTTGTGTTGAGATCACGTGGAGGAGGAAGCCCCGGCGACTCTCCACTAATGCTTTGCGCGCCCCCTTTGAAGGCCGACTACAGAAGAGAGAGACAGTGACCTTTGGTTCACAACCTGCCAATAGGCTTGCAAAGACATCAAAAAAAGAATCACTCGGCCTGAGAGGCCGGCGAGCCTTGCACCAACACAAGATCCTGTCCACCCCATCTATGGTTTGTGCATGCAAATGTGTGAGACAGCTCAGTAGGTCAATTCACTTGCTACTGGGGAATTTCCATAAACGAAAGAATGATGGCTCAGAATGTGCGTGCTGGCTCAGTGTGTCACACCCCGAGGTCGCTTGACTTAACACCAATGAATTGGGTAAACATGGCACACTTAAAATACCAAGAGACTGTTCAATGTTTAGGTTGTGCTGATGATTATTTTTATTTCACTAATGTTAATGGACTAAAAGGCACAACTCATCAAGGATGCCCAGACCGGAATCCATGAAAAAAAATCATCCAAATTAGGTCATTTCAAAAACAGTTGCATTAATGGATCACTGGTAGATGAGATATTCACTTTTATAGAGCACACTATTGATGGCACCATTTCTAATAATAATTATAATAATAATAATCTGCCTTGTTATGTAGTTCTTGAGGCTGGATTCCTTCCACCTCAAAGCACTGCAAATAATCTCCCAATTCAATGGCATTCAATGTATCAACCTTGGAAAGATGAAGGGCTGAGTCAGTCCTGCTGGAGGATTCAAACTTGTGAAATGCAGGTTTCCCATATGCTAGCGGGGAGCACTTAACATACGAGCTATCCACTCGCACCACTTTATGCGCTGATGCTCGCAACCTCTACATAAGCAGAGACAAGCCAATCAGCTAGGCCATCACCGCCAGTAATAATGCTGGCATGGTTCCGCATATTCTGCATGTAGGTTCTGGGCAAGTCACCTTTGGAGGCAGGGACCCTAAACGGCGAGTCATTAACTTTCAGCAGACTGCTTAGATATAACACTGAGAGGGTGAAGTTTGTTGTTACTGATTGATAAAACAAACTCAAAGAAATCCCAGGAGGATGCATTTTGGGGGGAGGGACAAGGAGGGTGGGAATGGCCAAAGGGATTAGCATGGCCAGTGAGCAGTCATTAAACAAATGATGCCATATTCTCAAATTTAATCTTCCCAGATGGTCAGGTGAGGGTTTGGTGACAGAGGTCACGTGGTCTTTAGGTACATGGGTCTCGGTATTCACTTTCTGCGCTCTGAGGAGCAATTGGGAGTCAACCGTGGACTAAGATGTACAAGGAATGATGTGGGCACCCAGGACCATACATATAAGGGGTGTGGGACCCAACCGGAACCTGGAAGACAGCACACAAATGCTACTAGAATGTTTGCGTTAGCACAGCATGGCACCTTTTCCACCAGGACATGTTGATTGAGTATGACCTGCGATGCTATTGGCCATTTGGTTTGTTAGTGTGTTAACTATGCACAATAGTCATTAACGTCATCTAGATCACTGTCCCCAGCTGACATCTTCCAGAAAACCTAATCTGTTATGCGTTGGGCCTTTCTTTAGAATCTCCAGGGTGGATCTGACGTGATCTATGTACCGGCTCTAGAACAAGTAGACGTTTCCAGTAGCGGGGAAAGTCAATGGGGATTTAGAACACTTCACGCAAGAGCGGGAACGGGGGAGGATCCTGTGCATCAAATTCTGGCCCGCCACAAGGAGCGCTGCCGCCTAAGGAAAATGTTGGTCCCCATCTGGCACTTAGATCGTGGAACCTAATTGTAAATCTACCCTTTTACAAGTAGTAGAGGTGATGTTAATGCCAAATGGCACATGTTGTTATTGAGGAAAACAAAAGAAGCAACAAGAGATCTTGCAGAGAGGAGGCCTTTTTAAAACTAGCTCGCATTTTTGGTGGTTAGATTTTTAGACTGCGGTGGTCCCATTTAGCCACACACTACTTTGTGTGCGCCTAATATACTGCTTTGCAACCACTTGAATTCCTCTGATTGTTTTGCCTCCCTGATAAGGGCGCCTATAGCATGGAATGGAGCCTTGTTACACTGCAATGACCTTCTGGCTATTCTTAGCAGGCTTTAAGCATGGACATCTAAACCTTTCACTTGTATATTGCACTTTACGACAGTCCCCATCGGGCCTGAGTCATAGTACCAGTGACTTCCAAGCGGCCATGGGAATCTTGAAGGTTGTACTTTACAAATACCAGAAAGTAACTCTGCAATGACCAATTATAATTTGACGTCTCCAACGACTAAGGGAATTCATGGAATTTTGGCAAAAATCCTTTTCCCTGATTCATGGATTGGAATTTGCGTGTATTTCTGGGACTTCGCGCTGGTCCATCACGTATTTGCATGTAGTAGAGCGCTTCGTGTGACACTCCACACAAAGTATGGTACGGGCCTACGCAAAGAAATAAATAGCGGGCGGAACATGCATATTTCCCATTTTCCCGGCAAAATGAGGAATAATGTGGGCGAGTTGAGGGACAGGCCACGCAGTGAAATTGCACATCCAGCCAAGCGAAAACTTAACCGAATTCATGGAACCCAACGCGCAACCTCAAATTAGGAAAAGTTACACGCAAACATCATGCACTCATCGCCACTGTGCACTTAATATCCAACACGCAAAAGGTAAGGTTTCCATAGCAATTTACAGGTGATGGCACATAGTTGAGGTGCCGCTTGGCGTTAGGGGTGATCGTATGCAGATTAGCAGGGTGCAGCCTTGAATAACGACAGTGCACACTCAGGTTCACCGTCCGCTGCCTTGAGTTAGGCGAAATGGTACGCAGATTATCAGTAGGCAGTCTTGGGTTACTGGGGTTCGTACGCAGTGTCGCCGGGGTGCTGTCTTGATTGTGGGAGGACAGTCCGCATTCTTGCCGGGGTGCTTAATGGTGGGGATCAGGTAGGCGTAAAGGTTGCTATATGTAGCTAGTCCTGGCTGGCATAGGGGCGTGGTGTGGGCGTTACAGCCGCTACTTGCACCTCGGTTTACTTTGCGCTTATTTTTCTATGAATACGAGGAGCGCGCAAATAAACTTTTGAGTTGCAAGTAGGCGCAAAGTTGTTTTACACAGAATATTTTGCGGGGTCTTTGCGCTTTTTCTATTAATCGGGCCCCATGTCTCTGCTTTTCTTCTGAGTTAAAAGATGATCATCGTCGGTTTATGCAAAACAAAGTAGAGGCTTTTTGCCGTCCCCTTGGTCCACAGATTTAGAAATACATCACTAGTTGGACGCCCAATTTCATCTCCGGGTCAGCCAGAACGATACTTGAATTTAAAAAAATGGGTTCAAAGAGGAGTGAGTGAAGAAGCGAGGCAAGCAGGATATACCATTTTCTTTGGGCCAATGGGTAATGTTTTTGTTTTATTGGAATTCAGGTTCAAGTAGGATCAAGTAGTCATTGCCCAGCCCTGTCTATATCCTTGGGATATTGCGTCCACATGCCATCAAGTCATAGGTATAAGGGAGGGATCATCAGTGCTACGCTGAGCTCCCAGCCAGAGAGATTGACTCCGGGATCACAATGGATTGTAATTGAACCAATTGGCTGAGGGTGGCGATTCAGTAGTGTTTGAGGAATAACCACCCATCACATCATTGGTGGTAAAATGGTTAAGAGTGAACTGGACATAAAAATACAGCTTGACTGGCATCTACTCCCATCTGACTGGACCCTGACTGAAACCTGCAAATAGCCACACTAATATGCGCGCCAATATGGGAATAACAGCTGAGCCGGCGGGCCATTACCGCCTAAGATAATGCCCCCGGGGCCTTAACAGGGGCCCCCGGCGGCATTACCTTTAGGCGGTAATGGCCCACTGTCTCTGCGGTTATTGCCATTAGTATTCCGGGGTTAATGTCGTAGCAAAACCTTTTCAAGCAGCATTTCTTTTGCCGTTTGAAAAGGCTGTTGCAGTAGTACACATTAGTTCTCGGAACACTAGAATGCACGTCCTGCTTCATTAATACGGAGCAACATGGTGCCATTTTGGGCCAAGTTGCTCCATAGTAATGAATGGGAGGAATGTTGTTAAACATGCAATGTATTCTGCATGTGTGAGGCAGTATGTGAAATGCAGTAATGTGTATTTCACAGATTGGCTTACACGTGCAGAATGCATTGTACATGTTAGCTGTAGTCGGGGAAATGGCGGCGGGCAAAGTTAGGTTTCAAAACAACAGTGTGCGCGATGCACCTAAGTGCGTCCACGGGATTACACTGTGGTATGGCTCGGAAACGATCCAATCGACATGAAGTGTATCCTGTGGATTCGCTTGGCGCTGGGTACTAATATATAATATGCCTTCAGTTTAAGCCTCTTTGTCTCTACAGAATTCTTGCATACCTACTTGACAGCCACCTTCTTTGCTCAGAAACACTGATGCAGGACTAATGAACGCAGAGATACAGTAGCCCCAACATAGCCATCACTCTTCACTCAGGAGCACCTGTGCAGTGCTCCAGTATGAGCTCTAGGATATCTACTATTTCGCGACACCAATCTTTTCCCAGGCACACCTGTGGGGCACTCAGAAAGTGGTGCTAGATTCGTGGTTCAGTGCCAAACACAAATTTCTAACAGAAGCTCCTGTGGGTGACTCCAGGTCAATAAAGTTAGTAGTGCTTGTGGAGTGCTTTGGTATATTGTCAAAAACCCATACAATGAAACAGCAAAACACACAACCTGTTCTGACTCTAGAGCATAAGGGATTCTAAACCATTCAGGGAACCAAATCCTATGCTGTCATCTATCAGCCAGTTGGTGACTCAACGCATACTTCCAGATGACCAAGCTCATCAGTGGCTATGCCAAGGCTAACCCCAAGCTAATCTCCCTCTCAACATTTATTTTTCTTTCCTCAGTAAGCAATACCGTTGCATAATGGGACAAAACACTAGCCTGGGCTTTTTTATAAAGTTTTTAATTAAATGGAATAATGGTAGACCGAACTCAGGAAAATGTGTGGGGCTAGTCCACACATATTTTTCCTATGCCACACCACAACAAGCGCATAGACCCATGTGCTCCGGGCTGGACACCACCTGCAGGCACTGTCCGGCCCTGTCACATCGAGTTGGGATGTGACAGCCGAGGAGGACATGATGTTGTCTCAGGAAGGGGGAGGACCAACCATTCCCCTGCTATGGTCAGCCTGATTAACTGACAAAGCTCCATGGCACCACCCCTGCTCTTTTGTTAGGCCCTATAGATGGTGGCAGCCATTATCATACCAACAAGGGGTACTTCAAACATGCCCACACAGGGCCTGGCTGCAGGGAGAGTTTCTTTGTTCTTGGTGCACAGAGGAGCTGGAGTGCTCCCTGCATGATGCCCCAGGTGCTTTGAATGTACAGGGAGGAACAGGAAGGCCCCCTAGGCATATTTTAAGCTGCAGTACCCCAGCCTACATTCCCAATCGGCCATGCATGGCTGGGGAAGCAAAATACCCCTGGCCTTGCACGCCCAATGGACATCCATGATGGGGTACACAAACTGTCAAGAGGAAGCCAAGTTTACTTTTGACAGTTGAAGTCAGGCCGGGCGTGCCCCCGCAGCTGGTTTCTAGAGCTTTGGCAGTGCCCATGTTTTTCAATGGGCATGCTTGGCCGCTCGTCCAGAATAGGTGGGTCAACACCCCATTTCCCATTAAGTATGAGCTGCCCCTTCCTTCTACAATCCCTCACCATTGACTGTGCTTGAGAGGGCTGATGGAAATTGTAGTCCAAAACATCTGGAAAGCCAAAGATTGCTGACCCAGTCAATGGATGCCGTTCAAGCTAGAATCGTTATGAACAATTACTATCTTTCACAAGGATGTAAAGATTTTTGGGGAATTAAATTTGCTGTGCATGTTCACATTATTCAAACACAGGCCAGAGCAGGACTATTTCACCCCTTAAATGCTAAAGGCGAATATATTCGTCCTAAACTCCCATAAGGAACCATTGTAGGCTCTACCTTCTTCTGTAGTGATTGGGCCCGATTCATGGATGGAATTTATTGCCCTGCTGAAAAGTGACTTTGCATTGCCAGCACAAACCCTGATTCATGGGACTGTGCAAAGTGTATTTTTGCAGTGCAAAGTCAGTGCAAAGTCATTTTTGCAGCACAAAATGAACTGCACTGCAAAAGTACACTTTGCACAGTTCCATGAATCAGGGTGTGTGTCGGCAGTGAAAAGTTACTTTTCAGCAGTGCAAAGTCACTTTGAACCGTGCAATAAATTCCACGAATCAGGCCAGAATTGACACTTTGCCTATTCCATGAATGACAGAATATGGTGCTTTTAGGAAAAGTGTTGTTCCGCCAAATTTTACACAGACCTCTGAATCGGGCTCTACTCGGTGCACCTTACAGGCAGAATCAGACCGTAACTCTGCTTTGAGGACATCTACCACTGAAATGTTGGAAACTAATATCAAAATGAAATTTGCTAGACAATTTGAAAGGAGTCCATCTGCCTAAAACAGGAGCAGCAGGTTATGCTTTAAGACTCAAAAGCGAAGCACATCGAAATCGCCATGGAAATATGAAACGAGCGCTAAGGCCTTTTCGAAACATTTATAAAATTTCGCTACTCAAAGCCCGAAATCAAAACCGGGACCTTAGAGGCAAACAGATAGCGACCTCGTCCTTATATCTACATGGGAGCAGAATTCCCCTGCACCAAAGTGGTTAGTGCACCTCTGCCAAAGAAAAGCGCAGTCAGAATCCTGAAAGAGTAATAAAAGTCAAGCAGCTATGACACCAAACATAAGCACTTGGTGAATCCCGTGGCTTGGGAATATAGCGTGGTTGCTATGGAAACCGTTAAGAAAATACCTGAAGCGCAAGGCACGTGAGAGAGCGTGTGCCCCCAGGCAACCCCTTCATTTGCTGCATCAAATTGAGACAGCGCTTTTGTAAACAGGTCCCCGGACGCTATAATGCGCTATTCATTTGTGCATGTTGCGCATGTGACATTCAAAGCTAATCTGCTTTGCAAAGCTGTGCAGTCTCCGGAGCAAATGGAAGGGCACCCTCTGCACTGTGTTCGCCAAGGGATTCTCTTTTAATGAATTAGATCATACACCAGGCCTCAAATTTGTCAGCCTCGTTTAATTTAAATGTTACTTATGCGCTTCGTGTGCAGCGAAAGAAAAGGGAGAAAGAATGCCGCCCATTAAAATTCTTCTTGGCATTGTGGGTACTAAAACATAATGCAGATGAACTCTCTTCCATGGCCATTCGTTAAGGACATTTGGTCAAGCACAGGTGCAGAACCCAGGAATCATTGTGGCAGGAATTCCTGTGACACAGATACTAACCATCACCACACACACAAAACCCCTCCCAAAGGCAAGCAGTGAGAAGTTTCAGGAGCAGAGGGACAAGGGTACTGCAGTGTGGAGGAGACAGGTGGAGAAGTGAGTGTGGAAAAGTTCCTGGTAAAATGGCTGTAAGGAAGTCGACCATCCTTCACCCTGCCATGGTCAACCTGATTAACTAACAAAGGTTCCATGGATCTACCCTGCTTTTTGTTAGGCCCTGCAACTGGTGGCAGCAATTAACATTCCAATAAGGGTGCTTCAAACAGGCCCATACAGGGCCTGGCTGTAGAGGTTAACAAAAGAGACAGGAAACCCAGCAACCTTTCATATGTAACTGTGTCAACCTGAAGCCAGCTGTCAAGCTGTCCACCTCAATATAAATGACAGTGAGCTGCCATGTCTGGGAGTGCTGTTTACAGTAAGTCTGGTCTCACTGCAGCTTCAACGGAGACCTGCCACTTTCATAGGGACCACATAGAGAGGTCCATTAACCAGAGAGACTATTTGAATACAACAGACAGGAGGATGGGTAGGCCATAGTGTCACAAGGGAGTGAGCCAGAGCTCTTTCTGCTGAAAGAAGGATTCTGCCATTTTCTTCTGGGACACACCTTGTTCCTGTTTTCACTCCCTTACATTTCCTGTTGCAAATCACTCTTTTTATGAACTCATGCATACAGGAGATTGTTGGTAGAGACCCCAGGATTGGTTCATCAAGGTAGGCTTACCCTACACCAATCACTGTTGCCCACTTGGCTTTAAAAGAGGGCTGGAGCCTGTCTTTAAGCAGATCATCTGAAACTTCACTTAAAGCAACGAAGAATAACTCAACCTTGGACCCTGGTTGAAGGTACAGTCTGCCTTACATCTTCCGCCAGTGATGGAAGGCCAGGATATCCAAAGAGGGTAGCAAGCCCCTGCCCCTAAATATCCCCCATGGAACAGAGGGAGATACAGAACTCAGCGGACCCTGCAGCTGCTCTAGAACCGATACCCAGCTAGCACACAGTGGGCCCTGCTTGGGGCTGCTGCAAGCTTCCTAGACAGGAAGTGCCAGAAGGTCTCTCAACCTACAACCAAAGACAAGGCAACTGACTGCAACACACTCCACAGCTTTGGTCTGTACGCCTTAAAGGATGACACAAGCCCATTGAAGAAGCTGGCACGAGCATCTACCAACATCCACCTTAAAGGACATTTTCAAGCCAGTCGAGTTCCTTGATCTGTAACTGACGGCAACACTGATCATTGTTACGCCACCGTCACCTAAAGACATCCAAGACGTCTCAACCAATGCTTCAGAGCCGGTGGTCAGCACTGAGACAGCGATTCCTGACAAGGAGCTGCCATGCAGGGCAGCCTGCAGCCTTTCGTCCAGCTTTGCCCGCTGAACCGTCTTGCCGCCTGATCCCACAGCTGACTCAAGTCTCAAACAATGTCACAGAAGCCTGCAAGCGCCCTGAAGCTGACTCAACCCTGTTGAGCAGCAAGAACACCTACAGCACAAGGTACATTGTGGGTCTGTCCCCCTGCTCTTTTCCAGAAGGCCAATAGAGACATTTTAAGACCCATTGCTCCTTTGTGCTAAAGCCAAAAAGCTTTAACAAACTGTTGTGGTTATCACCCATACTGACTACCCTCCTGTCATTATCCAGCGTGCATCCCTTTTCCTTCGTTGAAACTGTATGTCCTCTGCATTTCTTTACAGGGTTGGTTGTATTTTGTAGCGTTGTTAGACTGTTGTTATAAGTGAAGCAGATGTTTTTTTAATACAATCTTGATTGAACACTCCTTTTATCATTGTGTAACAATTGTTTTTTCGCTGTGTTGCAACTAAACAATGATCCACGACCTTTCGGAGATAAGCCTGCTGTTCCATCCACCGTACCAAAATTGGACAAGGAGGTGTATAATTTGCTTGTTATTCCAATCTGTTAGGATCCCTTCTGGTGTACTAGAGGTGTGGGAAAGATTGATGGTTTTGAAACTGATACTCACCTCTGGACCACTGGTACCCCGGAAGTTGATTCATCACAATGGTGGAGGTGGGATCCCAAAGGATCCATCATCCCACTTATGTACCATGGACTCTGCGACTGAATCAATAACTTTAAGATCTATCACATCTTCCCCTCCCAAGACCCATTGCTCATTTTAGGCTCGATCACAGTTGAAAATGAATCCCCTGGAGGCCCCTTTCTCCCAGACATCAAGGCCGTCCATAATCCATCACCGTCAGACTCACATTTTCCACAGTTTCCCAACAGATGCTACTTCACGATTTCATGCACCATCATCTCTGTGAATGAGCCACACCACCCCTCAGGCACCTTCAACCCACCCTCTAGACTGCACCTCCACCCTTCCCAAAGATCCATCAGAGCTTGCAGACTCGATCGCAGCCCTAGGAATCCACCGCTTCTTTTTTTGATATTTTTGCATTCTGTGAATTGTGCATTGCATGGTGGAGCTTGTGGCAGCACCGCTGGTGGTGCAGGAGGATCTCGCAAACACTGAGGGTGACGTATGGCAGTGGGAGCTTGGTAGATGTCTGTGGAGTTGTGCTCAGTTCCTGCAATAGACAGTGGTGCAGCGGCAGCAGTTCAGTGGCGCATTGCACATGCATTCAGCGCTTTGTGATCTGAGAGCATAGCGGCGGTGCAGTCAGAGCCCATTGGAGCACCACAATCACACAGTGTGAAGCAGGAGTTATGGAGATCTGTGAAGGTCACTATATCATTGGGACTGATTATGGCACATGGAGAACGCTGAATGTCTACAGAAGTACCATGACCTTAAGGTCTGAAGAAGACCAACTAATTCTTAGATGTGACGATAGGAATGACGCGTCACTTTTGAGGGTCTCTGAAATATGAGGTTGGTGACTAACATAGTAGTCAGCCTAGGGGAAGACCATTCATTGAGACTACGCAAGTCATCATGTTTAGGGTCACACTGAGAGCCTGCCAAGTTAATTAGGGGTTCTAGAACTGTCTCATATTTTGCACTGGGCGTTGCTCAAAGTGCTAATGGTAGCACATTCAAAAGTGCACTTCACGGGATGACAAGAAACGGCATAAAGACAGAGGCGCTTTGTGAAATCCCTTTGTTTACATCTCCTTCTAGGTGCGCAGCTGCTTGAAAGCAAGAATCGAACCTTAGACGGTGGCTGACAGGGGTGGACTGGCCTATAGGGAACTCTGGAGCATTCCCGGTCAGCCTATGCACCCTGGGCCACTTTTTCGTGGTAATCTATCTTATTTCCAAATGTTCTCATAGAAAAAGGGTTGGGTTTGCTAAAAATGAGCAATATGGGGCCACCAAGAAGACAGAATTGCCAGACTCAGCCACGGTAAAGACACATTAGAAACACTGGCCACAGGAGGGATTGAGAAAAAGAAACATTGAAAGGGACAAGAAGACTGGCTTTGCCTTTAAATTTTTTACGGGAATGGTTTGCAATATGCGCTTTGTGCAGACGGACAGACAACACAATTTGTTTCCAGTGCTCAGTGTAGGTACACAAATATGCTGACAAGCGCGGATGCTACATGCGAGAATTTAGCCTTCCATAACGTCCTCTCATATTCTGTGAGTTCCCTTCTTCCCATTTCATTATGAGGCTCCCGGAAGAGGCTAATGTTCTTCCCTGCCAAACCTGAAAATATGGAACCTTGAAAGACGAACACGTTAATTCATGTGGCTGGTATTTAGAGCCTATCCCAGAGCTCCAAAAGATCAGGACAGTCATTTTTTGAGATCACGTGGCAACAAAAACAATAACACTCAAAAGCGAGAAGGAATGAAACCTGCCCAACTTCCTGCAAAATCAATACTTCATCTTGGACGTGTCCATGATCTGGTGCACTTTTCTAGATGAAAATGGTTCCACTTGTTCAAACAACGCATGAAATACAGTTTAAATGAAGCAGAAACGAGTGGGTGCTGGGTAGAAAGGCAGCTGCAGTTAATCCGAACAACAATAGCGTTTACCTCAGAGCGCTTTGGTTACGAGAAGGTCTGCTGGGCCCCACTGACACTGGCAAAGGGACCCTCAGAGCGCTTCCCTGCGAGTGCTCATATCACTCAACCAACAGGATCCGGAGACCCTGCAGGTTCTTGCTAAGTTTTATATTTATTTGTTCTAGACAGCTATCCCCCCTCGGCAGCGAAACATGTTCCTACAATGCCCTATAATAAAAGCTGTGTTAGCAGGGGCCTGCCATGAGGTCGCGAGTCAGCGTCCATTCGAACAACGCATCCTGAGTCCGGCAAGTCTGCTCATGCCTTCACTGATGAGACAACAGCAGAAGCGTCAGGGGCATGCCGCAGCGCTTGCTAGATGATCTCAAAACGGCGGGAAATGCGCACTGCTAGGAGAGGCGGCAGTGGGGGATGGGCTGAATTTATTTATGTCAAGTATAGATAATTAACAGAATCATTTGATATGATAATAAGATCCTGTAAGTGTTGGCGTGTCAAAATTATGTTGAGGCCCTCCTGTACCAAGGGCGATAGCTTGAAATATAGCAAAACACGGGAGACTTAATTTGGGGTACTATACTGCACGGTTTAAGAAAGCATCAAAATAAATAGTTGTTAAGACAAACATTATGGGATGCTTGTCTCAGACAGTAGGGCATTAGGAATGGTTAGGTGGAAACCATCTGCCGATGTATTAGTTTCTCACTGGAACATAACAATGTAGGCTATAGAAGCAGTGTCTATAAGTGACGTAGCAGTGCAACATGCCACTGAAGACTTCCACTTCAACACAACAATGGGTACAGCTCTCTGCTGAATGATCCCCGAGGAGGACCTTTGGGCATAAGACATATTGTACTCTCCAGACATTTCTATTCCTGGAGATGCCAGGTCATCTGAGAATTTTAGGAAGCACTTCATTGACGATATAATGGTTTTCCTATATCTTTCTTAACCATTCTCATACGTCGTTGCTTGTGTGCTATACTTGAGAAAACAATCAGTGAGCATGGTCCTAGGTGTATTATAAGCGCCTCCCCTTCCTTCTTTTCAAAAGCGTGCTTGATCCCCTCGCACAACTGTGTTTGATTCGGGAAATCACAGAGAAAGGTGTTCGAAATATGGGACATAGTTGTCGAAAAAAAATGTCCTTTCACTTGCACGATCCGTAGATTGACTCAGGTCCCTGTGATGACAACGGATTAATAAGAAGTCATTTGCTTTGGTGAGGGGGATTTTCCCAGCAATATTTGAATCTTAGGGATCCATGAAAGCCAAGTTTGACACACAAATGTAAAAGTTCATGCACAAATAGCATATTTCCAGTTTTCAGAATCTGGAACATATTTTACATGGTCTGTGTGAGAATGTATCGAATCCAGCTGAAATAGGTTGGCTACGTGAGGCACAAATAACTAAAAGTTTTTTTTTATATCTTTGGGGAATGACAGGATGCACAGATCAGGTCCAGATCCATAGACATCGAGAGATTAAAAGGCAACTTGTAAATGTGGAAAGAACTGTCAATTCTTGATCTTCATACTCTGCAGATCCGAAACAGATCAGGGTCCAGCAAAATATGTTTTGTCATGACATTAAAAAACCTTACAAAATCAAAAGAAAACATACTTCGGGGGTACATTAAGGTAATTGCTTGGCAGACCGTTAGTGATACATTGAAAAACGTTAGCATTTAATTAAATAAACCTTAGTATAAAATCCCAAAATCTCTCGGACCAACGCCATAAGCTCCCAATTTAAGATATATATGCAACCAGAATGCAATGCTTTTAAATATTTGTCATTTTTGCAGCTTTTTAATGTTTGCTGGTATAAATAAGGATGTATGCACTTTGCTGGTGTATGTTCTACATAGTTACGTACCCAAGAACCATGTTTATATATACACAATACACAATATATTGGTTACACTTAATCAACGTTCAACAGACCAGTGCCCTTTCCACATTACAGACCAATCACCAAACACCAAGAGCCATGTGGAAGCAAATGAGAACAAAGAAACCTTTGTAGCAAGCCCGCTCTTTTCCTTCCTGTGGCGACTCTGGTGGTGAGTTTGCTCCGTGCCCTAGTAGTACAGATGGGGGCTGCCAGTGAGAACTGAGAAGTATCTAGCAAGAGACTCTGGTGGCAAGCCCACTCATTGTCCACCTGTGGGGACTCTGGAGGTGACCCTGCTCTGTGTCCTACTCGTACAGCTGAGGGCCAGCCAATGAGGATAGAGAAGTGTCTAGCAAAGAACTCTAGTGGCGCGACAACTCACTGTCCACCTGAGGAGAGACTAGTGGCAGGTCTGCTCATTATCTTCCTGTGGGGATTCTGAGGGTGAGCCCGCTCAATGTCCTCCTGTGGGGTCTCGATTTGTGAGACTGTTCACTCTCTTGGTGTGGGGACTCTAGTGGTGTGCCCAATCGTTGTTCACCAATACGGACTCTGGTGGCGGGCCTGCTCATTGGCTTCCTGTGGGACTCTGGTGGCGGGCCTGCTCGTTGGCTTCCTGTGGGGACTCTAGTGGCGGGCCTGCTCATTGTCTTCCTGTGGGGACTCTGGTGGCGGGCCTTCTCTTTATTCTCTTGTGGGGTCTCGAGTGGTGATTCTGCTCATTGTCCTCCTGTAGAGACGATGGTGGCAAGCCGGTTCATCATGTCCTAGTCCGGCTTGGGGCCAGCCAGTCAGGACGGAGAAGTTTTCAGAAAGGGAACAGTTTGATCATCGCTCTCTGCTTTGGCTGTTGCCATTAAAGAGCCCCCAGAAGAAGTACAACTATTGGGGACCAAGTATCAGGCGACCAAGTGTTTTCATTTCCCAAACTGCTGCGTATAATTCAAGCAGCATCAGTGCAAGGCTGCTGATCACTGCTACATGACCTGCAGAAACTCAGGGTCACTTTAAAAGTGAGTGTCCTTCAGAATAGAAGGTTCTCGCTATTGGCCCAGAGTACCCAATGAGTACAGTGATACTCAAAGAAACCATTGGTGTAACGCAAGCAGAGTCCACCAAAACAAAAGATAGGCTGTTCTGAACCACAAGATAGGTTGGTCTGCATTGAAGATTGGAACAAGTGTGAGCGTGACTGGGCGGCCATACCTATGCTACAGCCTGGAGGGCCTCCATAGAGAAGGGAGATAAGTGCTTTAAGTGGGGTAAGAAACTGAGGGGGTGGCCCTCATTTGGGGGTGTGGCTTGCATGATGGGCAAAGACTTTGTGGGCGTGGCCTAAAGACGAACATCTAAAAATGGTTGGCCTGCATAACTAAGTGCATATCGCTTTGGTTTGTTAGAAAACAATTCAGCTCTTAAAATACAATCTAAACAGCTGACTGAATGAGTGCCTGGAAGCACCTGAGCAGCCGCATGATGTTTATTGGCGTCTTATATATATGCGCCAGATTGCAACGATGGGACCCTGCTTCTTTCAATTTATTTGGTGTTTTTTGTTCTTTTGTAGAGCGCCAGTGTGCCACAAGTCAATCTGCAGTCACTTCATAAGCACCAGTGGGTTAGGACAGATTGCAGGTAACTGTAATCCCTCTGAACTGGGTGCAGGAAAGAGCTTGGGAAAAGGAGTGGGTGAACAGTTCATTTTCTAGAGCTTTCTGGCATGCGCATCATTAGGTTCTGCCCCTAGGGCGGGATAAAGGACATCCCACAGTACTCCCAAGTGATGGGCAAATATTCGCCACTCGCTTGCACTCATCATCTCCCCTCTTCACCGCCATGTTTGGCTTTCAACAATGTTCTGCTTTATAAGGCGCACTGGCAGACCTATGCAACGGCCCACATATTGTAATTCAGCCTGGTGTTGTGTGCTTTGTTAAGCAACATCCTGTTCTTCACCTGCGTCATAGTGGCAGCTTTGGAGATTTTCACTGGTACATGCCGGCTGGCGTGTTACCCGGTCCTTAATTATGTGTGTTCTAAGAGTTCTTTTCATTTACCCATATGCCCAATTTCATCAACCAAGGACTATGGGTACTATGGGAACAATGCTCCTTGGGGGCATTATTCCTTAATTGTGATCTTTGCAGCTTGGATTACGTCTACTTTGTTTTCTACATCAAAACTACCTGTAACATTTGGGAAGGGCCCTGCAGTACTGTTTGCCAAAGCTTGCGCTAAAAGAACAACGCATTTACATCCATGAAAAAAGCAAAGCTTAAAGTCGTGCTGTATTAGACAAACTGCTTCTGAAAAGGCTCAGAAAGTAAGAAAGGTGACCATCTACACCAACCAAACCTGCTTCGTATTGTCGTGATGGTATCCAGTAATATTACCCACACACAAATGGTCGCTATACATATAGTCGCTGGTAAAAAGGCTGTGGCGACATTACGCTCACTTCGATTCTACCTCTCTGTCCTTCTGATGGGCTGCCGAAGCGGCTTCTTCTTTTCTTCCTGTCAACCTTCCTTTGACCACCTACACTATGGGCACAGACATCCCAGCAAGGTAAGCACCTCACCACTGGGCTACACCGAGATGCGCGCGATGGCGCATTGCAAGGAAGAAATATGTTTATTAACTTTGCCTGCATAGGCTTGTGTTACATCTCCAAGTTACTGACATTGGGAGCCTAAAATCGCTCTGTTTCTCGTTGCCTCGTTGGTACTGTAGACTCCGTTTTGCCTTGGAGCCTCCATTACAAGATTGCCATTTGTATTGCCTGCGCTAGAGTGCTGGGCATGGTGCTGGTTGGTGACAGTGATTGGCTGGTGACTGCTACACCTGGACCAATGGGAAGGCCGGCAGGCTTGGCCGGCCCTCCTCACAAGGCCCACTCCTAAGGCCCTATTCAGCTACCTGTCTGCTATAGGTACGTGATGGTTGAGAGTGCCTGTGTGCTTGAATGCCCCCCCCATGGTTGCATGTGTGCTTGAGTGCCTCCCCACCCCCCTGGTCACCTGTGTGCTTCAATGTCTCCCCACCCCCCATCCTCCCTTGGTCGTCTGTGTGCTTCAATGCCTCCCCCACCCCCTTGGTGGCCTGTGTTCTTCAATGCCTCCCCCCCATGGTTGCATGTGTGCTTCAATGCCTCCCCTCAACTTGGTCGCCTGTGTGCTCGACTGCCTCCCCACACCCCTTGGTCGCCTGTGTGCTTGAATGCCCCCCCCCCCTGGTCGCTGGTGTGCTTGAGTGCCTCCCCACCCCCCCCCCTTGGTCACCTGTGTGCTTTAATGTCTCCCGACCCCCTTCCCCCTTGGTCGCCTGTGTTCTTCAATGCCTCCCCCCCTTGGTCGCCTGTGTGCTCGACTGCCTCCACACCCCCCTTGGTTCCCTGTGTGCTTGAATGCCCCCCCCCCCTCTGGTCGAATGGTTGTTTGCATGAACCTCCACCCCCCCTAGTTGATCGAATGGGTGTCGGTCTGTGTGCCCCCCTGGATTTGACTCTCTATATGTGTGTAGCTGTTTGCCTCGCATCATGTTATTGTCTCCATGCTATTTTCTGGCGATCTGAACTATGCAGCTGTATGTACACGCCACCCCGCAACATGGGGCTGGCACAGTGCTTTTGTCTGGTGAGTTTGACCTTGCTCTAGTATGAAGCTGCCAACATGAAAAAGCAGCTGACAACATGCACTTAAACACTGATTGTGACCCTGTATCTGCGTGTAGCTGCCGTCACGTAACATGTGGCTGGAACCATGTATTTGCTCACTGACTATGACCCTGCATCCGTGTGTAGCTGCCGCCATGCAATTTGTGGCTGGCACCATATATATGCCTCGAACTTGACTCTGCATCTGTGTGTTGTTGCCGCCATGTAACATGTGGCTGGCACCATGTACTTGCCTACTATCATGCTTGAATACTGTAACCTTAAGCACTTATGTATCTTGCTTTGTAACCATTAAGCTAAAGCGCCTTGACACCCCAGGGTTTTGGGTGCTATATAAGAACAATAAATAAATAAATATGTATGGTGACCATTTGTGAGGGGAGCAGGGCTCTCCCCCGCTGGCATTGGGGGAAGAAAATAAAACATTTAAAAACAGGGGTTGCGTGGGTGTCCCCAGCAGTTTCCATGTGATTCCCCAGCAGTTTCCATGTGATAATGTCACCGAAAACCACTGCCTTTTTGCAGTGACCTTTTTGCCAGACTGCCTTTTTGCGGGGACTTTATCACATGGAACCTCTTGATTCAGTGGTTAAAACTGTTACTCGCTGCTGGCATCTGAGGGATTATGGGTACCTTCCTCCAATCACTCCTAAAGACAATCGCTTGTCCTTTCCTTACTACTCTGCAACTCATTCACCCAAAACACAAGGACCCTCCTGTCCTGACTCAGTACACAGCCTCAAGTGTTTTTTATACCAACTAGATGGGGCAGGGAGCCGGCAGGGAGGCTCACAGCAACTAGGGTTTCTCCTCAGGTATCACGCTACTGCCGGTGACGGACAAAGACGCTTTTGGCTCGGTGATCTAATCTGCCAATCACCAAGCCTGAGTTACAGTTTGGGGACGCTGTGACTGACAGAACTGCCAGCCAACCACAGCATTGCTCAAACTGCGCGACGCTGTGGCTGGCTGGCACTTCTGTGAGTCACAGATGCCTGACCGGATGCCTGCCTGACAGGCGCATCTCCCGTCGCAGCTGTGGCTGTGGGGGGATAGTGAGCTCCCCCGTGGCGTGGTGGGGGCCCCCTCAGGGCCCCTCACAGCCCCGCTTTTTGGAGAATGCCGGGACCCGGTTCCTGCTGGCCCCGGCCAACTTGAAGCACTCAGGGAGATGGAACATTCAGGTGCACAGTCCTGCTTGAGTAAAATGTATTTGTCCATGACAACGAACATGCCCAGGAATTGATATGGTGAATAATAATAATTATGTGAATAAGAATGTGTTTAATTCACTGCAAGAGATAGAGTTGCTGAGGCTTAGCTAGTGCAAGAGTGTGAGTTACAAGGCTGGGGTGTGGTCGGGTAATGTGACAAAATGGCAGAGTGATGCCCTGCAAGGGGAGAGAGAGGAACCTGGCGGAGTGTAGGGGTCATTTGGGAGCCTAGGTCTCAGAGTGAGGAAACTGCAGGGAGAGAGGGAGGAACATGGCGGAGTGTAGGGGTCATTTGGGAGCCTAGGTCTCAGAGTGAGGAAACTGCAGGGAGAGAGGGAGGAACATGGCGGAGTGTAGGGGTCATTTGGGAGCCTAGGTCTCAGAGTGAGGAAACTGCAGGGAGAGAGGTAGGAAGCCTAGGTCTCAGAGTGAGGAAACTGCAGGGAGAGAGGGAGGAACATGGCGGAGTGTAGGGGTCATTTGGGAGCCTAGGTCTCAGAGTGAGGAAACTGCAGGGAGAGAGGGAGGAAGCCTAGGTCTCAGAGTGAGGAAACTGCAGGGAGAGAGGGAGGAACATGGCGGAGTGTAGGGGTCATTTGGGAGCCTAGGTCTCAGAGTGAGGAAACTGCAGGGAGAGAGGGAGGAAGCCTAGGTCTCAGAGTGAGGAAACTGCAGGGAGAGAGGGAGGAACATGGCGGAGTGTAGGGGTCATTTGGGAGCCTAGGTCTCAGAGTGAGGAAACTGCAGGGAGAGAGGGAGGAAGCCTAGGTCTCAGAGTGAGGAAACTGCAGGGAGAGAGGAAGGAACATGGCGGAGTGTAGGGGTCATTTGGAAGCCTAGGTCTCAGAGTGAGGAAACTGCAGGGAGAGAGGGAGGAAGCCTAGGTCTCAGAGTGAGGAAACTGCAGGGAGAGAGGTAGGAAGCCTAGGTCTCAGAGTGAGGAAACTGCAGGGAGAGAGGGAGGAACATGGCGGAGTGTAGGGGTCATTTGGGAGCCTAGGTCTCAGAGTGAGGAAACTGCAGGGAGAGAGGGAGGAAGCCTAGGTCTCAGAGTGAGGAAACTGCAGGGAGAGAGGGAGGAACATGGCGGAGTGTAGGGGTCATTTGGGAGCCTAGGTCTCAGAGTGAGGAAACTGCAGGGAGAGAGGGAGGAAGCCTAGGTCTCAGAGTGAGGAAACTGCAGGGAGAGAGGGAGGAACATGGCGGAGTGTAGGGGTCATTTGGGAGCCTAGGTCTCAGAGTGAGGAAACTGCAGGGAGAGAGGGAGGAAGCCTAGGTCTCAGAGTGAGGAAACTGCAGGGAGAGAGGAAGGAACATGGCGGAGTGTAGGGGTCATTTGGAAGCCTAGGTCTCAGAGTGAGGAAACTGCAGGGAGAGAGGGAGGAAGCCTAGGTCTCAGAGTGAGGAAACTGCAGGGAGAGAGGGAGGAACATGGCGGAGTGTAGGGGTCATTTGGGAGCCTAGGTCTCAGAGTGAGGAAACTGCAGGGAGAGAGGGATTAACATGGCGGAGTGTAGGGGTCATTTGGGAGCCTAGGTCTCAGAGTGAGGAAACTGCAGGGAGAGAGGGAGGAAGCCTAGGTCTCAGAGTGAGGAAACTGCAGGGAGAGAGGGAGGAACATGGCGGAGTGTAGGGTTCACTTGGGAGCCTAGGTCTCAGAGTGAGGAAACTGCAGGGAGAGAGGGAGGAAGCCTAGGTCTCAGAGTGAGGAAACTGCAGGGAGAGAGGGAGGAACATGGCGGAGTGTAGGGGTCATTTAGGAGCCTAGGTCTCAGAGTGAGGAAACTGCAGGGAGAGAGGGTGGAAGCCTAGGTCTCAGAGTGAGGAAACTGCAGGGAGAGAGGGAGGAACATGGCGGAGTGTAGGGGCCATTTGGGAGCCTAGGTCTCAGAGTGAGGAAACTGCAGGGAGAGAGGGAGGAACATGGCGGAGTGTAGGGGTCATTTGGGAGCCTAGGTCTCAGAGTGAGGAAACTGCAGGGAGAGAGGGAGGAAGCCTAGGTCTCAGAGTGAGGAAACTGCAGGGAGAGAGGGAGGAACATGGCGGAGTGTAGGGGTCATTTGGGAGCCTAGGTCTCAGAGTGAGGAAACTGCAGGGAGAGAGGGAGGAAGCCTAGGTCTCAGAGTGAGGAAACTGCAGGGAGAGAGGGAGGAACATGGCGGAGTGTAGGGGTCATTTGGGAGCCTAGGTCTCAGAGTGAGGAAACTGCAGGGAGAGAGGGAGGAAGCCTAGGTCTCAGAGTGAGGAAACTGCAGGGAGAGAGGGAGGAACATGGCGGAGTGTAGGGGTCATTTGGGAGCCTAGGTCTCAGAGTGAGGAAACTGCAGGGAGAGAGGGAGGAACATGGCGGAGTGTAGGGGTCATTTGGGAGCCTAGGTCTCAGAGTGAGGAAACTGCAGGGAGAGAGGGAGGAAGCCTAGGTCTCAGAGTGAGGAAACTGCAGGGAGAGAGGGAGGAACATGGCGGAGTGTAGGGGTCACTTGGGAGCCTAGGTCTCAGAGTGAGGAAACTGCAGGGAGAGAGGGAGGAAGCCTAGGTCTCAGAGTGAGGAAACTGCAGGGAGAGAGGGAGGAACATGGCGGAGTGTAGGGGTCATTTAGGAGCCTAGGTCTCAGAGTGAGGAAACTGCAGGGAGAGAGGGAGGAAGCCTAAGTCTCAGAGTGAGGAAACTGCAGGGAGAGAGGGAGGAACATGGCGGAGTGAAGGGGCCATTTGGGAGCCTAGGTCTCAGAGTGAGGAAACTGCAGGGAGAGAGGGAGGAACATGGCGGAGTGTAGGGGTCATTTGGGAGCCTAGGTCTCAGAGTGAGGAAACTGCAGGGAGAGAGGGAGGAAGCCTAGGTCTCAAAGTGAGGAAACTGCAGGGAGAGAGGGAGGAGCATGGCGGAGTGTAGGGGTCATTTGGGAGCCTAGGTCTCAGAGTGAGGAAACTGCAGGGAGAGAGGGAGGAACATGGCGGAGTGTAGGGGTCATTTGGGAGCCTAGGTCTCAGAGTGAGGAAACTGCAGGGAGAGAGGGAGGAAGCCTAGGTCTCAGAGTGAGGAAACTGCAGGGAGAGAGGGAGGAACATGGCGGAGTGTAGGGGCAATTTGGGAGCCTAGGTCTCAGAGTGAGAAAACTGCAGGGAGAGAGGGAGGAACATGGCGGAGTGTAGGGGTCATTTGGGAGCCTAGGTCTCAGAGTGAGGAAACTGCAGAGAGAGAGGGAGGAACATGGCGGAGTGTAGGGGTCATTTGGGAGCCTAGGTCTCAGAGTGAGGAAACTGCAGGGAGAGAGGGAGGAAGCCTAGGTCTCAGAGTGAGGAAACTGCAGGGAGAGAGGGAGGAACATGGCGGAGTGTAGGGGTCACTTGGGAGCCTAGGTCTCAGAGTGAGGAAACTGCTGGGAGAGAGGGAGGAAGCCTAGGTCTCAGAGTGAGGAAACTGCAGGGAGAGAGGGAGGAACATGGCGGAGTGTAGGGGTCATTTGGGAGCCTAGGTCTCAGAGTGAGGAAACTGCAGGGAGAGAGGGAGGAAGCCTAGGTCTCAGAGTGAGGAAACTGCAGGGAGAGAGGGAGGAACATGGCGGAGTGTAGGGGCAATTTGGGAGCCTAGGTCTCAGAGTGAGAAAACTGCAGGGAGAGAGGGAGGAACATGGCGGAGTGTAGGGGTCATTTGGGAGGCTAGGTTTCAGAGTGAGGAAACTGCAGGAAGAGAGGGAGGAAGCCTAGGTCTCAGAGTGAGGAAACTGCAGGGAGAGAGGGAGGAACATGGCGGAGTGTAGGGGTCATTTGGGAGCCTAGGTCTCAGAGTGAGGAAACTGCAGGGAGAGAGGGAGGAACATGGCGGAGTGTAGGGGTCATTTGGGAGCCTAGGTCTCAGAGTGAGGAAACTGCAGGGAGAGAGGGAGGAAGCCTAGGTCTCAGAGTGAGGAAACTGCAGGGAGAGAGGGAGGAACATGGCGGAGTGTAGGGGTCATTTGGGAGCCTAGGTCTCAGAGTGAGGAAACTGCAGGGAGAGAGGGAGGAAGCCTAGGTCTCAGAGTGAGGAAACTGCAGGGAGAGAGGGAGGAACATGGCGGAGTGTAGGGGTCATTTGGGAGCCTAGGTCTCAGAGTGAGGAAACTGCAGGGAGAGAGGGAGGAAGCCTAGGTCTCAGAGTGAGGAAACTGCAGGGAGAGAGGGAGGAACATGGCGGAGTGTAGGGGTCATTTGGGAGCCTAGGTCTCAGAGTGAGGAAACTGCAGGGAGAGAGGGAGGAAGCCTAGGTCTCAGAGTGAGGAAACTGCAGGGAGAGAGGGAGGAACATGGCGGAGTGTAGGGGTCATTTGGGAGCCTAGGTCTCAGAGTGAGGAAACTGCAGGGAGAGAGGGAGGAACATGGCGGAGTGTAGGGGTCATTTGGGAGCCTAGGTCTCAGAGTGAGGAAACTGCAGGGAGAGAGGGAGGAAGCCTAGGTCTCAGAGTGAGGAAACTGCAGGGAGAGAGGGAGGAACATGGCGGAGTGTAGGGGTCATTTGGGAGCCTAGGTCTCATAGTGAGGAAACTGCAGGGAGAGAGGGAGGAAGCCTAGGTCTCAGAGTGAGGAAACTGCAGGGAGAGAGGGAGGAAGCCTAGGTCTCAGAGTGAGGAAACTGCAGGGAGAGAGGGAGGAACCTGGCGGAGTGTAGGGGTCATTTGGGAGCCTAGGTGTCAGAGTGAGGAAACTGCAGGGAGAGAGGGAGGAACATGGCGGAGTGTAGGGGTCATTTGGGAGCCTAGGTCTCAGAGTGAGGAAACTGCAGGGAGAGAGGGAGGAAGGCTAGGTCTCAGAGTGAGGAAACTGCAGGGAGAGAGGGAGGAACATGGCGGAGTGTAGGGGTCATTTGGGAGCCTAGGTCTCAGAGTGAGGAAACTGCAGGGAGAGAGGGTGGAAGCCTAGGTCTCAGAGTGAGGAAACTGCAGGGAGAGAGGGAGGAACATGGCGGAGTGTAGGGGTCATTTGGGAGCCTAGGTCTCAGAGTGAGGAAACTGCAGGGAGAGAGGGAGGAAGCCTAGGTCTCAGAGTGAGGAAACTGCAGGGAGAGAGGGAGGAACATGGCGGAGTGTAGGGGTCATTTGGGAGCCTAGGTCTCAGAGTGAGGAAACTGCAGGGAGAGAGGGAGGAAGCCTAGGTCTCAGCGTGAGGAAACTGCAGGGAGAGAGGGAGGAACATGGCGGAGTGTAGGGGTCATTTGGGAGCCTAGGTCTCAGAGTGAGGAAACTGCAGGGAGAGAGGGAGGAAGCCTAGGTCTCAGAGTGAGGAAACTGCAGGGAGAGAGGGAGGAACATGGCGGAGTGTAGGGGTCATTTGGGAGCCTAGGTCTCAGAGTGAGGAAACTGCAGGGAGAGAGGGAGGAAGCCTAGGTCTCAGAGTGAGGAAACTGCAGGGAGAGAGGGAGGAACATGGCGGAGTGTAGGGGTCACTTGGGAGCCTAGGTCTCAGAGTGAGGAAACTGCAGGGAGAGAGGGAGGAAGCCTAGGTCTCAGAGTGAGGAAACTGCAGGGAGAGAGGGAGGAACATGGCGGAGTGTAGGGGTCATTTAGGAGCCTAGGTCTCAGAGTGAGGAAACTGCAGGGAGAGAGGGAGGAAGCCTAAGTCTCAGAGTGAGGAAACTGCAGGGAGAGAGGGAGGAACATGGCAGAGTGTAGGGGCCATTTGGGAGCCTAGGTCTCAGAGTGAGGAAACTGCAGGGATAGAGGGAGGAACATGGCGGAGTGTAGGGGTCATTTGGGAGCCTAGGTCTCAGAGTGAGGAAACTGCAGGGAGAGAGGGAGGAAGCCTAGGTCTCAGAGTGAGGAAACTGCAGGGAGAGAGGGAGGAACATGGCGGAGTGTAGGGGTCATTTGGGAGCCTAGGTCTCAGAGTGAGGAAACTGCAGGGAGAGAGGGAGGAACATGGCGGAGTGTAGGGGTCATTTGGGAGCCTAGGTCTCAGAGTGAGGAAACTGCAGGGAGAGAGGGAGGAAGCCTAGGTCTCAGAGTGAGGAAACTGCAGGGAGAGAGGGAGGAACATGGCGGAGTGTAGGGGTCATTTGGGAGCCTAGGTCTCAGGGTGAGGAAACTGCAGGGAGAGAGGGAGGAACATGGCGGAGTGTAGGGGTCATTTGGGAGCCTAGGTCTCAGAGTGAGGAAACTGCAGGGAGAGAGGGAGGAAGCCTAGGTCTCAGAGTGAGGAAACTGCAGGGAGAGAGGGAGGAACATGGCGGAGTGTAGGGGCCACTTGGGAGCCTAGGTCTCAGAGTGAGGAAACTGCAGGGAGAGAGGGAGGAAGCCTAGGTCTCAGAGTGAGGAAACTGCAGGGAAAGAGGGAGGAACATGGCGGATTGTAGGGGTCATTTGGGAGCCTAGGTCTCAGAGTGAGGAAACTGCAGAGAGAGAGGGAGGAACATGGCGGAGTGTAGGGGTCATTTGGGAGCAGAGGTCTCAGAGTGAGGAAACTGCAGGGAGAGAGGGAGGAAGCCTAGGTCTCAGAGTGAGGAAACTGCAGGGAGAGAGGGAGGAACATGGCGGAGTGTAGGGGTCACTTGGGAGCCTAGGTCTCAGAGTGAGGAAACTGCTGGGAGAGAGGGAGGAAGCCTAGGTCTCAGAGTGAGGAAACTGCAGGGAGAGAGGGAGGAACATGGCGGAGTGTAGGGGTCACTTGGGAGCCTAGGTCTCAGAGTGAGGAAACTGCAGGGAGAGAGGGAGGAAGCCTAGGTCTCAGAGTGAGGAAACTGCAGGGAGAGAGGGAGGAACATGGCGGAGTGTAGGGGCAATTTGGGAGCCTAGGTCTCAGAGTGAGAAAACTGCAGGGAGAGAGGGAGGAACATGGCGGAGTGTAGGGGTCATTTGGGAGCCTAGGTTTCAGAGTGAGGAAACTGCAGGAGGAGAGGGAGGAAGCCTAGGTCTCAGAGTGAGGAAACTGCAGGGAGAGAGGGAGGAACATGGCGGAGTGTAGGGGTCATTTGGGAGCCTAGGTCTCAGAGTGAGGAAACTGCAGGGAGAGAGGGAGGAACATGGCGGAGTGTAGGGGTCATTTGGGAGCCTAGGTCTCAGAGTGAGGAAACTGCAGGGAGAGAGGGAGGAAGCCTAGGTCTCAGAGTGAGGAAACTGCAGGGAGAGAGGGAGGAACATGGCGGAGTGTAGGGGTCATTTGGGAGCCTAGGTCTCAGAGTGAGGAAACTGCAGGGAGAGAGGGAGGAAGCCTAGGTCTCAGAGTGAGGAAACTGCAGGGAGAGAGGGAGGAACATGGCGGAGTGTAGGGGTCATTTGGGAGCCTAGGTCTCAGAGTGAGGAAACTGCAGGGAGAGAGGGAGGAAGCCTAGGTCTCAGAGTGAGGAAACTGCAGGGAGAGAGGGAGGAACATGGCGGAGTGTAGGGGTCATTTGGGAGCCTAGGTCTCAGAGTGAGGAAACTGCAGGGAGAGAGGGAGGAACATGGCGGAGTGTAGGGGTCATTTGGGAGCCTAGGTCTCAGAGTGAGGAAACTGCAGGGAGAGAGGGAGGAAGCCTAGGTCTCAGAGTGAGGAAACTGCAGGGAGAGAGGGAGGAACATGGCGGAGTGTCGGGGTCACTTGGGAGCCTAGGTCTCAGAGTGAGGAAACTGCAGGGAGAGAGGGAGGAAGCCTAGGTCTCAGAGTGAGGAAACTGCAGGGAGAGAGGGAGGAACATGGCAGAGTGTAGGGGTCATTTAGGAGCCTAGGTCTCAGAGTGAGGAAACTGCAGGGAGAGAGGGAGGAAGCCTAGGTCTCAGAGTGAGGAAACTGCAGGGAGAGAGGGAGGAACATGGCAGAGTGTAGGGGCCATTTGGGAGCCTAGGTCTCAGAGTGAGGAAACTGCAGGGAGAGAGGGAGGAACATGGCGGAGTGTAGGGGTCATTTGGGAGCCTAGGTCTCAGAGTGAGGAAACTGCAGGGAGAGAGGGAGGAAGCCTAGGTCTCAGAGTGAGGAAACTGCAGGGAGAGAGGGAGGAACATGGCGGAGTGTAGGGGTCATTTGGGAGCCTAGGTCTCAGAGTGAGGAAACTGCAGGGAGAGAGGGAGGAACATGGCGGAGTGTAGGGGTCATTTGGGAGCCTAGGTCTCAGAGTGAGGAAACTGCAGGGAGAGAGGGAGGAAGCCTAGGTCTCAGAGTGAGGAAACTGCAGGGAGAGAGGGAGGAACATGGCGGAGTGTAGGGGTCATTTGGGAGCCTAGGTCTCAGAGTGAGGAAACTGCAGGGAGAGAGGGAGGAACATGGCGGAGTGTAGGGGCCATTTGGGAGCCTAGGTCTCAGAGTGAGGAAACTGCAGGGAGAGAGGGAGGAAGCCTAGGTCTCAGAGTGAGGAAACTGCAGGGAGAGAGGGAGGAACATGGCGGAGTGTAGTGGTCACTTGGGAGCCTAGGTCTCAGAGTGAGGAAACTGCAGGGAGAGAGGGAGGAAGCCTAGGTCTCAGAGTGAGGAAACTGCAGGGAGAGAGGGAGGAACATGGCGGAGTGTAGGGGTCATTTGGGAGCCTAGGTCTCAGAGTGAGGAAACTGCAGAGAGAGAGGGAGGAACATGGCGGAGTGTAGGGGTCATTTGGGAGCCTAGGTCTCAGAGTGAGGAAACTGCAGGGAGAGGGGGAGGAAGCCTAGGTCTCAGAGTGAGGAAACTGCAGGGAGAGAGGGAGGAACATGGCGGAGTGTAGGGGTCACTTGGGAGCCTAAGTCTCAGAGTGAGGAAACTGCAGGGAGAGAGGGAGGAAGCCTAGGTCTCAAAGTGAGGAAACTGCAGGGAGAGAGGGAGGAACATGACGGAGTGTAGGGGTCATTTGGCAGCCTAGGTCTCAGAGTGAGGAAACTGCAGGGAGAGAGAGAGGAAGCCTAGGTATCAGAGTGAGGAAACTGCAGGGAGAGAGGGAGGAACATGGCGGAGTGTAGGGGCCATTTGGGAGCCTAGGTCTCAGAGTGAGAAAACTGCAGGGAGAGAGGGAGGAACATGGCGGAGTGTAGGGGTCATTTGGGAACCTAGGTCTCAGAGTGAGGAAACTGCAGGGAGAGAGGGAGGAAGCCTAGGTCTCAGAGTGAGGAAACTGCAGGGAGAGAGGGAGGAACATGGCGGAGTGTAGGGGTCACTTGGGAGCCTAGGTCTCAGAGTGAGGAAACTGCAGGGAGAGAGGGAGGAAGCCTAGGTGTCAGAGTGAGGAAACTGCAGGGAGAGAGGGAGGAACATGGCGGAGTGTAGGGGCCATTTGGGAGCCTAGGTCTCAGAGTGAGGAAACTGCAGGGAGAGAGGGAGGAACATGGCGGAGTGTAGGGGTCATTTGGGAGCCTAGGTCTCAGAGTGAGGAAACTGCAGGGAGAGAGGGAGGAACATGGCGGAGTGTAGGGGTCATTTGGGAGCCTAGGTCTCAGAGTGAGGAAACTGCAGGCAGAGAGGGAGGAACATGGCGGAGTGTAGAGGTCATTTGGGAGCCTAGGTCTCAGAGTGAGGAAACTGCAGGGAGAGAGGGAGGAACATGGCGGAGTGTAGGGGCCATTTGGGAGCCTAGGTCTCAGAGTGAGGAAACTGCAGGGAGAGAGGGAGGAACATGGCGGAGTGTAGGGGTCATTTGGGAGCCTAGGTCTCAGAGTGAGGAAACTGCAGGGAGAGAGGGAGGAACATGGCGGAGTGTAGGGGTCATTTGGGAGCCTAGGTCTCAGAGTGAGGAAACTGCAGGCAGAGAGGGAGGAACATGGCGGAGTGTAGAGGTCATTTGGGAGCCTAGGTCTCAGAGTGAGGAAACTGCAGGGAGAGAGGGAGGAAGCCTAGGTCTCAGAGTGAGGAAACTGCAGGGAGAGAGGGAGGAACATGGCGGAGTGTAGGGGTCACTTGGGAGCCTAGGTCTCAGAGTGAGGAAACTGCAGGGAGAGAGGGAGGAACATGGCAGAGTGTAGGGGTCATTTGGGAGCCTAGGTCTCAGAGTGAGGAAACTGCAAGGAGGGAGGCAGAGGAGCATGCTGGAATGTACGAGTCGTTTGAGAGTCTAGGACTTAGAGTGAGGAAACTGAAAGAAGAGAGAGGAACATCCGGAGCTTACAGCCATTTGCGAACCTAGGAAGGAGAGAGAGAGACAAGAGGAACATGCCGGGGTGTACACTTCACTTGAGAGCTTAGGTCTGAGAGGGAGGCAAATGCCAGGAGAGAGTTGTTCTCTGGACTGCGCAGTGCTTACTATGACACCGTTTGCCCAATATATCCAAATATCCCGATGGCACTATGATTCCCATATTGTGTTTATTCACTCTTGTCATTCGCCGGGGCTGGCGTGGATCCAATGTTCACTGCAGTGGGGTTTGTGGTTATTGATTAGGTCCAATTTAGTGGATTAGAAGTCAAACGTGGGCCCGAGTGCATTCTTCGAAATGGGTACATTTGCTCAAGATGTGCCTTTCCCATTTGAAAGGGAAGCGTGTTTACGTTTATGTACCTTGACATGGTTGTATTCAGGCGCTGTGTGGTTTCGTGTTGGCGGATTTCCTAGTGTGTTGAAGACGGGCTGGCCACTGAAGAGGACTTTAACCTATGCATGTTTTCTGCTGGCGTTTTTGGTCAATACATTCAGGAGTGCCTTCTTCCTGGGCTGCCTGCCTTAGGTTTGCTTCTAATGTTTCCAAATATCTCCATGCCGAGGAAGATGAACAGAGTATTACTATTTCTACAATAAACAACTAAGCAAATGTGACAGCGTAATCAGTGCGGAGGAAGTGCTGTAATGTGTAGCATCCATTCGTTCAGCAGCAATGTGCTTTTCTATTCATAAGTAGTGGAGGTCAGGCCGGCCTGAATCATTTTGGACATCTTAAATCTATGCACAGTCTCAGCGACCAGGCATCCCACATTTCAGCGGAAGCCGGGCTTTGAAGCACGGGCCCCAGCCATCTCTATACAGGGACGTCATTTCACCAAAATGTCAGGGGTAGCGAAAGTGACATCACGTGACCCTTGACCTCTGATGGCATCACAGGAAATGATGTCATTTGACCCCACCCCAAAGTCACATCATGAGAAGTGATGGAACACGACCTTTCACCCCTTGACAAAACAGGAAGTGGCATCACATTGCATTGTTCTTTATTTGTTTTATGTTATTATTTATTATCCCATGTACTGCACTTCCCCCACACATTTCTTTTCCCCCCTTCCCTTGCACTTGCGTGATCTGAATGACACCTGGCCTAGTAGGATCGTTGTCCGTCCTCCCTCTGTTCCCCCTCTCATGCCTCGTCGTGCCTTGAAACACTTGTGTATAGCCGCGTTATAAATGTCATATCATATCATATCATATCACATGCAGCTGGCCACAGCCCAGGAGCCTCAATTAAAAAAAATATAAACATATTTTTTTACTTTTATTTTTTTAGGGGTAGCAAGGGAGACCACAGGGATAGCAAGGGAGACCTCTGGGTCGCAGGTGCGACCCTTGGTGACCCCTAAATGACGTCACTGTCTATCCAAGAGACCATGCAAGTGGCATCTGTGAGCAGCATAAAAACCTTTAACATTAACATGCCCAAAAGGGATCTGATTGAGGTAACTTGGTGAAATATAGCCTCATAGTTCAATACTTTCCTTCTCCTAGTCCCAGCCCTATCACACCTCTGTTCAAAGTGCACCTGTATTGCTGCATTAGGTGGAGACTAAAAGGAACATGCTTTGGTTACTCTCTCAAAGAGGAAAAAGGAAAGGGAGACCCCGGGACTCAGCAGAGCTTTTAGGATGATCAGATTGTGTGAAACCCCAAAGTAACATAGCTTCAACAGCTGGAAATCCACCGGCAAACACATCCCTCTGTAACCTTTAGCCCTCCTCATAACCCTCTTTATTCCTTCTTCCAATGGTTTTCCAGCTGTGTCTTTTATAGTCTATCCGTAGGTTTGTATCCATAATATAGTGCCCTATAACCGTTTCCCTTTGTTATGTACTGCTCTGTTGCTTCAAATCGTTCCATAAAACACAGCACGTGTATACATACAATTAATCAACACTTGAGTGGGTGGGGATGATGGTAGGGTACTTGATGCTCCCCTGCTGGACTAACTGCTTGATACACTCCTTGGGTAGGGCTGCAGGTTTCCTCATGTAAGATGGAGCCTGGGTGCAGTTGGGTAGCTGATCGTAAAGATGTCTACGCGTCACAAAAGTGACTCGGTGCAGAATCCCTCCCTTTGGTGCTGAGGCGAGTGGATTGCTCAGTCTACGAGGGAATGCACCTACGCAACACCTGATTCAGTTGCAGCTTTAAGGTGACAATATGTTCCCAGCTATGTAGAACCACTTGGGTGCAGGTGGGGCTGGAGGTTGGACAGTGACGCACCCTGCCTGCGGAACTGGATTTGTGGAACAGCCATCTGGATGACTGTGCTTGAGGTCTGCGCAGTGGTCCTGAGTGTGGTATTGGTCTGGAATGGTGAACACTTTCTATGGATAGCTGCATGGCAGTGAGGCTGATGGAGGAGCGATGAAGTCATGAAGTGGTTGGACAGGGTAACTAGTACTATCTACTCCTATACGGAAGGACAGGAGACCTTCTGAGAGACATGGGAAAACCAGATTGATGCACTGGAAATTGACCGAATAGTGGTCTTGATGGGTGAACTGAGGGCCATGTCTTAGGGAATGGCAATGTGCAGCTTTAGATTTCAACTTCTCATGCCATTAATGGTTAAACAGGTTCTTTGCAATATACAGACCGCTAGAGAGTTAGTAGACAATTCCTTCCCTGCCATGGTTGCTTTCACGCTCTTACCCTTAGATAAGTAATGTTTATGTGCATGACTGTGTTCTCTCTAGAAATGCTTGCCTGCCATCGATTGTAGGCTTGTGATGTACTGCGTGCATCTCTCCATGCCCTCAAGGTTTTGCCACTTACCTTCGGGCCCAGGGTTCTCCCTTCATTTGGAACTTGAGGATGACATTTGGTGTCCAGATGCAGGGCGTTGGAGCTCACAGCTGCTGGATACAGGAAAGGCAATGGCCTACATTGTGAGGCGGTGGATGGAGAGGTGTGATTGAAATGCCTAGAAGTGGCCAGAACAGCAAATCAAAGTCAAAGCAACTAAGATCATCCCAAGATGGCAATCACCAGTAACTTTTCACTTCTAGGGCCTTTGATTCAGCAACAAGTGTTAACTAACCTTTATTCACATTTTATTCAGCTATTTGTTGTGTGGTTTCTCTCCATGTCCTGCTGGTTTGCATCCAGCTTCCTTTTATTAATCACATTCCCCTTGTTTGATTTCTGTTCTGCTGTTGGATATTCACAATCTCTCCTATCCAACTCAAGACCTTCTTTCAGTGGTGGACTGGAAACCAAAATGGGCCCTGGAATGAATTTTCACAGGGGGCCCATATTGAGCAAGCCCAGACCCGGTTGCTTTGAACATATGGAAATAAAGGCCCATGCTGAAATCTCCAGAGTTACTTGTAGGCCAGTCCACCGCTGCCTGCTCCTTGCTGTACAGGCCTTTTTTTCCTGGCCCGAGCTAGAGCGTGTTCTAGCATCACGCGACCCATGTACAATTTTGATAACTCCTTATTCTTTTGCAGTGCAGATGTGTCTCTTCCCTCACCTCACGTGGTCACTATTGATTGTACGATACATTCACGTACCAAAGTGCATTTGTAATGTCAGGTATGGTTCCATGTCATTTCCACGAAGTGAATTACTTCGATTTAATTTACTTCATTGAATTTACTTGGAAAACACTTTGATATTTTTTAGGGGGATGTCCCCCAAACCCTCTCCCCCTTCATTACCACCTATCCCTTATCCCACAAATACTTAAACATTAGAAGTATTTTCAAAGTAAGTTCCACATAGTAAATTACATCGGAGTAATTTACTTTGCGGACACAAGGGGATACGTCAGGTACGTATCACACGCCCTGCTTACGAAAACTAACCACAGGCACGGCCACCCACCTGCATGCATCGGCTATCATACACTACTTTAAGACACTTTGCACAACACCTCTACCATAAGTATCTAGCTATCCTGCACGATAACATTTCGGCCTGGATGCACACATACTGACTCTCCTGCTCTGGCATACTCTCTGGACCAGCTCTCAGCACCCATCCACATGCCAGCTCGATATGGGTGACTAAAAGGGACTTGGCCACCCCTATCTACCTTCGTATTGACTAAAATTCACACGCGTTCTAAACTCCTGCAACGAATTTCCCACACCTGGACTTCGGTCCCACAAGGCGCTGGGACCCTGCCAATGGTGAAAGGCTCTATGCAAATGGCCGCTGCATTGCATGACATATGTAAATCATTTCTGGGATGGTGAGGAGATTTACTCTTGGCCAGTAGTTACTTGCCTGCGTGCTATGTCATTTGTGAAGCGGCACTACATGGTGCTCATTGGAATCCTGCACGATGTACGGATGAGATAAAAAGCTGCCACAATGTGTGCCATTCCAAGGTGTGTCCCTCGCACACAATTGTAACCCTGCACACAAACAGTTACTATCGGCGGCCCCTCCTTACGATGTCCTGTTCACACTTCTCTCTGCCGTGCACTCTTGTTTGCAGATGCTTGTGCACTTTAGCAGGGCTCAAGTCGAGGGGACACGCGGGGACACTTTTTTCAGCGGACAGACGGCGATCCACTGGGTATTTTAGAGGCTGTGTGTAAAATGAGAAACTTTATTTAAATTAATGAATTTATGATGACTTGGGGATTCGAACACGGTCGCAGGTCGAGCGCTTCACCACTGCACCATACAACCTAATGAACCTGATGAACAATAACAGGGCAGGTCAGGCGCTTCACCACTGCACCATACAACCATGCAACCTGATGAACAATAACAGGGCAGGTCGGGCGCTTCACCACTGCACCATACAACCTGATGAACCTGATGAACAATAAAAGGGCAGGTCAGGCGCTTCACCACTGCACCATACAAACATACAACCTGATGAACAATAACAGGGCAGGTCGGGCGCTTCACCACTGCACCATACAAACATACAACCTGATGAACAATAACAGGGCAGGTCGGGCGCTTCACCACTGCACCATACAAACATACAACCTGATGAACAATAACAGGGCAGGTCAGGCGCTTCACCACTGCACCATACAACCTGATGAACCTGATGAACAATAAAAGGGCAGGTCAGGCGCTTCACCACTGCACCATACAAACATACAACCTGATGAACAATAACAGGGCAGGTCGGGCGCTTCACCACTGCACCATACAAACATACAACCTGATGAACAATAACAGGGCAGGTCGGGCGCTTCACCACTGCACCATACAAACATACAACCTGATGAACAATAACAGGGCAGGTCAGGCGCTTCACCACTGCACCATACAACCTGATGAACCTGATGAACAATAAAAGGGCAGGTCAGGCGCTTCACCACTGCACCATACAAACATACAACCTGATGAACAATAACAGGGCAGGTCGGGCGCTTCACCACTGCACCATACAAACATACAACCTGATGAACAATAACAGGGCAGGTCAGGCGCTTCACCACTGCACCATACAACCTGATGAACCTGATGAACAATAACAGGGCAGGTCAGACGCTTCACCACTGCACCATACAACCATGCAACCTTATGAACCTGATGAACAATAACAGAGCAAGTCGCGCACTTCCCCACTGCACCATACAACCATACAACCTGATGAACAATAACAGGGCAGGTCGGGCGCTTCACCCCCGCACCATACAACCTGATGAACCTGATGAACAATAAAAGGGCAGGTCAGGCGCTTCACCACTGCACCATACAAACATACAACCTGATGAACAATAACAGGGCAGGTCGGGCGCTTCACCACTGCACCATACAAACATACAACCTGATGAACAATAACAGGGCAGGTCGGGCGCTTCACCACTGCACCATACAAACATACAACCTGATGAACAATAACAGGGCAGGTCAGGCGCTTCACCACTGCACCATACAAACATACAACCTGATGAACAATAACAGGGCAGGTCGGGCGCTTCACCACTGCACCATACAAACATACAACCTGATGAACAATAACAGGGCAGGTCGGGCGCTTCACCACTGCACCATACAAACATACAACCTGATGAACAATAACAGGGCAGGTCAGGCGCTTCACCACTGCACCATACAACCTGATGAACCTGATGAACAATAAAAGGGCAGGTCAGGCGCTTCACCACTGCACCATACAAACATACAACCTGATGAACAATAACAGGGCAGGTCGGGCGCTTCACCACTGCACCATACAAACATACAACCTGATGAACAATAACAGGGCAGGTCAGGCGCTTCACCACTGCACCATACAACCTGATGAACCTGATGAACAATAACAGGGCAGGTCAGACGCTTCACCACTGCACCATACAACCATGCAACCTTATGAACCTGATGAACAATAACAGAGCAAGTCGCGCACTTCCCCACTGCACCATACAACCATACAACCTGATGAACAATAACAGGGCAGGTCGGGCGCTTCACCCCCGCACCATACAACCTGATGAACCTGATGAACAATAAAAGGGCAGGTCAGGCGCTTCACCACTGCACCATACAAACATACAACCTGATGAACAATAACAGGGCAGGTCGGGCGCTTCACCACTGCACCATACAAACATACAACCTGATGAACAATAACAGGGCAGGTCGGGCGCTTCACCACTGCACCATACAAACATACAACCTGATGAACAATAACAGGGCAGGTCAGGCGCTTCACCACTGCACCATACAAACATACAACCTGATGAACAATAACAGGGCAGGTCGGGCGCTTCACCACTGCACCATACAAACATACAACCTGATGAACAATAACAGGGCAGGTCGGGCGCTTCACCACTGCACCATACAAACATACAACCTGATGAACAATAACAGGGCAGGTCAGGCGCTTCACCACTGCACCATACAACCTGATGAACCTGATGAACAATAAAAGGGCAGGTCAGGCGCTTCACCACTGCACCATACAAACATACAACCTGATGAACAATAACAGGGCAGGTCGGGCGCTTCACCACTGCACCATACAAACATACAACCTGATGAACAATAACAGGGCAGGTCAGGCGCTTCACCACTGCACCATACAACCTGATGAACCTGATGAACAATAACAGGGCAGGTCAGACGCTTCACCACTGCACCATACAACCATGCAACCTTATGAACCTGATGAACAATAACAGAGCAAGTCGCGCACTTCCCCACTGCACCATACAACCATACAACCTGATGAACAATAACAGGGCAGGTCGGGCGCTTCACCCCCGCACCATACAACCTGATGAACCTGATGAACAATAAAAGGGCAGGTCAGGCGCTTCACCACTGCACCATACAAACATACAACCTGATGAACAATAACAGGGCAGGTCGGGCGCTTCACCACTGCACCATACAAACATACAACCTGATGAACAATAACAGGGCAGGTCGGGCGCTTCACCACTGCACCATACAAACATACAACCTGATGAACAATAACAGGGCAGGTCAGGCGCTTCACCACTGCACCATACAAACATACAACCTGATGAACAATAACAGGGCAGGTCGGGCGCTTCACCACTGCACCATACAAACATACAACCTGATGAACAATAACAGGGCAGGTCAGGCGCTTCACCACTGCACCATACAACCATGCAACCTTATGAACCTGATGAACAATAACAGAGCAAGTCGCGCACTTCCCCACTGCACCATACAACCATACAACCTGATGAACAATAACAGGGCAGGTCGGGCGCTTCACCCCCGCACCATACAACCATGCAACCTGATGAACAATAACAGGGCAGGTCGGGCGCTTCACCACTGCACCATACAAACATACAACCTGATGAACAATAACAGGGCAGGTCAGACGCTTCACCCCCGCACCATACAACCATGCAACCTGATGAACAATAACAGGGCAGGTCGGGCGCTTCACCACTGCACCATACAAACATACAACCTGATGAACAATAACAGGGCAGGTCGGGCGCTTCACCACTGCACCATACAAACATACAACCTGATGAACAATAACAGGGCAGGTCAGACGCTTCACCACTGCACCATACAACCATGCAACCTTATGAACCTGATGAACAATAACAGAGCAGGTCGCGCACTTCACCACTGCACCATACAACCTGATGAAAAATAACAGAGCAAGTTGGGCGCTTCACTACTGCACCATACAACCATGCAACTTGATGAACAATAACAGGGCAGGTCGGGCGCTTCACCCCCGCACCATACAACCTGATGAAAAATAACAGAGCAAGTTGGGCGCTTCACTACTGCACCATACAACCTGATGAAAAATAACAGAGCAAGTTGGGCGCTTCACCACTGTACCATACAACCTGATGAAAAAGAACAGAGCAGGCTGGGCACTTCCCCACTGCACCATACAACCATACAACCTGATGAAAAAGAACAGAGCAGGCTGGGCACTTCCCCACTGCACCATACAACCATACAACCTGATGAAAAATAACAGAGCAGGTCGGGCGCTTCACCACTGCACCATACAACCATACAACCTGATGAAAAATAACAGAGCAAGTTGGGCGCTTCACCACTGCACCATACAACCATACAACCTGATGAACAATAACAGGGCAGGTCGGGCGCTTCACCACTGCACCATACAAACATACAACCTGATGAACAATAACAGGGCAGGTCAGACGCTTCACCACTGCACCATACAACCATGCAACCTTATGAACCTGATGAACAATAACAGAGCAGGTCGCGCACTTCACCACTGCACCATACAACCTGATGAAAAATAACAGAGCAAGTTGGGCGCTTCACTACTGCACCATACAACCATGCAACTTGATGAACAATAACAGGGCAGGTCGGGCGCTTCACCCCCGCACCATACAACCTGATGAAAAATAACAGAGCAAGTTGGGCGCTTCACTACTGCACCATACAACCTGATGAAAAATAACAGAGCAAGTTGGGCGCTTCACTACTGCACCATACAACCTGATGAAAAATAACAGAGCAAGTTGGGCGCTTCACCACTGTACCATACAACCTGATGAAAAAGAACAGAGCAGGCTGGGCACTTCCCCACTGCACCATACAACCATACAACCTGATGAAAAAGAACAGAGCAGGCTGGGCACTTCCCCACTGCACCATACAACCATACAACCTGATGAAAAATAACAGAGCAGGTCGGGCGCTTCACCACTGCACCATACAACCATACAACCTGATGAAAAATAACAGAGCAAGTTGGGCGCTTCACTACTGCACCATACAACCATGCAACTTGATGAACAATAACAGGGCAGGTCGGGCGCTTCACCCCCGCACCATACAACCTGATGAAAAATAACAGAGCAAGTTGGGCGCTTCACTACTGCACCATACAACCTGATGAAAAATAACAGAGCAAGTTGGGCGCTTCACTACTGCACCATACAACCTGATGAAAAATAACAGAGCAAGTTGGGCGCTTCACCACTGTACCATACAACCTGATGAAAAAGAACAGAGCAGGCTGGGCACTTCCCCACTGCACCATACAACCATACAACCTGATGAAAAAGAACAGAGCAGGCTGGGCACTTCCCCACTGCACCATACAACCATACAACCTGATGAAAAATAACAGAGCAGGTCGGGCGCTTCACCACTGCACCATACAACCATACAACCTGATGAAAAATAACAGAGCAAGTTGGGCGCTTCACCACTGCACCATACGTCCTGATGAAAAATAACAGAGCAAGTTGGGCGCTTCACCACTGCACCATACAACCTGATGAAAAATAACAGAGCAAGTTGGGCGCTTCACCACTGCACCATACAACCTGATGAAAAAGAACAGAGCAGGCTGGGCACTTCCCCACTGCACCATACAACCATACAACCTGATGAAAAAGAACAGAGGAGGCTGGGCACTTCCCCTCTGCACCATACAACCATACAACCTGATGAAAAATAACAGAGCAGGTCGGGCGCTTCACCACTGCACCATACAACCATACAACCTGATGAAAAATAACAGAGCAAGTTGGGCTCTTCACCACTGCACCATACAACCTGATGAAAAAGAACAGAGCAGGCTGGGCACTTCCCCACTGCACCATACAACCATACAACCTGATGAAAAAGAACAGAGCAGGCTGGGCACTTCCCCACTGCACCATACAACCTGATGAAAAAGAACAGAGCAGGCTGGGCACTTCCCCACTGCACCATACAACCATACAACCTGATGAAAAATAACAGAGCAGGTCGGGCGCTTCACCACTGCACCATACAACCATACAACCTGATGAAAAATAACAGAGCAAGTTGGGCGCTTCACCACTGCACCATACGTCCTGATGAAAAATAACAGAGCAAGTTGGGCGCTTCACCACTGCACCATACAACCTGATGAAAAATAACAGAGCAAGTTGGGCGCTTCACCACTGCACCATACAACCTGATGAAAAAGAACAGAGCAGGCTGGGCACTTCCCCACTGCACCATACAACCATACAACCTGATGAAAAAGAACAGAGCAGGCTGGGCACTTCCCCTCTGCACCATACAACCATACAACCTGATGAAAAATAACAGAGCAGGTCGGGCACTTCACCACTGCACCATACAACCATACAACCTGATGAAAAATAACAGAGCAAGTTGGGCGCTTCACCACTGCACCATACAACCTGATGAAAAAGAACAGAGCAGGCTGGGTTCTTCCCCACTGCACCATACAACCATACAACCTGATGAAAAAGAACAGAGCAGGCTGGGCACTTCCCCACTGCACCATACAACCATACAACCTGATGAAAAATAACAGAGCAGGCTGGGCACTTCCCCACTGCACCATACAACCATACAACCTGATGAAAAAGAACAGAGCAGGCTGGGCACTTCCCCTCTGCACCATACAACCATACAACCTGATGAAAAATAACAGAGCAGGTCGGGCGCTTCACCACTGCACCATACAACCATACAACCTGATGAAAAATAACAGAGTAAGTTGGGCGCTTCACCACTGCACCATACAACCTGATGAAAAATAACAGAGCAAGTTAGGCGCTTCACCACTGCACCATACAACCTGATGAAAAAGAACAGAGCAGGCTGGGCACTTCCCCACTGCACCATACAACCATACAACCTGATGAAAAAGAACAGAGCAGGCTGGGCACTTCCCCACTGCACCATACAACCATACAACCTGATGAAAAATAACAGAGCAGGTCGGGCGCTTCACCATTGCACCATACAACCATACAACCTAATGAACCTGATGAACAATAACAGAGCAGATCAGGCGCTTCACCACTGCACCATACAACCATACAACATGATGAAAAATAACAGAGCAAGTTGGGCGCTTCACCACTGCACCATACAACCTGATGAAAAAGAACAGAGCAGGCTGGGCACTTCCTCACTGCACCATACAACCATACAACCTGCTGAAAAATAACAGAGCAAGTTGGGCACTTCCCCACTGCACCATACAACCATACAACCTGATGAAAAATACCAGAGCAGGCCGGGCACTTCCCCACTGCACCATACAACCATACAACCTGATGAAAAATAACAGAGCAGATCAGGCGCTTCACCACTGCACCATACAACCATACAACCTGGTGAAAAATAACAGGGCAGGTCGGGTGTGTGTTGGTTTTATGAAAGGCACATGCCATTCGTCCAGCACAATTTGTGTGGTTCTGCAAAGACATTTGAATGCAATTTGCATATTTCACATTGATATGCTAATTTCTGGTGACGCCAAATCCCATTGCGTATGTTGATGAGTTCCCTTCTTTTTTTAATGACTTGACCCCTACATTTTAGGGAGTGCATACAACATTTGTGAATACATATGCAAACATATCTGAATACTGAGGACGGGAAGAATTGCCACGTGTTCAGTATCTAAGGGCGCCGCTGCATTCCAATGCGAGGATCACACCGAATTACACACACACACACACACACACAACTACCAAAATGTATGTACGGTCAAAAGGCAATGCCTTTCCGAAGCAATGTCGTCAGAAGCGGGGACTAACTTTCAATTGCTTTACATGCGGCACTTCCTAAATCCATGTCCTCAATTCTTCGATGTCATAGATTTCCCAGTCTATACAATACAAGAAATACTCAACTTCCCATGCGTATACTTGCAACCACCTTAAGGCTATGTTCCTCCTGTGATATCCAGCCTCAGAACTTGCCCTGATATACCAATAGTGGTGAGGATGACACCGGTGTGATGGGCAAGCTTCTGTCAGGCTATATAACTGTCCCCCGCACTTCATACACTGACACATTCATTGCAAATCCTGGAGGGCCCTTGAGAACCTCTGTAGGCTCTTCTGTGTTCCCAGTTCTGCAAACATAAATACGTGTCGCTTACCTGCCTCCCCTCCCCCTACCCACCTTCTTCTGTAATAAATAAATAAAGTCCTGTCGTCTAGTAGTGGGAGTCTTTAGGGGAAAGCTCCACTTTTAAAATCTCCAATGTGTCCTCTATCACCTTCAGTGTGTGCCCGAAGGCTTCTGCTCTTTAAAACGCCTTAAAATACTAAGGATCTTATTTTGAGCAAGACAGAAAGGGATAAAACAAATGTTTCCGTGCTATTTGAGGACAATCTACTTCTATTCACCCTATATTTATTGAAAGAGACATTTGGTACCACTTGCATTAAGATTGTGTCCTAATGTTTCACTGAGGCCCTAAATGTAATCTTGGTGCATGCCCTTGCTCCCCATCTTATAATTATGAAGTAGGCCTGACAGCATCGGGAACTGGCAACCCTTCCGCCAATTCATTCATTCCGATTATCACATACTGAGGTCAATGAACCAAAAACAGCACTAGGTGAGTGCGGCCTGGACGTCCCCTTTTGGGGTGTGACCAAGCCTGATTTGCATACAGTCTTTCCCCTTTTGTAATGGCTTGGCAGGCGAAGAACGATGGTCTGGGGGTGTTATGCGCGCAGGTTCTCGGAATGGTGTACGTACTTTTCATGCAACCAGGAAAAACACGGGAATCAGCCGAACTTTGTGTAGTGGTTCACGGGGAGGAATAGTTCGAACCTCGGTCTTCCGAGGCGGCTGGAGGTTGCCATGGAAGCTTAGCAATGTGTTGCTAAGGAGACGCAACGTGCGTGCTCGTTCACGGCGGTGATCATGTGATATTGGGTATTTAACCCCGCCCCCCTGCTTGCTCAGTGCTTTTGATCAAGCATTTTTGGCGCTACTTGTTTACTGACCTTGCATCTTGTTTACCTGGTATCTTGAACCCTTGCTTCTCTGACCTGACCTTGCTTTTGGATATTCCTAGTCTGTTTTGGTGCTTCAGTGATTTACTGGTTTTCGACCCTTGCCTTCTGCCCTTGGATATTGTTATTGCCTAATCCTCAGTCTAAGTTTGCTCGTGTGGATTTGACCCGGATTGTTTAAAGGATTTCTTTTGGAGTTATTGACTTCAGTTACTCTTGTTATTTCTTGTTACTTCTTGTACTGTTAAACACAGTATCTGTTACTTCGTGGAACAGCCTCAGCTGCGCCGCGGGACAGCCTCCGCTGCAACGTGGGACAGCATCAGCTGCACCGCGGGAGCGACGTGGGAAGGCATCCGCCGTCCAGCGAAAGAGCCTCCGCTGCAACATGGGACAGCATCAGCTGCACCGCGGGAGCGACATGGGAAGGCCTCCGACGTCCAGCGACACAGCCTCCGCTGCTCCATGGGACAGCGTCCGCTGCATCGCGGGAGTTGTTTCATCATTTGGTAAAACTGCAGAACACTTTGGCTTTCCGTATTCCTTCTAACTCAGACGGAAATTTTCTTTCTCTTTCATCACGAATCTTTACCAGTCATATTCGTGTGCAATCAACCCTGGAATCCCTCTGGTAAGAATCTCTGTGTCTTTGCTTGTTATTGGTGGTTTAGTATTAAAAGGGATTGTAACCAGAGAGGTCAATTGTTTTTGCAGAATATTCCTATTATTTCCCGATTCCTGCTCAGATCGTGGTTAATCTTCTTAGGATCAATTCTATCATTGAGCAAGTTAGTGTGGGAGGAGTGTTAGTATTTAGTGAAGCCACACAGTATACTTGGATACTAATTGTGCTTCTTTCCTTCTACAACTACGGTGGTCTCGGAGGGATATCCAAACATATTTAAATTAATTGATCCCTCTGTATGTGTATTGTTACCATTCAGAGGGGTACATTGGTGGGAAGAATTCTTCTTCTACACTATGGGGTCAACCAGTGAAGAGGAATTCTGACAAGGGGGTTGCCCAGAGCAATGCCAGAGACTAAGATTGATCTTAAAACTTCAAGCCATCACCTTGTTTGTTTTTGTGTAGTCCCCCTGAGTGGGACGGGTATGCCCAGACGTGGTCCCGTGCCTGTAGGGTCTAGTGACCCAAGCTACTCCTCAATGATAAGGCCTAATAAGGCTGAAACATGTTTGGGGGTGCTTGTGGTCTCATGCAGAAGGGATGTGACCTAGCAGTTTGGGCTGGACTGGTCCTTTTGGAGTGGGACCAAGCCTGATTTGCATATGTAGTAATGAATGATAACTCCAGGACTCAGCGCCATTAAGCATGTATGGGCTTGTTTTTAATGGTCAATCAAAAGTAAAATGCCCTCTTCATGATGATTACACGTGTTTCGGCTCGCCTGAGCCTTTATCAAATCAGGGCTGAAAATGATATGTAAAATCCATACGACTGAACACCTGCTCAGCCGACGCGTGTGATCTGCAGCCCAAGGCTTATTGGACTTGGGGATCTGACCGTGATATTACTTACCTGACAACAGTCATATGGATTTTACATACCATTTTCAGCCCTGATTTGATAAAGGCTCAAGCGAGCCGAAAAACGTGTAATCATCATGAAGCGGGCATTTTACTTTTGATTGACCATTAAAACCAAGCCCATACATGCTTAATGGCGCTGAGTCCTGGAGTTATCATTCATTACTACTTAATTGGTGGACGGTTAAGGCTTTATTATCGTCTTAATCCAGTGACCTGTGACATTCCAGAAGCTTAATAAATATATATATATTTTTTGGCAAATATTCACTCACTTCATATGAAAGGATCCAAGGGATTTTAAGGAGTCTCCTGGCGGAGCAACTTGTAATAAAGCCTTTCTTTTCATAAACTGATCTTTCCCTTTCTGTAATGGCTTGGCAGGCGATGAACAATGGTCTGCAGGGTTGCCCAGAGCAAGGCCAGAGATTAAGATGAATTCTAAACCTTCCAGCCATCACCTCTTTTGTTTTGCTGAGTTACAATGCAAACCAGGGCATCAAACAGGAGCGATGGCCATTTGTGCTGGACTGGTGGCTCCAGAAGAGAGGAGAGCCGGTAGCTGAAGAATCTAATGCTTGCATTTAATCTGGACCTGTTGGAGAGGCCAAGGAATGGTCTTAAGTGCAATGCAGAACATTGAAGACGGTCTACTTGGACCTGGTATATTGGCTCTAAGAGGAAAGGTGTCCTTAGGAGGATTTCAGACATAGATAATGAGATGATTCCGTCAGGCATCGGGTGTAGTGTAGGCAGCCGTGGGCATGGTGGGGTGTTCACCCATGAGACAGGCTGGCCATTTTCGCAGTATGTTTATAATGAAGTTGGTATACCAGAGGTGAGGCAAGGAAGAGGCCGAATAGAACATCGAGCATAGCTGGGTCTTCAACTGACGCTCTCGCCTGCCTTTGGAACAGGGGTTTAGCACTATACAGAGGCGGGGGAGGTGTGTGCGCATGATTTCACATGAGGTCAAAATTATATGCCCAGAATGGAGGCCTTTATTTATGTATGTATTTATTTATTTATTTATTTTAAAGGAGGCAGTCAGCAATCTTTACAGCCGAATGCCTATATTTGGCTGCCATTTTGTTTTGCAAGTTTTAGGACACAGCAGGTTACTTCACCAGCCAGTTCCCATGCAACTTAGAACAACCTTAAGAAGGAGCCTATGTTACCCCGAAACTGTGAAACAAAATATACCTTAGCGCACTCGTGGTAGGATTCTTTTAAGAGGGCTCACTCCGTTTTTGTTTTTCTAGAAGAACGAAACTCCAATAACCCACTTCGTGCTCACCCTAGAATGATAATGCATCTTTAGTCAAATAGATGTTTAGGGGAATGAATGCTCACTCTATTCTTGTAAGGGCTGGCAACTTCTCTCAGTGCAGTTATTGGCCTAAGATGAAACATAGAGCGTCTGTAGCATGCCAGATGTAGCCCTCTCATGCTAGCAGCACATAGATGTATTTTGGTCGATTGCCCCCTAAGAAAGCAACAATTAGGTTTGAAACAAACAGATGCCATTTTCCAATAATGGGGGAATGCCTGGCGCTTATTTTAATCTAACAAGGCTAGGCCTACAAAAGAGACACAGCGTTTGATGTTTCGAAGACCCTGTGTTGGATGCCCCGTGTCCTTTCATATATGCTGCACACATCTCCAATCATCCATTTTTTGAATACCTTCACCTCTTTTCACAGTTGTCAGGTGCTGGCTACCAGAACTTCAGTTTCGTGATTCATCCCAAGTGGCCCGCTACTCTCTGCGGCTCCCACATTCTCTAGCATTACATTGTCTTCCCCTTCCCTGGCTCCTGAAACATTTATGATTCTGCCCCCGGGGTCACCCAGGCAGCCGACTCTTTTCCACACATTCCTGCGCTTGCTTTGTTGAAATATTTAATGCACCCCTTGCCCTTGACTCGCAACTCCCAAGCCCCCTGATTAAAGCCACGCCTGCAGTCACAGGCATATGCAACATGTGGCTACAGCCATCCTTCCGGCCACGTGTATTCATGTCTTTATTTATTTATTTATTTATTTATTTATATTTGCGGGTGTGTTTTTGTTTTTATAGCATGGCTTTGCCCTGGTGGGAAGGGGGGTGCAGGGCATGGGAGGAGCCAGCGCGTGTAGATTGGACAGATGCAGACAGGTTGTGAGGCCCAGACCCTTACAGGAATGCGCCGGCAGTGGGGGAAAGAGGGAAGGAGGAGGGGCGGCGGACAGTAGAGTGAAAGAGCAATGAGGACTGAGAAGGAGATACTAAACATTAGAGGAGAGGAACTTCCAAAGAAAGAACATGTTAATGTTAATGTTAAAGGACATTTGTACCGCGCACTATCACCACCAAAGTGGTCCCCTGGCGCTCTGGCGGCTCTGAAAAAGGGGAGGAGAGGGGGTGGGTTAGTGGGAATAAGCTGGAAAAGTGCAAGAGAGCAGTGATGCGGTGTTGACAGCCTCAGCCCGGTGGGTCCGTTGGCTGGGCTTGGGGTGTTTTATGGTCCGTAGTCGTTGTGTGCTGTTATGCAAGTTTATGTGTGCTTTGTTTTGTTGTTGCATTGTTGTGAAGTTTGTGCGGATTGCTGCGTTTTACACTTGTGGTTGTGTTTGGTTATAGTTTGAGAGGTGTATGCAGAGGGATGGAATTGTTAGTTGGTTGGTTAGTTGGCATTGCTGTCCTTGCAATTGTGGGATTCCACCTAGGTGCGGTACATGCTAACACTAACACCTCCATCCAGATGTCGCGCAAGCCAAAGTTCAGAACTCCATACTAGTGTGGCACATGCCAACAGTCACACTCCTGTCCAGATGCGACACAAGCTAGGGTTCAGAATCCTGAGTGTGGTGCATGCTAACACTCATATTTCTATCTAGATTTTACGCAAGCTAGGTTCAGAGTTCTAAGTGTGGTGCATGCTAAGAATCACATATGCTAACAGTCACATTTCTGAAATTCCATCAAGTGTGGCACATGCTAACAATCACATTTCTGTCTAGATGCGACGCATACTAAACTTGAGAATTACATCTAACAGTGACATTCTATCTAGATGCGACGCAAGTTAGGTTCAGAATTCTAAGTGTGGTGCATGCTAAGAATCACATATGTTAATCACATTTCTGTCTAGATTTGGCGCATACCAGACTTGAGAATGCATCTAGGTGTGGCATATGCTGACAATCACATTTCTTTCTAGACTTGGTGCATACTAAACTTGAGAATTCATCTAGGTGTGGCATATGCTTAACAATCACCTATATAGATACGACGCAAGCTAGGTTCAGAATTCTAAGTGTGGTGCCTGCTAAGAATCACATATGTTAACAATCACATTTCTGAAATTCCATCAAGTGTGGCACATGCTAACAATCACATTTCTGTCTAGATGCGACGCATACTAAACTTGAGAATTACATCTAACAGTGACATTCTATCTAGATGCGACGCAAGTTAGGTTCAGAATTCTAAGTGTGGTGCATGCTAAGAATCACATATGTTAATCACATTTCTGTCTAGATTTGGCGCATACCAGACTTGAGAATTCCATCTAAGTCTGGTATATGCTAACAATCAAATTTCTTTCTAGCTTTTGGAGCAGACTAAACTTGAGAATTCATCTAGGTGTGGCATATGCTTAACAATCACCTATATAGATACGACGCAAGCTAGGTTCAGAATTCTAAGTGTGGTGCCTGCTAAGAATCACATATGTTAACAATCACATTTCTGAAATTCGATCTAAGTGTGGCATATGCTAACAATCACGTTTCTGTCTAAATGCCGCGCAAGCTTAAAGTTCAGAGTTCCATAATAGTGTGGCACAAGCTAACAGTCCAGATGTGACGCAAGCTAGGGTTCAGAATCCTGAGTGTGGTGCATGCTAATAGTCATAATTTTATCTAGATTTGATGCAAGTTAGGTTCAGAATTGTAAGTGTGGTGCATGCTAAGAATCACATATGCTAACAGTCACATTCTGAAAGTCCATCTAAGTGTGGCATATGCTAACAATCACATTTCTGTCTAGGTTTGCCACAGGTTAATCTTTGTGGGCTGACATTTCTTTGGGCGATGCACTTTTGGTGATCTTTTGGGAAGATGCGATCGAGGAAGGTGCATAGGGGTCAAGTCCTAAAAATAAAGTGTGGGGGGGCTCATTAACATAGCAACTGAATGTGGTGTCACCATGAATTAGCATATCAAGGTGCACTCCACCCGTCCACCCACGTGTAGCCTCCACGTGAGCCCTGAGCTCTTGCGACAGTACACCCAACATGGCTTCATGCTTGGGTGTGAGTGAGCCCCAGAGGGCAGTTGCTGTTCCTGTGACGGATGTTTTAATATCCTTTTAGGTTCGAACTTCAATCTGTTTAGCCCTAAAGGGGCCTTTGCTTCTGTTCATTTATTTAAAGGGGCTGTGAGTTGTCTTCCCTTGCCAGTGTCGCAATGTCCCCCCTCATTGGCCACACCCCTGACGTGATACCTAAGGGTCTGGGCGAGTAACAAATGTAATAAAATAAATGGGGCCATTTCTATCCCTTTCTGTCCGCAAACCTTTCTGTCCATTCGTGTCTGAAAATTAAAAGGCATGAGAATGACACAGGCGAATGTCACCAGGCATGAGGCAAGATGCAGATGTTAGCATATTCTCACTGAGTCCCTTTAGCCCCTCCCAGCCCACCGGCTCTTTTACCTGGCTGTGGTCGAAGCAGACCTTAAACCTCGTCAGCATTTCTTTTGGGTCGCCCACTTCAGCGTTGATGTGAATTGATTTGGATCATTGACATGAGAGCTTTTGGGGGGAAGACACTTTCTCACCACACCATTGACGGGCTCTGCATATCCCCTACCCACCCCGTACACAGTGATCGAAGTGTATGAAAAGAAGTAGTGGAACTATGTTCTCTGCTGACCCACCCTACTCCCCACGAACCACATCGCCACGCCCCCTCCCACTCGCAATCCAAACCCCCAAACACATGCCCTGCTGGTTAAGGGAACGGTCAGTGAAGTGCACTGAAGTGCAAGTTTCAACTTCTTCCTACACTTTTAATTTACAACAACACCATTCCAGAACTGTTTCTTTAAAAAAACAAAAAGTATAGGAACAGTAAAACTTAATTAAAAAAAGTATAGGAGCACGGCTCCCAACCGCTCCCCGCCCACTTCAACCACTGCCTGTACATATTCTCTCGCATTGAGAAGTTACATCCCCTGGAATTGAGGCAGCTTGTCGAGGCCCTCCTACCCCCAGAAGATACCCTGTCCTGAGGTATATGGGGCTTAATTAGCTCTTTGGTGGTGGAGACGTTTCTAATTATGTTTAGGAAGTCTCTTAAATTCCTTTAGGCGGAACTACTGTCCACTGGCTACTCCAAATCATTCCTCGCCTTTGTTGAGGTCCTCCCAGTGCACCTTGATGAGGGGGAGGGTCACCCGATTTCACCTAAATACAAAAAGAGAACAGCCCACTTCCTCATTCCGTCCTCGCACTACCGGGCAAAGCACGAAGATGCTAAACAGCAATACGAAGGCTAAGGGCCCAATGAATGGAATGTTTACTGCGGTTCAAAGAGTACTTTTGCAGTGCAAAGTGACTTTGCTTCGCAAAAATACACTGTGCACCGCTCTGTGGATTAGGCCCAGTTCAACGTGTTGGGCAGCAGTGCAAAGTCACTTTGCACTCTGCTAAACGTTCCATGTATTAGGCCCTAAACATTGAACTCGTGACTAGACAATTAATCAGCACAAGACCCAGGATATGATATGCTATGATGTGGTATTTATAACGCGCCTGTACACAAGTGTTTCTAGGCGCCTTAAGACAAGGAAGGGGGAGACAGATGGAAGGCAGGACAAACGATCCTACTATGCCTTGTGTGTGCAACAGCAAAAGGGCATGGGGAAAGGGAGAGGGGGAAGTGCAGTGGAAAGGGTATGGGGAAGTGCAGTCAGGGTGCCATGGCTCTGGGGAAGTGCAGCCAGGACAGTGCGGCTCTAGTTAAGTGCATGGAAGGCAGGGGGCAGTAGGAGTTACAGCCCCTAGGTGTGCGGTAGGCCAGGAGGCAATGCAGTAAGACTGGTCATGGAGAGGCCTGGTACCCTGTGAGACACTGAGGGTACCCGGCAACCAGTCAGGGCAGGCAGACAGGAAGGTTTGCAAGGAAGAGGAAGAGAGAAGGCAGAAGAGAAACGGAAGGTCTTGAGCAGCTTCCAGAACTCCAAGAGGTCCAGCTTAAATTTGAGAGGGGTAGGGGGACCTTCCAGAGGGAGGCACCTGAAGGGGAAAGAGATCTACCCCCACCACTCTTTGCTTGGATAAGCGTCTGACCATCAGAGAGTTCGACTTAGCTGAGTGAAGGTCTCTAGAAGAAAGGTATTTAGGCAGAGAGAGTTGGCTATAGGGCATACCCCGGCCCCAGAAAGCCTTGTGGATGATGCAAAGAGTCTTGCACTTGATTTTTGTAGCCACCGGGAGCCAGTGCAGAGATTTCAGGGCTGGAGAGATGCGGTCCCTGGGCTTGAGGCCAAGGATAAGTCTTGCAGTCCTGCTCTGGATTAGCTGAAGGGGGTGAAGAGTAGAGTTAGGCAGATTGAGAAACAGGTTGTTGCAGTAGTCTAGCCTGGAGAGAATCAGAGCTCTGGAGACAGTGAGCATCTGGGGGAAGGTGAGACATGGTAGAATACCTCTCAGGAGGTGCAGCGGGAAGTGGGCCTTCTTGGCAAGGTTCATGATGTGAGGAGAGAAGGAGAGAGTGGAGTCAAAGATGAGCTCCATGTTTTTGACCTCAGAGGAGGTTGTGGGCAGAGGGCCCAAGGAGAGCAGACAGAGTGCGAGAGGGAAAGCGGGAGCAGGGGTGAGTAAAATCTCAGTCTTACTGGCTTTGGGGCAGAGATCATTGGATGCGCACTATTCCTGAATCGCGACTAGACAGTCATGAATGAGCGCGGGAGGAGAGGAGGCTAAGGGAAGCCTGAAAGAGAGCTGTATGTCATCCGCATAGCACTGGAAGTTAGAAGAGAAGGTGAAAATCAGGTGGGCCAAGGGGTCAAGTAGACATTAAAGAGCCAGGGTGAGAGGATAGCACCCCGGTGGACACCAGAGGTGGTGGAGACTCTAGACTAAAGGTCAGAGTTTAGAAATGTGTGCAGTTTTGAGAGAGGCTTCACTTGGCCACTCTTGAACAGAACCTACAAAAAAGGCTCAGTAAAAAAAAAGAAGAAAAGGGGACGCCGGATGTCACATTTAATGAAAACTGAGGAAGGCAATTCAATCCACTGCAGGGCACGCTCTGTTCTGTCATTATGATTCCCTTTTTAATAAAAAGGACGATTGTGATGCTAAACTCTATGCCTCTGAATTTTGCACTAATTATAGACTAAGCGCAGTTCTGGCAGAGACAGGACTTATCTCCTCCAGGCAATACAGTTATCATCTTGTATCCACCGTACACAAGCAGCCAAGTTACGTGCAGGGAATGCGTATTACCGTGCGCTGCACACACCTCATGCAACACCGGAGGATTAAGGAGCTCAGGAATATCAGACAAAAGGTGGGTGCTGGAGAGAAGACATCCCTAGATGGAGGTGGCATTTGCAGTTAGGCAGAAGGAAAAGCAGCAGGGACTGGTCAACAAACACAGAATTCTTTTTCACTAAGGCATCTGGTGACATAATTGCACCCAATGTTTGAAGACAATGGAGAAAAGCAAAGAGATGGGCGTGTATAGTATTGGTGGTAATGGCAATATCAACCTTTTTTTAAAAAAAAAATTTTGCTTTGCAAAATGGTCCCTTTAAGGCACTCGTTATGAGTCCGGTGGGAAAAATTCAGAGGTACCGCATGTGGAGTATCCACATCGTCCAGGACCAAATACTAAGAGCCTGATTCACAGAGCAATTTCCAATGGGATTGCACCATTACAAAACGCTTCTGTGAATCTGGACCTTAGTTTCCACTGCAAGGGCCTAATCCATGGAACGTTTAGCACAGTGCAAAGTGACTTTGCATTACCAACAAACACGCTGAACCGGGCAAAGTGTATTTTTGCAGAGCAAAGCCACTTGGCACTGCAAAAGTACTCTTTCCACCGTGCTTAATGGGCCTAATTCACAAAAAGATATTAAGAAATCAAAAAAGTGCTGTTTTTCAGCCTACTCCCATTCATTTCCCCATAGAGAAAAAGTCAAAGGGCCTCATTACGACCCTGGCGGTAAGGGGTTAACGCCAGCGTTAGCTGCGCCGACCCCTTACCGCCAACTACGAGGTTCCTTAGCGCCATGGCGCTTTTAACACCTGCTTTTAGCAGGTGTTAAAATCCATGGCGCTAAGGGACCATGGAGTTAATTACGCCACCGTAATTTACGGTGGCGTAATTAACGCCTTCCCCACTCCCATTATGCCCTATGGGGCGAAAATGGGAATGGGGAAGGGTAAATGGGGATTGGGGACTTACCGCCCCGCCGACCTCGGAATGGGGCGGTAAGTCCGCCAACCACCATGGCGTAAACGTAGTTTACGCCATGGTGGTAAAGTCACGGCCCAGGCGGTAACTTACCGCCTGGGTCGTAATGAGGCCCAAAATGTCTGTGCAGCAGACAGCAAAAACCGCTGGACGGAATTGGACCAGAAACGAAACAACTTGGGCATGAAGCGTTGACTCAATTTCTGGGAGGAGTCTGGGGTTTCTGTCCAGTAGATCTTAAAATATTTGACGGAGAAGGGGGTACCCCCTTCACCCAACATTATAGCTATGTATGTGTCCCACAATGCATCAGCAAGGCTATTTATTTTTGCTAGATGCAAGAGATACCGGCAATTATAACTGGGGTTAGCCGAAAAGGAAAAGTGCAAAAAATGCAATTTAGAGGAGGAAAACGTATTAAATGGCATCAGGCTAGAGGTGGGGCGGGGGAAAGAGGACACATCGGAAGGATAGCCCAGGAGCAAAGTTCTCGTCTTGGAAGCAAGACGATGCAGAGCAACACAGGCTCAATCCCCGGTTACACGCTTAGAAAACTCTGGATATTAAGCACGTTATAAATAAGTAATTACAGTTACAATTACAATTACCATGTGAATTTAGGGAATTGGGAAGGAGCTGGGGACCAAGTTAAGAGGTTGAACTTTTTCACATAACCGCAGTTAGAACTGCGGTTATAATAGAAGACGCGATCAGGAATGAAAGTTCGTCACATGAAACAACGGGTGTTTGGGGGGGAATGGGAGAGGGCTAGGGAAGGAAAATGATCTGATGGGAGTATGAGGAGTATGGCAAGAGGGGCACAATTGGTGAGTGTCCCGGAGGATATCGGGGAGCTGGGGATTTTGCATGCATTTTGCAGTTATTTGTGAATGTTTACGGATTAGCAAGGTTATCAGTAGTACATTGCTATTACTAACCGCAGTTACATGGAACATGTTTAAAAAAAAACGAGAGAGAGTTAAAAAAATGAGATTAAGACAAACAATGGGGCATTGTACAGCTACAGTGAGGTGGTGGGTAATGGGTGTGGCCAAAGGCTATGGCTAGTGAGTTACTTTAATGAACCGAATGGTGCAATATGGAAAGTGGCCATGGACGAAGGCCATGGCTATTGCGCCCAAAAGAAACCTAGTGGTGAGGGTGCCCGTTTAGAAAACTCATTGTAGCAACATGAAGAGTGGCCACAGCCGAAGGTCATGTCTAGTGGGACCCGAGGAAAGCTATTGGGGGAACATCTACAGTGCCCAAAAGAAACCTAGTGGTGTGGACAGGAAATGGCCAAAGTCCATGCCTAGTGGGCCTGTTTAGGAAACCTACTGGAGCAACATGCAGAAGGCAATGGCTAGTGGGACCCCTGGAGAGCTTTTGTGGGACCTTATACAGTGGACACAGCCAAAAGCCGTGGCCGGTGGCCTACAAAAAACACATGGTATAACAAAAGCCTTGACAGTTACTGAAATAGTTAGTTACCTTAGTTAAGGTACAGTTAAGTTGTGCAGATTTGATGCAACAAAGCCCTTGAAATTCAGCGGATGTGGGAAGTCATGACCAGCTTAACTTGCCATGTTCCAGTTGCACATATATATGTTATGAGAGAAGGGATTCATAATGACATACAAAATGGTATTGTGGGGGACATGGTATTACGGGGGATATAAAGTAGGAATGCACTGAGTTAAGTTCGTCATGGCTTCCCACATTCGCTGAACTTCAAGGGTTTTGTTGCGTTAAATCTGTGAACTTAACTGCACCTTAACAAAGGTTTTTCAGTGAATTACAGTGTGGCAATTGCTATCCTATAGTTAAGGTGAGTCAGACTCCCACAAGAAACCCAAAAAAATTAATTGCTAATAGTGTTTGATTCTTGGGAGGGATATGGTCGAAATTCTGAAGGTAACTAGGCACGGCCACCTCAGATTTTGGGAATGATTTAATTTGTTTTTTAAAAAGTAACAAAAAAACAGAGAAACGAAGTTGCGGCCTAGTGATTAGTGATGTCACCAGTAATGTCATCAATGATATAATCTGTGATGTCATCATTGTGGTCATAGGCTGCACAATTAGGGGCACAACGTTAAGGCGGCTTTATTGGAATTTCAGGTGTTTTGTTGCGTTAAATTCTCACCTTAACGTCCCTGCAACTAAAGATTTTTTCTTTAATTTGAAGGGTTTTGTTGTCCCATAGATCTTTTCTGCACCACTGGCCATGGCTTTCGGGTGTGCCCACTGTATATTCTAGAACACTGCCAGACCACTAGTCATGGCCTTCAGCCATGGCCAGTGGGCACTGCCGATTCATTTTGAAGCACTATCAGACCACTAGCCATGGCCTTTACGTCATATGTCATATACATGATATACAGGAAAACTGGGCAGATTTAATGCTTCCTTTTTTATTTTCTAGAATGCTACATCCCCATTCAATCATGGCCTTCTTTCACAAATTGTGCACATTTCTAGCCTGGCCCACACCCTTATCCTCTGGAATAATGCAGTCATTCTCCTGTTTCCCTTTGGTGTTGATAAGGACATGTCCTCCTTCCTCATGCATCTTGGAATAAAAGTAGTCTTTGCCTCTACTTTCCTACTGAACTTGTGCCTTGACAATATTAGTTTTCTTAGATCTTTTTGTATCCTAGTTTCACCCTTGCTTATCTAGCGGCTCATTTGTTGTGTCTGAGTCTGCTGTATCCAATTCAAGAGGCCTCCTGTTCTATGGCATACCGTCAAATGTATGCCCTGTTGATTATCAGCTGCTTGGTCAGCACACCAACTCATACATTTTACTGTGGTAGCAAAATTGCTTTCACATGCTGTTGTTCAATGACCACTAGATATTTTAAAAAATCATGATATCATGTACATTTTGCAAAACTCAATAGGGGTAACATATTATGCACCCAAGATTCTGAGCTCGAGTCTGCTGGCCTTTTTAATAACAATCAAGATTTGACATGCTTCATGTAAGTTTTAAAAAGCCATATGGCATGCGTAGAAGTAGGGTGGACCTCAAGGACTAAGAGGCAATCTAGAAATTTGGATAGGATTGGATGGAATGTTGGGGATAATGCAACATAATCATTAAGAAGAATGACTTGAGACCATTTTCAAAGTATAAGTGCTCTTTAATGGATATACTGAGATTTTGTGAATTAGATAGGCTGGAATTGCAAGAGAATGGAACAAAGGATTCTAAAGCAGAATGGAATACTGTGAAGGCTGATCATCATTTTTGGATGGACATAGCTAATGTGAGAAAGCGAGACAGTGTTTAAGACAATCTGCCTGGTTAGTGAAACATTTTTTATAAAACAATGAGACTAAATTGCATTTACATTATTTCTTGTTACAGTTACCTAAAAAAGGCAGATAAGCCAAAACATTGAGGGTCAATGAGCAGAGTGTACACAAAAGAGTACTAAGTTGCATCTAGTTACCAGGTAGAGACATAACTACCTCAGTATAAAAGAAACAGCGAGAAATACAAATATTTAACAAAACAAAATTCATTTGAAGCTACAAACAATCTGTACTCTACAGTGTTGCAGCAGAGTTTGGAACTAGTGAAATGTTTTCAGGAATAGGCACTGATCACATCCTGGTGAAGGGGGCATCTGTGCACAGGTTGATCCACGCAACATTGCTCTACTAGAGTTATGTTAGGTTATGTTAAATTGAACATAGATGTAAGACAGTTTCCCTAAAGTAAACTGATCCCTAAAAAATGTGACCTGTGTTGCTCCTTTTAAGTGTGAAACAGATGGCTCAGTGTAGGGAGAATCAAAGACCAATGGAAATTGTTTCAGGTTTAAGGTTTAAGTGAGAGAGGTGCCAGAAAAAGGAATATTTGTATCTATGATTTCCACCTCTTACTCGCTCTACAACAATGGTGCACCTGTGTGATGCACCTGCACACCTATGAGATAGCACTCTACACATTGGGCCTTTGAGTACATTCCACCCAAAGACTTGGTTGTTACCAATGTCAAGAGAAAACAGAAGATGCAGAAGGCATCAGTTCAAAATGAAATTGTAGAGTTAAAAGCACAAAGAGGCCAGAATCTGTCAAAAACATAATGCTTTTAACTGGATAACACAGACTGTTTTACAAAACGTTTAAGATAATAAAGGTCCCATAGTAGGATGTTTTCATGTATTCTGAATGGCACGCACATGCAGTTCTTACTGTATATCAAATGAAGGAAATGTATCATTCAGAGTATTTAAATGTAATGTTTTATTTCTCCAACAACACAGATTATTGTACACAGTTTATAATAATACAGTGGACTTAAATAATATCCTACATTATAATATGCAGAACAACTGTGATTCTTTTCTGTGGTTTGAATAACATTGATGCTTGATAGTGTGCTGACTTCAAGTTGACCTGGATTTAAACTCGGAGCAATGTATCTCTCTCACCTCAGGAAGTCTTACAAGGGAGAATGTTAGAAACATAACCTAACATTCAAATAACATACAATTTGCGATTTATGCATCCATCACCATATAGCCCCAAGAAACTCAATGTCTCCAGAGCTCTTGTCCTCTCCAGGCTGGATTCCTTAATCTGCCTAACTCCTCCCTTTGCCCCCTACAACTAATCCAGAATAGGGCTGCAAGACGTATCTTTGGCCCCAAGCCCAGAGACCACATCTCTCCAGCCCTAAAATCTCTCCACAGACTTCTGGGTACCGCGAGGATCAAGTTCAAGGCCCTCTTCATCATCCACAAGGCCTTCTGGGGCCTGACACCCATCTACATCCAACTCTCTCTCCCTTAATACATTTCTGCTAGAATCCTTAAGTGGATTAGCTCTAACTCTCTGCAGATCAGATGCTTTTCTGAGTAGAGAGTTTTATTTATTTATTAGAATTTTTATATAGAGCTGCATGCCCAAGAGTCTCAGAGTGCACAGAAAGTCGAAAAAACATAGAACAAAGATGCAGGCTTCAGAGATAAGGTAGCACAGAGTTTACTCAGGAGGGGAGTTGAAAGGGAAGGTCTTAAACTTTTTCTTGAAGTCCTATGTCGTTCCAGTTCTTTTTAGAGCCGGGGGATGGGCATTCCAGATTTTGGGTACTAGGACATCAAAGCAGGTTCCTCCAAATTCGGAAATTAGACACTAATGGGTCAATGTGAGGATTCTGTGGGTGATGCGATGTTTACAGGCAGCCAGTGCAGTTCTCGTCTGGTGGAGGTGGTATGGGTATGCCTGGCTAAGCCACGAGTTGCTCGTACTGCTCCATTTTTTAATAACAATCAGATTTTACATGCTTCTTGTAAGTTTTAAAAAGCCATATGGCATGGGTAGAAGTAGGGTGGACCTCAAGGACTAAGAGGCAATCTAGAAATTTGGATAGGATTGGATGGAATATTGTGGACAATGCAACATAATCAGAGATATTATTATAATGCAGAGATATATTGTAAAGCAGAGATATTAGTGTGGGAGGAGCCACTCAGGAGACTATTATAGTTTTCCAGTCAGGAATTTAAGAGGGCAGAGGCCAGGAGTGAGGCGTTCTTATGGGATAGAAATGGGCGGACGTTGTGCAGTAGTTTATTGATAAGTCCACATGAGGCCTGAACCTGGGCAGCATGATGGTTCATGGTCAACACTGCATTCAAGGTCACGCAAAGCGTCTTCACCTTTTTGCCACTGGGATGATGCTGTTGGGGAAGCTTTTATATTCGGGGTCCAGTTTTTTGATCATTGGGCCCAAAGCAACAATCAGAAGCTCTGTTTTATCTGTGTTGAAGGCCAGAGAGTTGGCTACCATCCATGCCTGGATGCCAGAATAGATGGTGTTGATGGCCATGGAATCCTGTGAGTGCCAACCCAAAGGTTTCATGACAACTTGGGTGTCATCAGCATAGTTGGTATAAAGGACACCTAGGCCGTCAAGAAGCTTCAGAAGAGGGAGGATGTAAATATTGAATAAGAATGGTGAGATACAAGATGCCTGCGATACTCCACAAGTGATAGGTGCCGGTGTAGAACTGGCATTGTTGGTGGCCACTCTACCGTTTCCGGTGGTGAGAAAGAAGGCCACTAATTGTGCGGTTAGTCTGGAACACCCACTAGAGATTCTAACGTGTCCACCAATAAGGCATGATTGACCAGTTTGAATGCAGTGGACAGGTCGAGTAACATCAGAAGTTCCGGCTGACCTTGATCGATGATATTGGACAGGCTGGATTTAAGGTCCAGCATGGCGGTTTCGGTGCCATGTCTAGCTCTGAAGCCAGATTGACCTGTTCCAAGAATGTTGTTGTCCTCCATGAATTTCTGGAATTGAAAATGTGCCACACTATCCAAAACTTTGAGAAGAAATGGCATGTTGATAAAGGGACGATAATTATTTATGGACATGGAGTTGGGATTATCCTTTTTCAGCAGGGGGGTGATCCATGCATCCTTGCAGAGGGACGGTACGGACCCCTCAGAGAAGGAGAGGTTAACCAGCTTTGTTGGGGGGAGATCACTCTCCTCCACAGGTGCCTCCCAATGGAATGGTCTCCCTGCCTCTCTCAGACTTGAGTCAGATCTCCTTAAGTTCCCGGAAGCTTATGAAGACCTTCCTTTTCTCTTCTTCCTTCCATTTCCCCCTTCCCTGCTAATGCCCATGTCTGAATCTCGACTGGCTGCCTGGTCCTTTCAGAGTCTTACAGGTCTACCCTGAATGCCCTGCCTCACCAAACTGCACTTGCCCTTCTGGACACATCCCCTTGCACTTGCTTGGATGGGCCTGCACCTGTGTAGCCATCCCAGCCCCCTACCTCATACTTAGCTTGTGGACCTTCCCTCCCCTGGTTCTCCTGGCTCTGTCCACCTGTCTGCCCAGGGCACTCTTTTGCTCACAGGCCCTTCCGCCCTGATCTGTACTTCCCCCATCCCATCTCCCTTGCACTTCTCTTACTGGAATCGCACGTTCCGAATGTCACAAGGCCTAACCTAGTAGGATCATTTTTGTTTTGTCCTCCCGTTTTTCCCACCCTCGTGTCTTGTTGCACCTTGAAACACATTGGGCCTCATTACAAGCATGGCGGTCCAGGAAGTACGGTACCGGTAAGCATGCCGGTACCGTAGTTCTCGGACAGCCATACTATGTGCTATGCTCGCAGGTGCCGTTTCACATGCCAGGTGTAACGGCACCCGTGAGCAGAGCACATCTGATGCACCGGCACAACTCTGTATGCACCGGTGCATCCGACCTCCTGATCCCCATTCAGCCCTGTGGGGCAGAATAGGGATCTGGAGGCCCTTGATTCTGGCACCTGCAAATGGGCAATTACCGGGTCTGCTGAACTCGGCATGACCCGGTTCTTGCCCATTCATGGGTGCCGGAAAAAATGCAACTCCAGCGGCAGCCGTGCACTTAATAAGGGCACGGCTACCGCCAGAGTTGTAATGAGGCCCATTGTGTATAGGTGCATTATAAATGCCCAATAAATAAATAAAATAAATAAATAAACATGCCCGTGGTCTAATGCGAGCAGGAAAAGAAAAGGCTTCTGTCATTTCACTCACATCCATCACTGTCTGAACTACTTATAAAGATCTGTTTACCTTAGTGATGGGGCTGCAGCACGAGGTGTTATTCACAGGGCAAATACAGGACAGGACATGTCCGGACTCGTATATTTTACAATTAGTAGCAGCCCATGTTATTGCCATTGACTTTACATTACAAAAACGAAATTTGGTATTACTCAGTGACCATATAGACACCTGGGAATACCTATATTAAAACCATGGGAACCTCCCCTATTTAATAAATACAAACTCACATTTGTCATGATTATGAACATTAATGAAAATAATGAAAACGTGATAACTTTGTGAATAAATATGCCATAGATTTATATCACATTCCAAGATGTGCGTCTTGGCTGGTAGTTTACCAAAACCTGTTTTTATTAAACACCACCTGTTCCTATTGGATGGATTAAAGAGAGAGACCAACTTAAGGGCTGTAGAAGGCATGGTTCCTGTTCTAGGGGATGACTCATTCCCACAAAGGGATCTGCACATGGGATGGCGTAACACGACGTAACAAAAAAGGTTTGAGATAGATTCCGAACTAAAGAGAAGACAACAGGCATCCTTGCATAGTTCCCCTATGGAGATCAATCTTCTCTGTCAAGCCCTCATTTATCTGCAATGTAATTGAAGAGGAGACATAATTTGTCTGTACCCTTAGTCGGAAATTATCTCCAAACCCAATACCCTTAAGAACCTCAAACATAAAGGACCACTTCACGCGGTCAAATGCTGTCTCAGTGTCTCTAACGATAAAATGGTTGCAGGAGTGTTCTTCTTTTCCACCTTTTCAATAAGATGAGCGACTCACCAAATATTATCAGATGTCTGCCAACCTCGTATAAAACCAGACTTATCCAAGGGGATCAGCTCTGTTAGAAAAGGATCTAATCTATTGGCCAGAATCTTGGTATATATTTTAGCATCCATATTGGTTAGAGATATCAGGTTGTAAGATCCACAAGTTGAGGGATCTTTATTTGGTTTGGGAATCAGGACTACTTTAGCTTCCTCCACAGTTGCCGTTATTCGCCCAGTGGAATGCAATTAATTAAATAGGGTAGTTAATGTGTGAGCTAATAAATCACAGAACCACCTATAAAACAAGGCTGGGAAACCATTGGTCCCGGATCCTTATTAAGGGGAAGCTTTTCTTTATGACCCCTTGAACTTCCCCCTTCAGTGATTTCAGCTTCCAACTGTTGCCTGTCAGGAGTGTTGATACAGGGAATATGAATTGTCTGAAGATAATCCATCTGATCCTCTTCCGATGGATGATCAGACCGATATAATGCTCCACAGAATTTGGTAAACCTATCAGTTATCTCTTCCACTCAGGTAATAGTACGACCATGCTCATCAGATTTCATCTGCACATCTCTCTGCCTTCTAAGGACTTTGGCCAACAATGGTTTTCATATGAAAACATTGTTTAGTATATAAATGCACTTTCTCAGCTCTCCTGGCCCTAATCTTGCTCCATCTTACCCGCTATTCCCCTTAACCTCCTTAAATGAGTCCTAGAAGGATGTTTCTGTCAGAGCTTCTGCTAATCTTTCAATTCCATCTCGAGATATCATTCTAAGACTCCCATTTGTTTTATAATGTGGGCTCTCGTGGAAATGACCTCCCCCTTGAGAACAGCCTTGAATGCATCCCACGTAAAACTTGAGCAAGTTATCTCCAGAGAGTTCTCCTCTGAAAACCTTTAAATTCTTTGCCTGATCTGTTTAATATGTTTGTCAACCCTGAGAAATTCATTGGGAAGCTCCAATTCCATACCTTTCTTCTTGGTAAAACAATATCTAATTTAACTGTGAAAGCGGCGTGATCCATTGTATCTATTACCGTTTCCTGTATTATCCCCAATAAGAGCGGAAATCCAGATATAATCTATCCTTGAATGCATCTCATGTATGTTGGAATAAAAGGTATAATCTCGCTTCTACCCGTGTGCTTCCCTCCTGTTAAATGGGATATCATATTGTGTCTCCTTTATTTTATATATTGGCCTAAGCCCAGTTGCGCTGCAAAGAAAACCATGTTGCAAAGTTCCGATCTTAGATCGACTTAGTCGCAAGGTCCATCCACCATTTTGATTTCTATTCTAAAGTAGCTCTGTGTTCTAAAATGGTGGACAGTGTTTCCCGCTTGTAACTGAGCCGTCCTGCACTTCGTACGTTAGTTAATGTGTAAACTGTCCGTTGGCCAAATGTTTGGGTTGAGTAAAGAGACCTTGTCCTATGTCTGACTTGTAGACAGAGGATTGTCTGCGCCAACAAATCTGATCCGCGGACATACATCAACTACAATGTAGTGCCAATATTGAACGTGGACACTGGCTGAATTGCATTGTATAGGACAGGTGTTAAGGCTTATTGTTAATCCCGTGAATACAATGTTGCCATTGTGACTTGTTTGTATGTGAATTTAGGATGATCCATATGCATATAATTGGACAAACTGGAAGTGAACTCGGCACAAACTCTAGACGGAGTATCATTAACCTGTAGAGGGGTTAGACATTATAATTGGAAATGTATAAAATGTGTAACTGTTAGACGTCCAGTACCACTCACTTCTGAAACCGAAAGGGCTGGTATTCGCTGTGATGTACTGAGGGCCAGATAGCTATCTGACACTTTGTTTCTTTGTAAAATGTACAGTCTTAGAATAAAGATCTGTGAATCTTTATAAGCCCGTGTTTGGTGTATTTCCTTTTGGGGTACTTAACCTCAATATTTCCTCTTGCTTTTACACTCCAAGCTTCTCTAATGATCTCCCCACTCTGCAAATCCCTCCAAACAAGTTAAGTGTTCCTCCAAGAAACCATCCTGACCTGTGTTTTCAGCGTATATTGTAGCAATAGTAATTGGGTTCCCACAGCAAGTCCCTTTTAGTGCATTAAAGTGTCTGTCATTGTGTTTGATCACCCTTCGCACTCCATCTAATGTTTTGGCTAAGAACCTCAAATAATGCACTTTGGATAAAAGTGCTTCCTGTTAGCCTTTCCCACCTTACCCAAGATGATTCCCTCCCATTTCCTTGGGTCCCAGATAAAATATAATGCCATAGGGTTAAGAGCAGGCCCTTCCGCCTTCACTATGATACTGTAAGCTAACCCCCCACCCCAAACAACCACACAAACCAAAAACAGAACCTTACAAGTGTAAAACATTGGGGATTCAGTCATCCAACCCAAAACGGCCCCCAAATGTATCCTCAATACAGTAGGGCATCCTATAGCCCTAAGTGTAGATTCACTATGAGCCCTTCACTCAGCCTCAACCCAGCCCTGATAAACTTCCCATGCCCCCTCCATCAATCCCCAACCCCCCAAGTTTACAACTCACATTCCTTCCCTGATATCCATAACCTTCACCCAACCACTCCCACAAAACTCTGTCAGTACCAGGACAGAAAGTTCAAGTGTAAAGACCCCAGAGGGCTCTTCTTCTTGTGGTAGCCCACACTGTGGAACATTCCCAGCTTCTGGTCTTATGTGGCAGCAGGTCTTCACTTCCAAGTGTCTTACCAGTCTCCAGTCCCTCTGAGCCAAGTCGCAGCAAGTCCACACCTTCATAAGGGGTTGCGATGTGCCTCTAGACTCGCCTTTTCTTGCTGCCATTAAGATATTCTCCTTTTGTGTACATCAGGAAAGAGCTGCAAATACATCTCTTGGTCTACTGTTCGGACCAGGTCTCTTTTGGCCTGTGTGATGTACTCTATCAATGCAAATCTCCTCAGGGGTGACGTCTCCCAAACTTTTACTGGAGAGAGATTGAACACTTGATTTCAAGTCCATGTTGCCAACGTCTTCTGGGAGGTTCCTAATCCCTATATTAGAGTGTCTGGAGAGATTCTCAAGGCCCTATGTCTGAATTTCCGAGTTGTAAGATAATCTATTTAAATGTTCCAAGAGTTCACCATTTCCTCAGACATCCTCAGCTAGATCTTGTATGGCTTTCACATTATTGTCTGTCCTTTAGCCAAGTTATATGACATCAGCTTTAATCTCAGAGATTGAATGCATGAGATCCGTTTTAAGGGAATGGTATTGTTATTGGAAAGAAGCCATATGTGTCTCCTGAATGGCGCTCAGTCCCTGTCTTAGATCTTCTTTAGCTATACAACCAGTACCGTGTGGAGGGGGTCTTTCTCCGTGGCTGCCATGGTCCCACTGTGTGAGAGTTCCACCTGGGCCTCCTGGGTCCTCCAACACCTCGGTAAGGGCCATAAAGGTAGCATGTTCCTGCAAGTCGACGGGGGCGGAGGCGCACTCCTTTGGGCTCACCCTTCGGCATCTGACACTTCAGATATCAATCGACTCCGCTATTAATAGGCAAACCCAATATCAACTCAAACAAGATGCTTCAAACTCAACACACGGCATAAGATCTGAATGTATCTTCTCAAATTACTGGATTGAATTTGAGATTGTTATTTCTCATCCATGCATTGATTTGTGAGTGGCAGCTTGGTCTTGCTGGTGGAGATTGGTTAGATTATTTGGGTGTCATCTGTACAGTTGCGACATGTGAGGCTTTGTTCCTTGATGAGTTTCATGAGAGAATCATGTAAATGTTGAAGGGTTGCAGGCAGAGGGATGAACACCACATGTGAGTGTGCATGAGCTTGAGCTCGAAGGGGCTAGCCAGGTGGTTTCCGTTCTTTCTGTTAGAAAGGACTTCATCCATTGCAGTGCGATGTTACTTAGTCCTGTTGTTTGCATCCTTCTTATGAGGGTTGTATGGTTTACTCTGTCAAAGGATTTTGAAAGGTCTAATAGTATTGTGCTGTTTGAGTCTCTGTTCATTTTTAGGCCATCCCTGAGTGAAAGTACAGCTGGTTCAATCCCTCTCATAGGTCTGAATGTGACTTGTTACAGTAGGTTGTTGGTTTCTATGTGGGATTTGACCATATACATAGGGTTCTAGTAGATTGGATGAGTAGGGGACGTTTGATATTGACCGATATTTGGAGGGTTTGTCTGAGCTTCCTGTAGGATCTTTGAAAAATGGCTTAATGTACGCAGATTTGAAAGTCCTATCCACAGTTCCTGTTTCCAGTGTCAGGTACATGAGTTTGCAGAAGTATTGTGCAGGTGTTCCTTTGCTGAGGGTGTCCTTGTAGATGTCTGGTGGACAGGGGTCTCGATGGGGAGCTGGCTTTTTTGATTTTCTTAGTTAGTTTAGTAAATACTTCTATGGAGATTGTTCCCAAACTGTTTAGTGTTGTGGTTGCTTCTGGGGCTGTGTCGCTGATAGTATTTTTGCTAATATCCTTAGGCATAATTTGCTGGATATTTAGGATTTTGTTTTTAAAGTGGTTTGCATGGTCGTCCCAGAGTGTCTGTGAGGGATTTGGAAAGCTATTGCATGATGTCTGGCATCTTATATCATTGATGATATTGAAAATGTCTTTCTCTTTGATATTTTCTTTTGAGATTCTTTTGGCATAGTGCAGTTTCTTTGCTTTTCGGATATCTTTTTGCTTTTCGGATTCTTTTGGCATAGTGCAGTTTCTTTGCTTTTTGGATATCTGCTTCTTAGAGACGAATCTGCTTTTCGTAGATAATTTTGCCCTACTGTTTGTATGTTTCCTCCAAGTTCGTTCAAGTTTGCGTTTATTTTTCTTCAAAGCTTGGATGAGTGGTGAATCATCTTGCGGCCATTTTCTTCTGGGAGGAGGTGAAGAATTTCTTTGGTGCTACAGAATGTATGGTGTCTTTTATCCATTAATTCTAGTGTTTCCATTATTTCTTCTGGTGGCAATGTGTCTAGCAGACAGTTGCGTGGTTCAGCGGATTCCAGCAAGGCATTGAGCCTCACTATAAGGGTGGCGGTAGCCATGCCGGTAAATACTGACACGGCTGCCGCCAGAGTCCGTTTTCTACCACCACCTGTCATTGCGGATGTACCGGAACATTCCGGCCCGCCGGACCCGGTAATTCCCCTTTTCTGGGTGCCGGTAAAAATTACTCCCCATTGCCATTTGAGTCCAAAAGGACTCAATGGGAATGGGGAGGCCAATAGCACCGGCACCGTTAATAGCGGTTCGGCGCTACCGTGTAGGTCTGCTTGCGGGTGCCGTTCCACCCAGCAGGTCAGAGCTGCCGGGCTAACCGGCACCCGCGAGCAGACCTTGTAGTTTGCTGGTCCGGTAACAACGGTACCGGCAAGCTTACCAGTACTGTTGTTACCGGACAAGCAACATTGTAATGAGGCCTATTGAGTTCCTCAGGGTTGAGTGATTTACAATTTTTCTTCTCAATTGGCGCTAGATTTCTGTGTGCCACGCCCATTTTCGCACTGGAACATCAATCACAAAAGGCATCATCGGGTGGTAGCTTCATAGAATGTGTACTGGGGGAGTAACAGAGGTTAGAATGTTTGGGCAGAGCATAGCATCTGATGTATGTTCGGCTGTGTAGGTGCAGGCTGGACAGGTGGGAGGTAGCTGATTTGATGAAGCAGCTGTTCTCTTTGAACCATTTGTTAAGGTCGCCTCGTATATCAGGTGGTCATGGTCTAAATCAATGCTTTAGGCCATGTGTCATTGTCATTATATCATAAATATGAGAGAAGCAAGGCAGCCAAAAGAAAGGCCTGGTGGACGGGGGGAAATCTTCAGAGTTTACACCCAGTGGTTAAAAGAATAAGATGAGTTGGGATCCTCGTGCAGGTACATCACAAAGCCAACAGCTGTAGGGCATCAGTAGGAAGGCGAGTGGATTCCAAGACTCCCATCTTGGACAAATCACACAGTGTGTGCAATCTCATCCTCCGATCAGTGCACCTGTGGCAGTGGAGACCGAGCACCTCAGGAAAAGCATGTGACCTCTCCAGCAGGAGGAAATGGTCAAATGATAACGGGAAGTTGTGTGGTTTGCATCTGGGACTGCGGAGCGGCGGCACTGTTGCATGTTTTAGCGTCTCAAAAGGAGAAACTCTGGAAAAGCTATTTAGTCGAATGCAGGAGATGAATATTTCACAGATTTTTCTCTGAAGAAAAAAGGTTATTTCATGAAGTGTCTCGTCTGATACCGTGTGTGCTGTGCCGCAAATTGTCAGTCGGTGGAATGCGAGCAGTTACATATTATTTGGCCAGCCAGTTTCACTATTGTATTCCATTAAAATTGATACACCCTCCATGGAGAGATAGAGAGAGAGAGAGAGAGAGAGAGAAAGAGGGAGAGAGAGAGAGAGAGGGGGGGAGGGACAACGAGAGGGAGAGTTGGTAAATAGAGAGGGCCTGAAATTGTGTGTGCACGCGCACCAAGTACAAAGAAACTATACAGTTATTATGGGTGAGTGCCCTTTAAGGCAGCTCACTCGTGGGGGAGAACGTCACGGAGGGAAGTGACGTACAGGGAGAACGAGGATTGCAGGGAAAGGCACTTCCAGTGCTGTATTGAAATAAAGAGGTTGTACGATCCTTCCGCTGGTGTCCTTGTGTTTCCTTGGGGGATTCGAAACCCCTAACATTTGGCGACGCGGTTCTTCCCCACACCAGTGGTCCTCCTTGCCACCACGCTGGAGATCCTTCTGTGCGTGTCCAGTTATCCACGCCTGTGATCCCACGGGCGAGCGGATACCCGCTCCTACAACAGGTGCGCGGAGCACCCCCGCCTGCTCCTCCTTCCTCACACATGCAATCCCGCTGTGCCCATCCATCCATCCCTACTTGCACACGCGATCACGCTGTGCCTACGTTCCATAAGGGAAAGAAAGCTTGGGCGTTTCCGAGCATTTAAGGACTTGATGCACACGGTGCCCACAGCCATCCGACGCTGAGACTGCTGCCCATAGGCCCACACATCATCAGGCGCTTGGTGGCCAAATAAACTGAAAAAAATAAAAAATGTCCCTCCTTTCGGCTGATCCTCATTCTGCTACACCCTTCTTCCTCGTCACAGTACCGAGTTCGAGTGCGAGCTAATCCAACGGAACTCGCCCACCCATCATACCGTTGGAACAGGGGTGCGTGGGAGTGCCCAAACGCTGGACATTCTCAGCAGACGACGACGCCAGTTGGGACACTTATTGCTGGTGAGGAGTGCTGAACTTCACCATGAGCACAGTGGCAGATCAAGCAACATCCAGCTCGCAACCGCCACCAGGGCCAGCAATCACGAGATCCACTGCCACGCATGGCGCATGCCACCCCCGTTCTCCATGATGCCCCAAGCAGACAAAGGAGCAAGGTGGGTGAAATGGTTAGAAGACTTCAATAACTTTATCGATGCCGCTGGGGAAGAAAACTCCCCTCGCTTACGCAGCATGTTCATAAACACGGCAGGCGGTGAAATAAAAACATTAATCAAAACCATTCCGCCAACTTAAATTACCGATTGTGATGCCCTCATAGCTGCCCTAAACAAACGTCTCGTCATTGTCCTCAACAGAGACTATGAAAGATATGTTTTCAACCAATGCTCACAGCGGAGCGATGAAACAGTGAATGAATTCCTCACGAGACTCTGCATCAAAGGTGCGCATTGCCAATTTGATGCGTTTTCGCTTGATGAAGCACTTCGACTCAGAGTAATCGAGGGCTGTGTGTCGTCGACATTGCAGAAGCAACTTCTAAAGAAATCAGTCACTATTGAAGAAGTGAGTGAAATGGCACGCATACTCGAAAGAGTGGAAAAACAAGCCACGTACATGGCCAGCAACGCTAGTGGAAAACAGGACAAGAGTGACATAATAGCTGCAATTCACGCTGGAAACATCAGAAGCTACGACAGAAACATCAATCCAAGTAAAGCATCGACCCACGCATGAAGAGACAATGCTACAGGTGTGGGATGGCATTTCCACATGCGGGATCCTGCCCAGCTCTCTCCCAAAAGTGTGCCAACTGCGGCAGGGAAGGCCATTTCCAATCTGTATGCAGGGAAGGAAAACCATTTCCCACCCCACGCGGGGGTACAAGCTCACAAGGCAGGCCAGCCCAAAGGTTGTACACAAGCCCACCTCAACAGTCACGGTTCTACCAACAGAGTCCAAGGAGATATGTGCGTGTGGTAGAAGAAGTATATCCGGACGAAGACAGTCAAGAATACGTGCCACAAGGAAAAATTGCGCAATTAATTGATGAATATGATGTACCGCCAGTGGCACGTCGTGAGCCGTCAACCGAACTTCAGAGAGACTTTGATTATGACAATGCATATGATACAGATGCCCATGATGAGTTTGTCAATCTTAGAATGGATGAACAGGAAGCCCAGGAGGCACCCAGAATAGCAAATGACATCTGCGACAAACAATTCTGTTTTGTGATTGACTCAGGAGCAACAGTAAATGTCATGGGAGAAAAAGAATTTCAAGCGCTCTGCAACAAACCGACGCTAAACCCATCGCTTTCTAAAATATACCAATGGGGAGCAGACACCCCGCTGCAGAGTATTGGGTCGTTCGAAAGAAGACTTACATTTGCTGACAAAACCGCCAATACCGTTATCCTTGTCATCAGAAGCCCCACTAAAGGACGATGTCTGCTAAGTTACAGGACAGCATATTGCTTAGGACTAATCAACATATAATTCTGAGAGGGAGATGTCGTTAGATCGTGGGACAGTCACGGTACACAGCAAGAACAAGTTCGCGCCGTGACATCCCATGACAACTCAGCCATCACCAAGGATAATATCATCAAAGAACTTCCGCAACTGTGTCAAGGTCTAGGAAAACTGAAGGGCCCACCGATAAAGCTGCACATAGACTCGTCAGTTCAACCGGTTCCACAACACTCGCACAGGGTAGGATTTCACCTACAAGAGGCAGTGTCGAAGGAGCTAAACCAATTACTGCAAGATGACATCATTGAGCCTCCCACAGGACCGACACCATGGGTAGCCCCCCTTGTGATTGTCCCGAAAGAAGGCGGCCGCCTGAAAGTATGTGTAGACATGCAAGTAGCCAATACTGCCATACAACGGGAGCGACACCCTGGACCCAAGATCGAGGACATGATAGTTCAGCTAAACAAATCAGTCCTCTTCTCCAAACTGGACTTAAATCAGGGGTACCATCAGTTGGTACTTCACCCTGAGTCACAGCCAATCACCACATTTGCATCGCATGATGGACTATTCCGCTACAAGAGGCTACATTTCGGTATCTCCTCGGCAGCTGAAATTTTTCAGGAGACAATTCGACAAGTCATACGTCCTGTAAAAGGGACTCCCAATTACAGTGATGACATTCTGGTCTTTGGGAAGTCTCGCAGTGAACACAATTAAGCACTCCGTGCACCATGCCGAGCAGTACAGGATGCTGGACTGACCCTCAATATCGACAAGTGTCGGTTCAGCAAGACAAAACTCAAGTTCTTCGGCCATATCTTCTCAGCGGATGGTATGACCCCGGACCCTGACAAAGTGTCCACCATTTTCACCTTGACAAACCTTCCCAGATCGCTGATGTCAGGTAGTTTCTAGGGATGGCTGGATACTGTGCTCGGTACATCCCGCACTTTGCCTCTATCACTGAGCCCCTCAGGCGCTTGCTGCAAAAAGACATTGTTTTCAAGTGGTCTGAGGAATGCCAAGCAGCTTTCGATACCATCAAACACTCTCTGACGGAAGCAAGGAAGCTGGTATACTTTGACCCCGAATGGCACACCGAGATAGTGGTAGACGCCAGTCCGGTAGGTCTAGGTGGCATTCTAGCACAAACCAGTGGCCAGGACACTCATCCGAGGTACCTATTGGCATACTCCAGTAGGGCTCTAGCTCCACCAGAATCCACGTACTCTCAGGCAGAGAAAGAAAGCCTGGCAGCCGTCTGGGCGTGCAAACACTTCCATAATTTCATTATTGGCAAAAAGTTCACGCTAATCAGAGACCATCAAGCCTTGCTATCTCTGTTTGGAAATCCTTGCACAAAAATGCCCCCCAGGATCGAGAGATGGGGCATCCGTTTGCAGGTGTATGATTTTGATATCATCCATCGACCAGGGGGTGAGAACAACCCAGCAGACTATCTCTCCAGACACCCAGCGTGCAACCACATTCCACGGCGGGGTGATGCAGAGTACATAAGTTACGTCACCGCCAATGCACTACCGCCCGCCATATCCATTGAGACCGTTGCCGTTGCGTCAGCTGCAGATCTGTCGTTGGCGCTAGCGATCAGTTTAACAGAACATAACAAATGGAAAGACTTTCGCAGAGCAGTCCAAAACCACCCAGGAGCATGCCGGGATGAGATGGAGCACCTGGCGAGAGTACACACGGAGTTAGCAGTCCAGGACAACTACATCCTGCTACGAGGATGTAAGATAGTCATCCCTGCCACACTGTGCGCAGAGGTCATCAAGAAGGCGCATGAAGGACATCGGGGAGCGGACAACACTAAACGACAGTTAAGATGCAATGTGTGGTTCCCCTTCATGGACGATATGGTCGACCGGTGGGTAAAGAACTGCACAGCATGTCAGTGCACAGCAAACCCTGAACCTCCGGTACCACTCAGAATAACCACGATCCCAGAACATCCTTGGGAAAGAGTGGCAGTCAACCTCTATGGTCCACGGGAGGAAGGAGACTACTTACTGTTATTTATCGACGAACACTCAAGGTTCCCCATTGTGAAACGTGTCAAGTCAACGGCATTTGCTCACATCCCAGCGACATTCGATTAAGTCTTTAGCGAATGGGGAATACCAGACACACTTAAGTCAGGCAATGGCGCTCCTTTCAGTGGTCATGAATTTGGGGTGTTCGCTAAGCACATGGGATTCCGCCACCAAAGAGTAACACCAAGATGGCCGCAAGCGAATGGAATGGCGGAAAGGTTCATGGCGTCTATCAAAAAGACCATGCAAAGAGCACGCCTGGAGGGAACCGACCCCCATCAAGCACTATGTAGAATGTTACGAGACTATCGAAACATGCCTCATGAAGCAACCAACAGAACCCCAGCAGAGCTCATGATGAAATATCAAGTGAGAACCAGGGTCATCAACAACCCAGCAAGGAGGCCTGGAGTAGACCATGAAATCATCAAAAGAGATGAAGCGGTGAAGGAGAAGCTTGTGAACAGAGTGACACGAGAAGGAGAGCACGGGTCAAGGAATTCCAAATTGGAGATGAAGTATGGGTACAAAGGGCTGCAACAAAAAAGACAGACTCGCAGTTCGCACCCGAACCGCTCCAAGTAGTTGCGGTCAAAGGAACAATGATAACTGTGACAAATGGAGGACAGGAAGTGACCCGTAACAGCTCAAGGTTTAAGCATGTCATAAAAGGTGCAGAAGAGAGACCACCTCCCCAAGACTGAGACCTGGAAGATAGAGACATTCAGGACCACAGGTTCAAAGCCATGTCTACCCCGAGGAAGACACCGGCGGCGGCTCCAACCCAGAGCCGCGAGGCAGACCCCAGAGGAACGTGAGGAGACCTCCAAGGTTAGTGGAGGAGTGTTAACCATGTTGTCACAAGGACAAGTTTATGTTACGTGAAAGGACATCCGCGAACGTTACTTGAAAGGACATTTGTCCGGGGGTGTTGTTACGGGTGAGTGCCCTTTAAGGCAGCTCACTCGTGGGGGAGAACGTCACGGAGGGAAGTGACGTAAAGGAGGAAGGAGGATTGCCGGGAAAGGCACTTCCAGTGTTGTATTGAAATAAAGAGGTTGTACGATCCTTCCGCTGGTGTCCTTGTGTTTCCTTGGGGGATTTGAAACCCCTAACAACAGTGCACACAACATCTAATGCAGCGGTCTATTAACATTTCTTTATATCAGAAAACATGTACAAACACACCAAATTACATATCTGCGACAAAGCAATCCTAGTCAAACACAGCAAAAAGGCACCAGTCACCCTCACTCTGTCTGGTCATAGTTAGGACCATTCTTATAAAGGACAATGGGGGGTCGTCGGCGGGCGAACTGATAGATTGGAAAGCTTTTTTTGATTATGTGCGCGTGGTTGGAAACCTCAGACTTGGATGCTTTACTCGTGGCTCCCAGTCCTGGTGAAGAAAATGGCGGCGCTTCAGAGCGGTCTTTGCATAGCCTAGCTGTCGAGCTGCGACACTGAGGAGATGTGCTCCGAGGGGCGGCAGACAAGAAAGCCATCACATTCAGCCAGCTGCAGGAGAGAGGCAGGTGAGAATTAATTTGTTTCCACATTTCAAAAGCAGTAGGCTCTGCACTACGTTTCCAGAATTACATCAGCTTCCCGGTGGCATGGGTTAGAAAGGCACAAGATCAAAATGGATGACTTGCTTGCATTCCTTTTCCTTTTCCGTTGGCACCAGAGGAAAGTAGTTCTTGGAAAAGGCCTCTTAAAATTCCATTGCTTTGCTGCAGTCAGATTCTTTTACTTTTCGCTATTTCTTTATTTCCGTATTTATTTATATCTGTTTGATTTGATTTGTGCAGGGGTCCCATGCAAACATGCAATACTTTCAGGGAGCGGCTGCAGCACAGGACGTGGATTAAGCAAGGGTTCAGGTGAGGGGTCGGGCACGGCCCGAAGAAAGGATAACAATACTCTGGAGTGTCTTCATGGGGGCGGGGGGAAATTAAGGGAGTTTCAATGTTTTTCATCTGGTGAATGATTATGTGTTGATCATGGCCTTGAGGAGGTTCTTCTTTACAAGGTGCCAGAATGTTCTGGGATCTGGTTTCTATGGGAGGTCATTCCAGAGAGTCGGGCCTTGGACAGATAAGAGATTTTGCCCCAAGTCAGTCTTACTTGATCGATCCACTCGTAGTCTTCTTGTAGGTGCAGATATGAGGGAGCGAGAGGGTTTGTAATGTGGGATACATTTCCTTAGGTCTTTCGTATATCTCCCCCAGAAGGTCTTGTGGGTCTGGCATAGGGTTTGTAAGTGAATTCATTGAGTGACCTGGAGCCTGTGGAATGGTTTTAAGGCCGTTGGGATGTGGTAGTACTTTTTAGACCGAAAATGAGTCTGTCTGATGTTTCAGGATCAGTTGTAGCAGATTTATCTGGTATCTGGGGAGGTACAGGTGTGAGCTTTTAGAGTAAGTGAGTTTATTTAGGCCCACTGCTAGAATGATTTTCACCTTATGGTTTATCCCAAAAAATGGCAAGATTATCTTCAGATTGTTTACATGAAGGCCGGAAAATTTGCTTGAGGTGTTGATCTGGGGAAAAACAAATTCAAAGAGTCCAACAGTATGCAGAGGCTAGTCACCTTTCTGTCTGGTATGGACAGGGAGCCCAGCCTAGGAAGTCATCCTAAGGAGTTAAGATGGTTAACAAGATTATTTCTTCTTTTCCTGACACTGACAGTCATCTAGATGTGGATGGTTGTGAGGCAGTGCAAGATATAGGAGTTGCCAGAAACATAAGAAGTAGTCACATGTCTTCTACATAGTGTTGGAAGCAATCTCAAGAAAACGAGTGGTTACAGATATACCTTTTCTCACCCATTGTCACATATTGAAATGCATCCACAGCCCCATCAACAGTCACCCATTACCCCATACCTACACACACACACACACCCTAACCAATGCATTCCCCACCACTTCTAACAAACACTACACTCTCCCACAATGCCACTCACCCAATGGCAATGCCACCACTGCCAATAGCCACATCTATGACTACTCACCCACAACCAGCCTATTCGTCCTTTCACTGACCCACATCTATCATCGCCACGTATTGTTGTTGAATATTTGCTTGTATGATCAGGCACAAAAGATACCTTTCGCTGCTCCCTTTACAGAGTTGTGGTGTCCTGTTACGCCTGCCCCACTTTATACAATTAGGTATTCAAATAAAATTAATTTAAAAAAAACAAATGACATAACTACACATATTTGGCTATATTGTTTAGGCCATTCAAGAGTAAAACATATAGATTTAAGAATAACATTTTTATTATAATGCTCGTTTTGTTTATATATTCACAATGAATTATCCACATACATATGCTTTCCATTACCATCATCATACCTCGAAAACCAGAACATGCAATAACTTGTGTACACTTCATACACTAAATTAGGTTACTATCAATGCAAGTGGTAGTGGTGTGCAATGCAGGTCGCAGGAGCAAAACATAACATAACATTGTCTATCTCATGCCTTAGAATGCTGTACAGGTGATAGGCATATCCACACAGCATAGGGGTTAAGGTTCTAGTGATTATATCGTCTAATACGAATTTGTTGATTTAATTTTTCTCTAATTCGATTTGGCCGCAAATATATGTTTAGGGAGACCCCCTGCAGAACCCTCTGACCATCCCCTATATTTATTATCATGATTACCCACCCCCCACATATAAGTGAGGCCAAATTCATTAACCAATTCTTCTGCGTTTTAATCTTCCTATCCGAGGGGGAATACACCACAGCCTATGATACGTGAAGACGTCAGGATTATTTCTCAGAAATGACGTGCAACAGGACCAATAGATCTTATCCCACATATTTTCAAACGCACACAGATCCACTCACACATTTGCATACACACACACACACACACAGACACACATACATACACACATACATGGGTACACTGGCATATGTGCACGCTCGCATATCTGCACACCTGTGCATTTGCACACTGCGAATGAAAAGATGCTTGCAGGGTACTCCCAGGGGTGTCAGAGATCACGGCAGCAATGGGTCAGCAGGTGAAGAGGATAATGAAGAATGAGGAGCGGGCCGGCAGCCGAAGAATGGCGATAGGAGACCCGGGTGGTGGGACGGGAGCCTAATAAAAGGACTGTTTCTTTTTGTGTGCAGGATGAGGAGGGGTCGAGAGGTACGATGGTGAGGAAGCTGGAGGAGGAGAACGGAAAAATGGAGTCGGAGACGGATGCCAGCGAATAGACGTTCGCCTGGACGTATTGGAGGAACCAACGCTGGAGTCGGGGCACCGCCCCTGGAATGACCAGAGCTGCAGTGCACTGGCTGACGAGCAGAAGCTTAAGTGCAACGCCGCCACAGAGGGACGACGCAGTGTTTCCTCTGAGTATGCAGTACGCCGCCACCAAGGGATGGTGCAGTGTTTCCTCTGAGCGTGCGCAACGCCACCACCGAGGGAGGTCTACCCAGACCTGAAGAGTTCAGGACTGACTTAGCGAACTGCCCCGCTAAACGGAATCAGCCGAGGAGCAGGAGGGTGTCCCGTAGAAGTAAACCAACACCCCAAACTGAAGTGAAGTAACTGTTTTATTTTGAGTTGTGCAGCATAAAATAAACTTGGTAACAGAAATTCTCTGTGTCCGTGTCTCTCTTTGCCAATCCCAGCCGGTAACCAGTGGTGGCAGTAGTGGGATTGAGAAGAGAATGCCATGGTGGCCTTATTAAAAGCCCTGAGCGAGACACAACACCAACTACAGCAGGCACTAAAAGTACAGAGTCAACAAGCCCAGGCTGATTGACAGACCTTTCATCAGGCATTGCAAATGCAGCAAACACAGTTGCTGGAGGCAGGCAACGTAAGGAGGCAAGCCCAGGTGCCGGTCACCATCCTGCAGAAATATATATTGGGGGGAGACCTGGCTAATTCTTTTGTTAACTTTGAGAGAGTGGCCCGGAATTCACAATGGCTGATGACTGGGGAAATGTAGATTGCCTATCAGGCTGCTAACCCCACAGGGATACAGCGTATGTAGACATGAAAAGAGTTGTCTTGGAAAGATTGAGGCATGGTGAGGAAACCTATCGGTTGAAGTTCAGAGAGATGAAAGTCATGTCAAATGAGGTGCCCCGGCAAATATATTGCAGAGTAAATTAATTGGCAGACAAGTGGCAGACAAGTGGCTATAGACGGCTACCATCAACGCCCAGGAAATGGCTGAGAGAATCGTACTGGAGCAGTTCATGGAAGCCCTGCCAGGGCCAGAACAAAGATGGGGGAAGCAACATCATAGGCCGAGCTTGGCGGAGGACATCAACATCGTCTCAGCTTATCAAAAGGCAGGACAAGGAAGAATGATGGTGTATACAGAGCGGTCACCTGTAGCAAGCCTCAGGGTGTGATGGGCACAACCCAGTTTGGGTCAGGGATAGGTCTGGAAAGGACCGGCCTACCCATGACGTGAAAAGCAGAAACCGATGGAGCAATGTGTGGCCAATCCCAGATGGTAAAACACAGAAGCCTGCAGTACTATTAGTGTGGGGATGGGGCCATATAGCAAGAATGTGTCCCAAGAAGAGTATGACGGAACCAATAGAAATTGGTCTCTTTGATGCGCCCGGTGGGGGAACATATTCAGAGAGACTACACCCCTTTGCAGCGGTCACCGTATCCGTATACCTGTGAGGCCAAAGTGGACGGGATTCCAACTTGAGCCATGGTGGACTCCGGAAGCTTGCAGACTGCGGTGATTGCCCAGCTGGTAGGTGGGGAGACAGTCAAGGGGACAGAAAATAACAATTGGGTGTGTGCATGGGGATGTCAAAACCTATCCTACCAAAGAGATCAGGGTTAAACTAGCTGGGGAGCAGCTGAAGATCAACGCTGCTGTGCTATCCGCGCTCCCTGTACCTCTGGTCATAGGGTCGTATGTGGCCGTAATGCCTAGAATCATTCAACGGATCGAAGAGAATTGGTTGAATAGTGCCCCCTTTCATGACGCGACCCTAGAAGAATGGCCGGTGCGACCGAGGAAAAGTCAAGCCGAGAAGTGGAATTTGCAAGGCCGGTGGCATGAGAAGGCAATGCTACCAGTGAAAGTGGCCAACCAGAAACCCCTCTAAGTTACTCTGGAACAGGCTGACTGGGATGGGGGCCAGCATCCGTGTCTGCCCCCATCCCTAGAGCAGATTGTCCCATCGGTTCTCTGCTCAGGCCGCCTCCGACTCTTGCCACATTACCATCGATAATGTAATTCCTCCACGTATCCTTCCCTCAGACTTTCCCCTATCAGTGACTCCCTCAACAACTCCCAATCCAGGATTTCTGATCTACACATCCTTTTCTCTTTGAGTTCACCTCACTGTGGAGTGTGGTGGCTGTCGGGATGGAAATAGTGCAAGAGAAGGCTACGAAAGAATGAAAGACTGAATGGAAAGTTTATAATAAGGCTGGGCCTGTGATGTACGCTATGAAAATGCCACTTTGTTTTGATAAAATAGCCCTCCTCCGCCACCACACACACACAGACTACGCCTGCACGTGAACCTGCGTAGTATTTCTACATGTGTAACTGGGGACCTCGCTTGGTTGGAGGGTTTGAGGTTTGTGACGGGTAACTTGGTCCTGGGATTTAGTAGAACACAATATTCTCGTTTCGCTTCAATCAATTATGCAGCAGTGCATGCCTTCCTACACATGGGGCCTCATTACGGCCCTGGCGCTAATGGGTTAATGGCGCCGTAAAAGGCTGCGGTGCCGTTAACCCATTAACGCCTAATTACGAGGTCCCTTTGCGGGACCCGACCTTAACGGCTGGTCTAGACCAGCCGTTAAAGTAGGGACCCGCAAAGGGACCTTTGTGGTAAGTATGGTACCGCAATTTGCGGTACCGTACTTAGTGCCTTCGCCATTCCCATTATGCCCTATGGGGCAAAAATGGGAATGGGGAAGGGCCATGGGGAAATGGGGAAATACCGCCCGGCCAACCTTGGAATGGGGCGGTATTTCCCCATTTTACCATGGCGGACACGTTACGATACCGGCACCAACCATGGTGCTAATAGCGCCATGGTTTAGCGCCGGTATCGTAATGAGGGCCATGGTCTTATATATCATGCATGTCTGTTTCCTGTTTCAGAGTGTTATAATCCTAGTTTATGGCCCTGTTGCAAATGCATTGTTAAGTGTTGCACCGTTTGGTTGTGCATCGTTTGCAGCCCGGGTGCTTGGGACTTAAAGGGGAGTTTTAACATTCATGATGCTACCTTGGATGACACAATGGGCAAACGCCTTTGAAGGGCATTCTTAGCAGGCATTGCGAGCTGCACTCTTTGTGCCTCGGCTGCGGATTTCAAATGCTAGATGTATTTCCCCAGATAGCAGATGCCAGAGCCTCCCCTAGCAATAGTCATGTGATGGCTGCCACTTCAGCTCGCAGGTTCTATGAGTGGTGCCCATTCTTTGAGGGCGCAACACAAATTCATGCTGCTTACAAGGGGAGGAAACCCGGGATACTACTGACTAATACAAAATTAGCAGTGTATGCTTTGTCTATATCCGGGAGGATAATAGTCAATGTATAGGGAGACAAAGTTCAAAGTCAGGTACTAGAGGTGCCTTGCATTAACACTTTAAGCAAAACAATAGGAGGGACCAGATGTAATTAAAAAATAGTATCAAATTTTAATAATAACGAAGAGATCGACAGGTATAAAACATCCAATTAAATAAATTGGTCCATGACAGTACATATAAAAACTTCCAATGTACAAACAACAATAGGGAATACGTAACAGGCTTATATGGCAACTTTACAAAATTATTACCAAAAGAATACGACCACTGTGGGTACTCGTCTAGCACAAAGTGTAGTACCCATCCACATATTGATCAATATGTCATATAATATAATCCCTGTTTAAAGTCCAGAGATGTGTCTCGACATGTTTCTGTTCCGTAGGAAAAAGTGTGGAACATTCATCAGGAGGTAAGAATTAAACAGTATAGCCTATTTTACAAGAAATGGTGGTACACAGATTCATTCGAGCCTCATAGTACCTATGGTGGTGCCAGTGGGGGCTCTCTACTTAAATTAGTAGGTGTAGGGAGGCGGCCATCGCAACCCTAAAGGCATCCACGGGTTCGCGAGCGGGAATGTATCTCCGCGGTCCGTACCTGTGCGGAGAAGTGCACGGGATGCAGGTCTTCCGTGTGCGACCAGCCGAAAGGGACCTTTCGGCTGAAACCTGCCCCAGAGCTGCTCAAATACCTACCTCCACTATTGAGGAGAGCTAGTGCCTTCATTTGAAAGGCCTATCCGGGCCACTCTTGTCAAATAAGCTGTACTCGGCTACAGAGTAAAGCTGCGTAATTGTGCAAGCAAAGGATATTGATATCTCATGAGGGAACAACGGGGCAACAAAGGAACAGGTGAAACAATAAGCCAAAAGGAATCAAAATATAAGTAAGTTAGCATGGCCAAGTATGTGGGCAATCTGTTAACATATGAGGGAAAAATGTGCTCTAGGATAGAACACTCCTGTGCTGAGCTCTATTTGTTTTGTGGTTGTCACTAATTCCGTGCAAGGTCACAAGTGTGGAAAGGTGAACCCAACACCTTTCATAATGAGAAAGTAGAAATTCCTGGTTACCTTGCTGTGATTTGTTTTCATAGAGTTATGTGACTACAAAAATATTACACACTGGATGCAGTGTCTGAGATAGTGTTATTTAATATGCAAAAGGTAGACAAATAGTCTAGAAAGTGGTCAGCCCACTCGTGTTTTGAACCCTAAGGTTCCGTCTCAAGGCAAGAAAAGTTATCTGGATCTTGGAATGTGGGATGAGAGTTAAGCCGTATGGTTGAAGTTAAATAACTGCTCAAATTTCAAGGCTGTTGCCTGCGCCTGCACGTCTTGATCCTAGGAGCCGAATGGAATGCTGCCTTCTGTTAACATGTATTCAGACCCAAAAGTGTAGGGAATTCAGGGGGTATCCCTGGTACGAAACCATGGCTGAATATTAAGGCGGCAACTGGAAATGTTACTGAGCCAACCATTTCTAATTCAGAGGCAGGCTGTCTGGTTGAGCTGTTCCTTAGGGGGGGAGACCCAATAGAGGGTGCCTCATCCAATCTCTTAGAGGCCCTTAGCGGACCTGGAGAAAGTGCTTTCCGATATGACTGAAAGAGTGGCTGGCTTAGAGCTTTTGACCTTGCCGAAGTTCTTGCAGTTTTCGGAGCTGCAAAAGGGCTCCGTGTGTAATAATGTCAGGCAGGACGTGGCCTATAAAATGGTAGATGTTGGGTTTAACAGGCCATGTCCTAATACTAAAACTAGGTCAATGACTATGGCAGATTCATAAAGGAATCTATTGATCAATAGCTCATTAACTAGCCAGCGGTATATCGCCCAGCCCAAGGGTTCCTATCCCAATTCTTCATTGCATGGAGTGCAAGTCTGCCGCGCCTCTACCAGCCAGAATGCTAGTGGCGGGGCGTGCCATGCAACTACTCCTGACACATCTTATCCAGCAGATCACAGAATGGCAGCCAGCCTATCCCTTTCAGATGCCACCCGAGTGGTGCCCTTACACTTATGCCCGCTGTGAACATCATATGTTTTAGTTCTAACCGAGCATAGCTTGGTTGGATGGACAGATGTGCAGACTACCTCAAAATGTTTAGGGGGGATATTACCATGTCAAGAGAGTGTCAATGGTGGGTCAAGCGAAAACGTATTATGAAGAGGGGTGTGTTTTTTTTAACTTTGAGAAGCCCTATGCTTGTCTCACATTTTTACTATTGAATCACAACATGGACAACAGCTGGCATATTGTACAGTACCCCTGGCTTTCTTTTAAACCTGGTCACTTTGGTCTTTAACTTCTGCCAGTAACAGGGGGCAACCCACAAGGCCTGCTAGAAATGTGAACCTATTACCCTGGCAGCTGTGCTTTGACCCTCTGTCTTTTAGGAAAAGATTCTCTGGGCTGAGCTCCTTAGAGGCGATTGACTGACGTCATTCTGGAGGGCTTTCTGTCTATTGATAATCGAGTTTCTTCTAAATCACAGTACATAAGCCGTACCCTTGCTATTGGCTCATCGGATGTTGCAGCTGTATGTTCTAAAATGGCAAATGAGCCATTGTCCATTGTTGTGTTCTGTTGTATAAAAATATTTATTTTCTGCTTTTAGAAATAGGAAATTTGAATTTAAATTTTAACTTTACCTTGAGTATTTTTGGATATTGGGTGGACGCAACAAATGCAATCCGCAAGGCAGAGCACTGCACAGTGAAGGAGTGGGTCGCGCCATGCTCTCTACTCCATTAAGCTCCGAGCAGGACTGCGGGTTGATTGACACAGTTCAGTGGGTTTTCCCCTCAGTCTTGGAAGCCCGCTGAGCTAAAATAAGCTGCCACGCAGTGGTTCTGTCAGGACTCAGGAGGTGCCTGTTCGTTGGGAAGGCCGCCGCGGTGAACAAAAATAATAGTTCAAGGAGGCGAATAGATATGGCGCTCAAGTAAACGCGACTTTGCAGAAGGCAACATACACCGAGCCAAGAACCGGAGCCCGCTGTCTGTCTGTGACTTGACAGCGCTGCCTTAGCTACCGTATTTCCCATAGGCTGAGTAGTGTGGGCTCCCTTTGCTCCCATTACCTGATCCCTACCTAAGCAATAACATAGCAGACCAATTTTGTTTGTGGAAAAATTATAGGCCATAGGCATTTTATTTTCTTACAGAAAATACATAACAAAAACACCAATACACAATCATTTGCTTTTGGGCACCTTCTGTCCAGTTATGGAGTTGCCCAAGGCTCCTCCCGAGTCTTTGTTACCCTTGGGCCTCCGTTCCTGGGCACATGCCGCCTATGACTTTCTTGGACTGTGTACCGAAGAAAGTACTCGGCGTTCCGGCTCCTGCTTGTTTCCTCCTTCTTCCGTTATATTTGTAGGGTGGGTTGGGTGGCAAACGTTATTCCTTTTCCCTTTTCCAGGCCCTAGGAGCTTACCCGAGAGAGGTGAGCTCCTTACCTGGTTTGTTCTGCTTACTCCTTCCTGGGGTTAGTTATACCCCTACTCCCTTTTGTTCTTCCCTTGGGGGCTGGGCTTCCCCCGGCCCCCTGCTGCTAACACCTTGCACCTTTCCCAGGTGCTATTTCCTGCCCTTCCTGGGCCTTTTGTGTTTTGGGCGCCATCTGGACGCCCCTCCCTACGGCTTTCGCGCCATTTCCCCCCCACCCCGCGCTTAACTCCCAGGCCCTCTATCGGCCC